>NC_090811.1:1216742-1818864 GCF_036512215.1 Solanum lycopersicum | reverse complement strand
TATGATCTCTATACATACATTTTCTTGCAAAGTTTCAATCTTTACTTTGCCAATTTATTCTCTCCACAACTTCAATCTATTTCATAACAATTCAAAAATACAATCTTTAAAGATTGAATCTTTCTCCTCTTTACCTCCTCTCCACAGTCTAATCGTTCTTTCTGTCGTACCATTTAAGGTTTGTGATCCTATATTAGCTCGATTTTGTTGATGGCTTGAAGAGTAGAGGAAATAATAATTGTAGGGATGATTTTGTGCTTTTGAGGATAAGTTAGTGGAATTTTTTGAAAGAATTAATAAAAGGGTGGTGGAGGTGGTGAAGCATATTGAACTCCTATTACTGGTGGCAATGGCCCTTCGTATACTGGAGTAGGCGGTGGTGATGGTGGAGGTGGGGGTGGAGAATTGTAGTAATATACTGGTGGTGGAGGAGGTGATGGTGATGGTGGGGGTGGAGAATTGTAGTGATATACCGGTGGGGGAGGAGGTGATGGAGATGGTGGGGGCGGAGAATTGTAATGATACATTGGTGGTGGTGGAGGAGATGGTGAAGGGGAAGGTGGTGGGGGTGGTTCAATGCATGGAGGAGGGGGTGGAGGGGGTTCTATACAAGGTAATGGGGACGGAGGTGGAGGGGAATGAGGTGGTGGAGGTGAAGAGTATACGTATGGTGGTGGTGGAGGAGGTGGTGAATTTGGTGGCGGAGGTGATGAGTAAATGTATGTTGGTGGTGGTGGAGGAGGCGAATTTGGTGGAGGAGGTGGCGAATTTGGGGGCGGAGGTGGTGGTGAATTGTAATAGTAAGGTGAAGGGGGTGGAGGCGAGTGAGCAAGCGGTGGAGGTGGTGAATTAGGAGGTGGAGAATTTGGTGGTGGAGGTGGAGGTGGAGGTGAGCGTACACAATAAGGCAATGGCGGTGGTGAATAAACTGGTGGGGGAGGAGGTGGAGGGGGAGGTGGTGGTGAATAAACTGGTGGTGGGGGTGATGGTGGAGGTGGAGATGGTGGTGGTGGGGGTGGAGGTGATGGTGGAGGAGGAGATGGAGGTGGTGGTGGTGGTGAATAGACTGGTGGTGGTGGAGGAGGAGATGGAGGTGGTGGTGAATAGACTGGTGGTGGAGGTGATGGAGGAGGTGGAGAGGGTGGTGGTGGTGGAGGTGGTGAAGGAGGATTATAAACTGGTGGCGGAGGCGAATAAACAGGCGGCGGAGGAGGGGCAGGCAGCGGTGGTGAAAGTGGTGGTGGAGGTGGCAAAACAGGAACAAATTTATGACACTTAAAAGCACTACAATGAATTTTTTTAGACAAAAACGCCTTACACTGTCCCGGAGACCGTTGCACCGGTCTGTTGGGCAAACAATTCCGTTGATCATGAAACTCCGGCAACGCCAAACATACCGGCGGTTCACCGGTGAAGAAATTATACGAATAGGTAAAATTCTCAAGCTTAGGAAGCTGACAAATACTTTTAGGAATCGTACCAGAAAGCATATTATGTGCGACATTCAATTGCTCCAAATTCACCAAACCACCAAAATTCTCCGGCAACGGACCCATCAACTCATTAAAGCTCACATCAAATACAGTTAAATTTTTCAACAACCCAATCTCCGCCGGCAAACAAGAACGCAACCCATTATTCATTAAAATCGCTTCATTAAGATTACTCATATTCCCAATACTCGCCGGAAGACACCCATGAAAACTGTTACTCGCAAGTACTATCACAGAAACCGGCGAATTCCCAAAATTCTCCGGCAGCTCAAACGCAAAACGATTATGATTAATAAAAATGGCGTCTAGTGGCTTATCAAAAAGCTGCGAAGGTACATTACCTTCAAATTCATTGAACCTAATATCCAAAAATATCAACTTGGGTAAACTCAAAACAACATAAGGAAACTTCCCGGCAAACCTGTTATTACTCAGATCCAGCTCGAACAGTATCTTCAACTTGTTCAACTTTCTCGGTATTGTACCACAGAAACGATTGGAATTGATATGGAAAATCCCAAGATCTGTAAGAAGACCAAGCTCTTCCGGGAGATACCCTGCAATGTCGCCATGGTTAAGGTCAATGCCGGCAACTGTACGGATTTTCGGATTATCCAACGCCGGAGCACAGAAGACTCCGGTGTAGCTGCATACATTAGGACCAACCCAATTCATAGTGATATTAAAGGGATCTGAAATGATAGCTTGTTTCCATGCTTGTAAAGCAATATAAGCATTCTTGATTCTATCGTTCTCAAACACCATAGATGGATCAATTTTCACATTTTCACCTCTATCACCAAACTCATCTCTGTAATACAAAAGCTGCCTGTGTTTGATGAACTGAGCTTCAGAATCAGTTAAAGGACCATTTTCAGAAACAGTAAACTCAGCATTTGTGTGTTCAGTAAAGACTGAACAACACAAAAAACAGAGCACAAGAAAAAACAGAGAACAAATGGGTGTTTGAGTTTTCTCCTTCATCTCACATATAAGTCATCTGAAAATCAAGAATGCTATGCTTTTTTCAGTTCAAAGATTGAATCTTTAACCAAATGTGAGATGAAAAAAGTGAAGATCTATGAAGAAAAATGGATTTAAGAAATGGGGTTTGTGGAATTTTTTTTATTTTTAGTTTAAAAATGGAATCTTTAACCAAATGTGAGATGAAAAAAAGGGGTATAATGGAAATGGGGTTTGGTTCTTTGAGATCTGAGAAGGAGAGAGAGAGAGAGAGAGATAAAGGGGAAGAAGAAGTTGAATTTATTTTTATGGATTTTTGGTGTGAATATAGAGAAAAGAGAAAGAGAAACATGAAATTTCCAACATAAAAAAGGACAGCTAAATCACAGCTCAAAGCCCACTATTCTCTCACTTTCTTTGTAATAGCTCTTAGCTAGCTGGCTAAACTTCTTTATGTTTCTCACACTCTAATTTGGTTCTTTTTTCTTCTAGTAAATAACCATTAAGAACCACATGTCTTAGAACGATTTAGTGGTCGAGGATTAAGGTAGAACGTAAGAAAGTTAAGCATCGTTTAATTCATTTTAAGTTTAGATAGAAAGATTTGGAGGTCGAGTATTAAGGTAGAAGATAAAAAGGTTAATAGTTGTCTAGTAGAAAGATTTGGAAGTTGAGAATTGAGTGTTGTCTAGTTTAATTCCAGTCTAGATAAAAAAGCTCGAAGGTCGAAGATTAAGGTAGAAAGTTAAAAGGTTAAGCATTGTATAGTTCATTTTCAGTTTAGATAGAAAGATTTGGAGGTTGAGTATTAAGGTAGAAGGTAAAAAAAATTAAGCATTGTCTAGTTCAGATGGAAAGATTTGGAGGTCGAAGGTTGAGGTAGAAAATAAGAAGGTTAAGCGTTATCTAATTTAGTTCTAATTTATATATAAAAGCTTAAAGATCGAGAATTAAAATAGAAGGTTAGAAGATTAAGCATCGTCTAATTCAATCTTTTAGTAATGTTATTATTACTTTCCTAAGTTAGTACTTAGTAGTTAAGTGTTTCTAGTTAACTATTCAATATTGTTATTACCATTAATTTGTTACTATCTTATTTTAGATTTTAATACCTTTTACATGTGTTTTTTGTTTCTTCGGTTTTTGTTTGTTTGGCTATCATTATAAATACTTTTCTTCGTTATTTGTAACATTACTTTTTTGTGGCTTTATTTGTTTTACATATATTTTTTTATTGATTTGTTTTACTTGATTCGAGGATTCATCATAAACAATCTCTCTATCTTTATAATATATGAATGAGATTGTGTACATTAAATTTCACTTATAAAATTAAAATGCTATATTATTAAAATTGTTATTTTTAAAGAAAAACATTTATATGTATATGATATTCACTAGTTAGTACTATATGTTCCTTATACATTATAATTACTCATTGGAAGAGAAAGAGACAAGTTTAACCTTTTGCTCTTCAAGATTAAATATGAAAAAGAAATGTATTTTTCTTTTTTTTGTGTAAAACTTAAATTTGTGTATCTTCACAATAAAATGACTTTGATTTTTTTTTAATCATTTAGTGTCTTATATCTATATTAACATTTAATTATATTTGGATTCACGTTATATAGGGTTTCATTCAAAAGGAAGTGTTTTTTTATTTTAAAAAAATCATATCCAAAGGTCAAATTACAAATTTTTGAATTTTAATTAAAAAATAATCTCATCTGCTGTACCACGTCCGTTAAGCGTTTCTTCAATAAATTTTTTCACCTCTCCACTCACAAGGTGTCCCTTTTTTGACTTTGAGATAATTGCTCTTCCGCTATCCACGCCACACAAGTGCTTTTGGTTTCTTTTTCTCATTAATGAGAAAGAAAAAACAACTATTTCTTTAACTTATTTTGAGCAACAACTCACTCTCAAAAAATACAAAAGCAAGAGTGCTAAATGAACGGATTAAATTAGATTAATTGAAATAATATATTTGATTCGTCTATATATTTTTCACCATATATACTAAACAAAATGAGTCAATTGACGAATAATATGAATATTTTCTCCGTTATTTGTTCAAATCGTTTTTATAGTTGTCCTAATTATTTGTCTATTTTGAGAAATCAAGAAATGACAAAAAAAAATTACCTATTATATCCTTAATTAAATGACTAATTACTTTTAAAAATATAGTATTTTTCATCCACTTCATAATTAATAGGGGTAAAATAGTAAACTCACTATGTCATTAATTATTTTCTTAATAGGTGTATCAATTTATAAATAGACAAGTAAAAAAGAACGTTGGGAGTATCTATTATGTATAGTCAAGATAAGAGCACAAGTTAAAAATCAAACTTGAAAAATATTGTTCATAAAATTTGATTAGTTTTTGAAAATTTATTATGAAAGAAATTCAAGTTCCAAAAATGGCTCATACTAGTTTTTGGGTAAAAAAAAATTGTAAATAATTCATGACTAAATATAACTTTGAGTTTAAAAAAAATAAATTAAAATGTCTTCAGAAATTTATTCTTTTCAAATGTCAACTAAATTCATGATAAACGCTAACAGAATATATGGTGAATAATTTTTTATCCTTCCTTCCAACTTTATGTGGTTTCATAAGAGATATTTACTATTTCCCTATTGTATAGTTTCCTAATTACCAAACAAATCATTTAATTTTCATTGATATTTTGGTATCACTATCAATTATTTCCTACTATTACATGCAAAAATTTTGGTTGAAATTGCACAACACACCATAGTACTCTATGGTAGGTACACTTTTAACTAGTGCCTTTGATACATTTCTCTAGTTGTGGAAAAAAAAAACATTTCAATTATCATTTGCAAAGTATCATTGCTCTATAGGTTATTTGTTGAGTTGAAGTACCCTCACCATCAAATGTTCGAGTTATGTCGAAACAGATAAAATTTCTTTATTTTTATTAGAAGTTTTTAAAATTTTTAAGCTTCGAAAATGAAAAAAATCTTGATAGAGCTTTTTTTCTTTTAATGAATCTTACGCGATAAAAAATTGAATTTAATAAAACTCGAAAATATTGAATTAAAAGAAAAATTGAATTTTTTAAGGCATGTATTTTCTTAATCTAACTCAGCCACCAATAATTCTATAATAATAACATCACAAAAGCCTCCATATATCACATTAAAACTAATTGAATTTAATCCATAACATTATATTTTACTATTATTATAATCATATAATACAATAACTTTTTAGATTTTTTTTCCCCTCTCAATTTAGTGGTTTGCATGTGACTACCTATAGTTTTAGCTTTTATCTTATTAATACTAAAATAATTGTCAAGTACTCTTTCAAATCATATGATTCCTTTGACAAGTTCACTATGCCCCTCATGAGATATCTTAGGTAGCTTGTTATTGATCTTTGGGTCCATTGTCCAAAGTATAAATGATAAAATATAAGTTTAATTCGAGTTTAATTTGAACAAATTAAAATAGATAAAATTCTATTAAAGTTTAATATGGTTAGTGTATAAATATCGTGTTGACATAGACTAAATGATGAATCGTAATCCATTTCGTTCAGACCATAATTCAATTTATCGCTCGTTTTGATTTGAATTTTGAAAGAAAAATATAAGATCCAATATTTTTTTCTTAAATTATATATTTAAGTTCTTTGAAATGAGCTTGTATTATGTTCCTTGAAATTTCCTATTTACCAAATTTAGTTTTGTATGTTAGAATTTAGGTTGCATTATTTGATCAAATTATACTCAATAATTCATAGGTCATTTCTAGTTTGATTCCTTGAGTCAATCGCATAAATCAACCATAATTTTAAATTTGACTACATTTTTTTATGTTCTATATAACGTTAAGTATTCAAATGAATCTTATTAATTTATGAATTATATATTGCAGGATCCATTTCTAAATACGACATTACTCTTTAACATTATCGTTCAAAAGCATTTTTTGGTGTGTTACAGCCTAGAGGAAAGAACTAACTACTTCTCCATTGTGTTAAAAAAATATTATCATATATATTTACTTAAATTGTTTAATCTTGTAGTCAAAATTCTATGAACAAATAATTTGAAAGTGGTTCATAAATTATTATTATTATTATTTCCTTTAGTTTAACATAGTGTAATTTATAAGAGAATGTTCCAAACTTCCAATCATATCCAATCATTTGATTCCTTCTAAGGTATCAAATATGATTTTTCAATTTTTTGTTGCTAAACTTAGCTGGCTATATACTTTTGTTTCATCTTTTTGGCTGTTTTTAGTATTCTTTTCTTGTTTCTTTTATTTTTCTTCGATGAAAATATGCAATATTATAACTATATTCGGATGCTCGTTGACAAGAGCGCAACATACGATAGATAGATTAACGTTCATTGTAGGTTCGAATTTTACCTGTCACAAACAAATGTCTGGTTGTTAAATAGAGAATGACTAAGAAATAGATTTATTATTCATCAATTTTCAAATCGAGTAACATTGATCATCAGTATTTCTTGTTCTTAGTACTTTCTTCTTGTGTTGATTTCTTGATTTTATAAATTCTTGTGTAAAAATAATACTATAACTATGCCCCGAAACTATAATAGTAAAAGCATAATATGTTATGTGTATTAAACACATGTCATCAATTTGAATCTCATTTAAATATAAAAATTTAGCACTTAATAAGTATAAAATGATTAAAAAAAATTGATTTATCATTCACCAATTTGAGATAATATTAGTTAAATTTTATCACAGATAAATTTTTGAATAGAAAATAATTCAAAGGGGCGAATCTACCATTCACTAATTTCCAAATTGAGTGGGAACTTAAACAAATGTATTAGGCTCTAATAGTGTCACAAGATAAAAACTTGACATTTAAATAAAGACGAAAGAATGATAAAGATATATTGATCTATATATTATTCACCAATTTCTAAACCGCGTGAATTAAGAATATAAATAGAAAGATGATTCTAATTATTCATCGATTTTCAAACCGTGTAAAATTAGTCCTTGGATATTTCTTGATTATTAAACAATAGTACAATTATATTATCATAAATAAACTATTTGGTGATGGATTTATTTATAATTTTAATAATGTAAGATTGACAAAAGAATATGGCCCTATATCTTCTAAATTTTTAGCAACCACCACATGGTTTCAACAACTTTAGGATATTATGGGAATAATGGTATATACACTAAGATGTTTGTGTATGTGTCAAAAATAAAAATTAGTTAAATGAAATGGGATTATTGATAAAGTCCAATGAATGGAAAGATAATTATATTCTTTTGTTTATAATAATTATAATTAGCCAAATATTAATCTATATTATTCCAATTTCATTTTTGTAATAATATACTATTTGGTTTCATACTTGTACCAAATTCTTTAATAAGTATTTAATTGAACTTTCAACGTATCTAGAACAAAGTAAAACAACTCCTCTAAAATATTTTTTTTTTTGGGGTGGGTGGGTATTAAAAATAAGAAATTAAAGAAGGTAATACGTGTTCCTTTTGAAAAAATATTTTATTTAAAATATAACTGTTTAATGAAGAGTAAAGTAGTATATCAAATTATCAATCAATCTCATATTTTAAGAAAAAATATCTTATTTTAAAAATTATAAATCTTATAAAAAGAAAGATTTATAATTATATTATTACGTGACCCAATAGTTCAAAAGGTATAATGATATACTACTTAAATTCTTTAAAAATGTGGTCTCTGATGGTGAATGATGGAGAAAACCTTCGAGATTAAAATTTAAATCACAATAAAAAATAAAAAAGAATGTTATATTTAAATCACATCATTAAAAACGATAATTTTACTCATCTCATATTATTAGAAAATTACTAATTTTTACAAATATTATATTGAAATTTGTTTCGTCAATAAAAAATGTTCCACGCAAAATTTATCAAAATTTCATATCATAATGAATTTCATATAAGATTAACATCATTTTATAATGACAATTAATAACAAAATATATATATATATATATATATATTTATATATATATATAATTTTAGATGATAAATATTCGATAAAATAATATATCATAATTAATGGAAAGACAAAGTGGGAGCCAAAAAATCATATGAAAATTGTTATGTGAAAATATATATATATGGGTCCCAAAATTGTGTGGCAAAAAATAAAATTTTTGGAATTGAAAGGTTGCCTCCTCTACCGACGAAAATAGAACCAAGAATATCGTGAAATAAGTTAACACCACAAACATCAAGGCTCCTCTATGTTTTTACACTCGATAATCGTAATATTCGAGTCAGTATTTTATGTATTACAAATAATTTTTTAAACTAGTTTTATAGAATACTTCATACTTGTTATCTTTCGTTTAAGAAATATTCGAGGCAATTTTATTAAAATTCAATTTATGATACTCGGCCTACTTCTTTGATTACTAGGTCACACTCTTTAAATTTCTTTATGTTGTTTTCTAGTCACCTTCGATGTATTTTAATTAAGCGATAAATTAATGGGAGAATGTGAATAAGTCGACTATAATTAAATAAAAGGTATGCAAGAAATATATGTCATGTATATATTGTTTTGACGTTATATAATCTTTTTTTCTTTTTCAATTTCTATTTTTCCTAAAGCAATAATATAGTAAAATTTACTTTCCAAATATAAAAAATAAAAAATTCGACGATATTCTTTTTTTACTTTTTTAGATATTTCTTTATATGGCTCTTCTTTTTTTTTTTTTCCCACCTAACAATTTAAATTAATTGTCCCCAACTTTACATCAACCAAACAGTATTTCTGCTTTTGTTCTGGCCATTATACTCTGAACTTTGACCAATGTAATGCTACCCCCCACCCCACCCCTACCCCACCACCACCCCATTTTTTAGAAATGTGTATATATAATATATTTGATGAAAGGTAAATCAATTTAACATATGATATTATTAAAGGTTAATTTTAAATTTAAAGATGTTCGAAGCACGTATTAAAATGATTTATAATAATTATATTTTCGAGTTAGGAATGAATGAGGGTAGTCTAACACAATTAGAACAACAAACTAGATCAATTGCCCCAATCATCCTTTGTATATACTGATGTTCAATCAAATATATATTCATCTTTTGGAGTGTATATATACGTCTATTTGTTTGAGATTGTCAAGATTCGATCACCTTCTACCTTTCATACAGATTGATCTCACGCTATTATCGTGTCTGGATTATATTTACACATCTATAATCACGTTTTCAAAATATAAAAAAATAGACATACGAAGAAATTATATTATTCAATAATATATATATATATAACAATAATTTTAATTTTTTATATATAGTCTAATTCTTTGACGACGGAGATTTTCGATAATTTTGACCTTTTAAAGACTTTTTATAAATTGAAAAAAAAAGTGTAGAAAACTCCATGCATGCATGAGTTAGTAATACACAGCTGGAAGTGCCAGCTGGCAATATTTTTTATCTTAAATGACAACATGGCATTGACTTGGAATTCCCTTCGATAATAACGTGTCTGTGATACACTTATATTTTCGTCGTTAGCAAATTATTTCGTATTCGATCTTATCATAAAAAGTGTTCAATTTTTATAAGATCAAATTAGATTGTTATTAAAAAAAAAAGCGCTAGAGAGATTATAAAGATTGTTTTGTTTTATTTTATTTTTAAAAATTTTAAAAATATATTTAATCGTTATTTTTTGGATGGATACTGACTGAGTCAACTTATGTGATGTAGCTTGTAAATTAAATTTGAAATATGAATTGCACTCGATAAATTGCTGGGGACATTAATCCCGCACTGATCGTTAAGAGATTTTATGTATTTAATTTTTATTTAAAAAAAAAACTATAAGGACAAAATATAACGACAAAGAAAGATTATTCAATTTTAATAATAGTTTTTGAAATATGATAAAAGAATTTTTCTTGTATTTAATTAAATTATATCGCGTAAATTTGAACAGATCGACTAAGATTGGTTCCATTTTCTCCTAATAAAAGCGTCGATCCAGCTGTTCAAGACGCGTCACGTGTGGGTCCAACATAACCTTTATTTCGTCTAGTTTTTGTTAGTATTATACGAACTTATCCATACATTTGCAAAAGTTTTATTTTTATTTATTTTTCTATACGCGTATTTGATATTTATAATAAAATTAAATTAAATTTGAATTAGATTGTAAAAGTTTTATATTAAAGAAAAAACATTTTTGGATAAAAACAACAGCTTACGCAGGGGTTAAAAGGACTTAAATTCAAAACATCTGATTAAAGATGAAGTAATGTATACATTTGCAAGTTGCATATATATATATATATATATATATATATATTAACTCATACATGTTTTTATTATATTTTAACTATTATTTTACTTCAATAATATATTATTTAATGATAATAAAATGTGATCCGATGTACACTGCAATCACAGAAATTCAATAACTTTTATCTATATTATATAAATGTATTAAGAAAATATTTATCTGCGAATTACCTTATTATTGTATATTAACTTGAAATTATAGTAAAAATTCATAAATTTTAAATTTTAACTTTGTTCGTAAATGTTTTCAGTCTTTATCTTTGTTTTATGAGGATAAAAAAGATATTTCTGATAAATTATTGGTTCTATTCATACTCGTTAAAAATAATAAATATTAATATAATTTATTAAATTATTTTATAAATAAGATATTTTTCAAAATTAAAAGTATGTTGGAAACCATTATCAGATTTAATCATCAAATTTTTGAAATATTAATTATTTTGGGATAATTTTCTTAAGCTAAAGCAATAATTAAAGTGGGTAAGATGGGGTATATGTTATGTATTACACATAAATAAGGTAGTTATACCTTACATAAATACAAAATTGATTTTTTGAGTCAAAGTTCAAAATTAATAAATATCCAATATACTCCTGTTTGAAATAGTGAAACTTATTAGACTATTATTACAAAAAAAAATAGTACTCTCATTGTAAATTCATGTGACTTTTTTTTAATTGGTCTAAAATTAATATTATTTTTCTTCTAATTAAAAACAATATGAATTGTTCTTCCCTTTATCTTACTTCCATATATTAGCCTTATCACTAATAACTATTTTTTTATTTGACGCACTTTAAAATTTATTGTGATAAGATGATTTATAGTAATATAAATATTTAATATTTGTTACGTTTAAGTCACAAATTTTAAATCAATTTATTTTTTATTTATATAGTATAAATTAAGATGAGGAAAATATATTTTTCATTTACGTAACTTTAACATCCAAGCTAGCAACAAAGCTAGAGATCAAGGCACGAGTTTGATAGCATACTTTAAATTGTGATAATTTAATATTAATTTAGAATTGAATAATTTAAATATATTTATAACTTAATTTATAAATTTCAAAGTTTGAGGATTATGTGTACCTAAATACAACATATATTGGCAAGCCCAAGTAACAAATAACTCTCATTGAAATAATTAATTTTAACTGATATTCGTTATTTATATTAGAATTTGATTAGATATAAATTCCCTCTAAAAGGTTTTATATTAAGATAAAACGCTCTCTAATAAAGATGAATACTTTAAAATATTTCAAATCCAAAACTTTTAATTAAGAAAAAATACTTACCATCTCATCATGATTCTTTTCAATTATTCTTATTAATTGATGTTTGATGAAGCTTTAATTTCAAGCTAATTTGTGTCAATTCTTAAGTTTCCATCAACCAATTCTTGTCTTTTTATCATGATTGATGCGATGATTACTTTGTTTGAATTCCATTTTGACTTATTATCGGTGGATAAAAAGAAAAATTTAAAATCGACTTTATGGGGTGGGGGGGGGGGGGGTGAAATTAGTGACAACAATATTTGATAATTACTTTGTGTTATTACTTAATAATGTTTGGTAGATATGAAATAAGTCATTGATATATAAAATTAATGTGTTGTCTGGTTGATAATGGAGAAATTTGTATATTAATACATATATAAGTTGAGGAAATATATATATATATATATATATATATATATATATATATATATATATATATTTATATATATTTTATACGGGATAGAAAGTAAAATAACTATATTATTAATAATTGCATAATTCAAATTAACTATCATACAGTTTTATAAAGGGTATAAATGTCGATTTTTCTTAATTTGGAATAGGAATCTTGATGACAAGTCGAGTGTATGGTTGTTCATGAACATAAATGAAGTAGGATAGAACAATAACATCGAGAGGGGAGGAATATATTAGAGAAGGTATATAATTTATGTATCAGAGAGATGATATAATCTCTAAATACAAAACAGAGATGTATCCTAGAGGAGAAAAATGTATCCAAAAAAGAAATAGAAATGTATCGGCGACATGAAATTGATATATTTGAGAGACGATTTTTAAATTTTTTAGAGATTCTAATAAAAATAAGATATATATTTTAAATTTTTTTCTATATATTAAGGAGTTTCTTTTTGATCCATATAAATCTTTCTAAATAAAAATTACTTTTGCTAATGAAAGACAACACATATTTGTAATATAATCAAGGTAAATGCAAACTAACATGATTCCATCATCATTTTAAAAAAGAAAAAAATCTATAGTGTATCACCAAAAGTATATATTATAATAATATTAGTCATAATTTCCCACGCAATATAAATTAAAAAAATTTTATTCTTCTTTTTCTTCCTTTCCATATTTCCTTATGTTACGCAAAAATGTTTGCCGCGTCCAAAATTGTGTGTATAACGACAACTTGAAAAACAAGTTTTATCTGTCTCAAATTATCTGATACTTTTATTTTTTTGAAATTCAAATTACACAAATATTATAAGTATTTTAAAATGTATATTTTTTTCCGTTTATCGATATGAAAAAGTTTTCACTAATGATACTAATTGTATAATTTTTAAATATTTAAATTGATTAAATCTATTTAATTTAAATTAATATTTTAAAAGTAAAAAAAATATATATAATTATTTTGAAACCAAAAAAATAGTATAGTTGTTAGAAGAATTGAGAAGTCAATTTCAATGTTGTTATTACGCGTTACGTTATTGCAAAAAACAGTTCATTAACTGGCCTTCCACTTGTTTGACATTTTGTGAAATTTTATTTCTTGATTTTTCATATTTATTTTAAAAAATATAATTTAAATTTGTATTTTTAATATTTAAATTGATGTAACATGCATTATCATATAAAAAAATTAGAGATCAATTTACCTCTGTCAGTATTTTTTAATCGAAATTATATATCACATCAAATTTATTTAATACAATTTATATTCCTAGTGATCTGTAAGTTGTTAAATCGCAATAAATTTATCTAGTACGACACTCAAAAATAGTAACTATAAATTTTCAAAAGAAAAGGACTCATTTATATGGGAAATTCTCCTTGGGGATATAAAAACTTTCTAAAATCCAAATTTAATTTTTTATTTATTTATTTTATCACAATTCTTATTGATTACATTTTGTTATTCATAAAATAAATTTTATATTATTTTTCTTAACCCTAGATATATTTCATCTACACAAACAAACAAAAACTAACAAACCCCACTTAGTTTTAATTTTATAAATTTAAAACAAGAACCTTGTCTTCACCTCACCAAAAAGCCAAAAAGTAACTTAATATAATAAAAGAGAAACTAATTGCCGGCCTCATTTCACCGACTAACCTTTAAACTAACTCCAAACATAGGGACGGAGTTAGAAATTTATGTCTTATTTATCTCATAATTAAAATACGATAACAATCGATCATATACTATCTTTTCATTTAGGAGAAAACTTCAAATATTCTATGAAACTTAAAAAAAATTATTTACACCGATCATTAAGAGTTTGACATGACTATATTATCCTCATTTGAGAAAAAGTTTATCTGTATCAGTTAAAATTTTAACTCACATATATTATTTTCATTTGAGAAAAAACTTATCCATACACATTATTCGTTAACTGATAAAATTTTTGATTTTGTAAAATTATTTTTACACGTCTTTTCCCTTTTTATCTACGATTATTTCTTTAGTTTCAATTTGTCTTCACGTTATCTGTATCTCTCTTAATATCTATTCTGCTACAATTAAGTAATTAAAAAAAAAGTGATTCTTAATTGGATTTCAACGAACAATTATACTTTTAAACTTTGAATGCACGAGTAACCATTTAAACTTGTATAAAATTAAACAAGTAGACATGCGTGTCCTACAACATGCAGAATGTTACATAGAATACAAAACTACCATGATGGATAAATGTGTCTATTTGCTTAATTTTATATCAGATAATTATCTATTCAAAATTATTATCGGTTAACATTAAAATAACAGTTATATTTATGTGTTATACCAAACAAAATAGATGGTTAGCAAATAACTACTATCACTAATAGGTTTTCTTTTTTCTTCTATTGATGGTGAAACATAGATCCATATTTTTGTAATGGGGAAGCTAACAAGAGGAAAATGTCTATATGTGTTGCTAAAAGTGATAACCATTAGATTTATAAATTAATATTTCAAATTCATCTCTCAAATCCTTATTCTTTTTCTTTTAAAAAATAAAACAATTCACTCTTAATTATTGACTTAATTATAAATTATTCCAAAACCCTAATGCTTATATTAGTAGAATAAAGATCAACATTATAAAGTCAGACACTTTTAATTATTAAAGTGAGAAAATATTTTTATTTTTATTTTTAAAAAAGAGGGAGAATATATAGTAAGCTACTAATAGCTACTACACACACAACTATTAGAGAAAGTGAGAGGATCTAGTGGGTTTTGAGCTGTGATTTAGCTGTCTTTTTTTTATTTTGGAAATTTCTTATTTCTTACAAAATAAAATAAATAAATAATTTTTTTCTAAAAAATAATAATTTTAAAAGTATTCCTTTATTCTTTATTCACACAACCCCAAAATCCCTAATCTAAAAATAAATTCAACCCCTCTCTCTCTCTTCAAATCTCCAAAAAAAAAAACAAACCTATTTTCATTATCTTCTTCTTCTCCACAAAACTTCATCTCTTTCATCTCACATTTTTGGTTAAAGATTCCATTTTTAAACTAAAAATAAAAAAAATTCCACAAACCCCATTTCTTAAATCCATTTTTCTTCATAGATCTTCACTTTTTTCATCTCACATTTGGTTAAAGATTCAATCTTTGAACTGAAAAAAGCATAGCATTCTTGATTTTCAGATGACTTATATGTGAGATGAAGGAGAAAACTCAAACACCCATTTGTTCTCTGTTTTTTCTTGTGCTCTGTTTTTTGTGTTGTTCAGTCTTTACTGAACACACAAATGCTGAGTTTACTGTTTCTGAAAATGGTCCTTTAACTGATTCTGAAGCTCAGTTCATCAAACACAGGCAGCTTTTGTATTACAGAGATGAGTTTGGTGATAGAGGTGAAAATGTGAAAATTGATCCATCTATGGTGTTTGAGAACGATAGAATCAAGAATGCTTATATTGCTTTACAAGCATGGAAACAAGCTATCATTTCAGATCCCTTTAATATCACTATGAATTGGGTTGGTCCTAATGTATGCAGCTACACCGGAGTCTTCTGTGCTCCGGCGTTGGATAATCCGAAAATCCGTACAGTTGCCGGCATTGACCTTAACCATGGCGACATTGCAGGGTATCTCCCGGAAGAGCTTGGTCTTCTTACAGATCTTGGGATTTTCCATATCAATTCCAATCGTTTCTGTGGTACAATACCGAGAAAGTTGAACAAGTTGAAGATACTGTTCGAGCTGGATCTGAGTAATAACAGGTTTGCCGGGAAGTTTCCTTATGTTGTTTTGAGTTTACCCAAGTTGATATTTTTGGATATTAGGTTCAATGAATTTGAAGGTAATGTACCTTCGCAGCTTTTTGATAAGCCACTAGACGCCATTTTTATTAATCATAATCGTTTTGCGTTTGAGCTGCCGGAGAATTTTGGGAATTCGCCGGTTTCTGTGATAGTACTTGCGAGTAACAGTTTTCATGGGTGTCTTCCGGCGAGTATTGGGAATATGAGTAATCTTAATGAAGCGATTTTAATGAATAATGGGTTGCGTTCTTGTTTGCCGGCGGAGATTGGGTTGTTGAAAAATTTAACTGTATTTGATGTGAGCTTTAATGAGTTGATGGGTCCGTTGCCGGAGAATTTTGGTGGTTTGGTGAATTTGGAGCAATTGAATGTCGCACATAATATGCTTTCTGGTACGATTCCTAAAAGTATTTGTCAGCTTCCTAAGCTTGAGAATTTTACCTATTCGTATAATTTCTTCACCGGTGAACCGCCGGTATGTTTGGCGTTGCCGGAGTTTCATGATCAACGGAATTGTTTGCCCAACAGACCGGTGCAACGGTCTCCGGGACAGTGTAAGGCGTTTTTGTCTAAAAAAATTCATTGTAGTGCTTTTAAGTGTCATAAATTTGTTCCTGTTTTGCCACCTCCACCACCACTTTCACCACCGCTGCCTGCCCCTCCTCCGCCGCCTGTTTATTCGCCTCCGCCACCAGTTTATAATCCTCCTTCACCACCTCCACCACCACCACCCTCTCCACCTCCTCCATCACCTCCACCACCAGTCTATTCACCACCACCTCCATCTCCTCCTCCACCACCACCAGTCTATTCACCACCACCACCACCTCCATCTCCTCCTCCACCATCACCTCCACCCCCACCACCACCATCTCCACCTCCACCATCACCCCCACCACCAGTTTATTCACCACCACCTCCCCCTCCACCTCCTCCCCCACCAGTTTATTCACCACCGCCATTGCCTTATTGTGTACGCTCACCTCCACCTCCACCTCCACCACCAAATTCTCCACCTCCTAATTCACCACCTCCACCGCTTGCTCACTCGCCTCCACCCCCTTCACCTTACTATTACAATTCACCACCACCTCCGCCCCCAAATTCGCCACCTCCTCCACCAAATTCGCCTCCTCCACCACCACCAACATACATTTACTCATCACCTCCGCCACCAAATTCACCACCTCCTCCACCACCACCATACGTATACTCTTCACCTCCACCACCTCATTCCCCTCCACCTCCGTCCCCATTACCTTGTATAGAACCCCCTCCACCCCCTCCTCCATGCATTGAACCACCCCCACCACCTTCCCCTTCACCATCTCCTCCACCACCACCAATGTATCATTACAATTCTCCGCCCCCACCATCTCCATCACCTCCTCCCCCACCGGTATATCACTACAATTCTCCACCCCCACCATCACCATCACCTCCTCCACCACCAGTATATTACTACAATTCTCCACCCCCACCTCCACCATCACCACCGCCTACTCCAGTATACGAAGGGCCATTGCCACCAGTAATAGGAGTTCAATATGCTTCACCACCTCCACCACCCTTTTATTAATTCTTTCAAAAATTTCAACTAACTTATCCTCAAAAGCACAAAATCATTCCTACAATTATAATTTCCTCTACTCTTCAAGTCAAAAACAAAATCGAGCTAATATAGGATCACAAACCTTAAATGGTACGACAGAAAGAACGATTTGATTGAGGAGAGGAGGTAAAGAGGAGAAAGATTCAATCTTTAAAGATTGTATTTTTGAATTGTTATGAAATAGATTGAAGTTGTGGAGAGAATAAATTGGCAAAGTAAAGATTGAAACTTTGCAGGAAAATGTATGTATAGAGATCATAATCTTGAATTAGAAACCAGTTTCTCAGTGCTTGCTGCAACTGGTTTTATTATTTAATGATCATACTTTGATTTCTTTGTAATTTTTCTCTTTCTTTTTTTTTGGTTCTTCCAAACTATAGTATAAGATGAGCTTTTTATTTTTTTATCTTTTAAAACTTGTATTTGATTCAGATGAGTTCTTTCTATTTTGATGTTTTAATTCTTTCTTGATGAATTATTTGAAATTTATGAGTTTGATTTTGTTTTTCTTTAACCATTTAAATCGTATAAATATGGATAAATATGTATTTTATCGTAAATTTAGGTTTATTTTTACAAAACTAATTTCAAACAATGTAAATTTATTTTTGAGTATTGGGGTCTCCCTTTGATTGAGGGAAAGTAATTGAATTTTGTCCTAAATTGGATGTCTATATCATTTATTTATTTAAAAATACTTAGGAAAAGTGAAAGATTCCATTATGATGTAGCTAATTGAGAATTTTGTATTATTAGCATGTGACTTTAGTCCCCACAATAACATTATCACCTAAAGTTTTGTTTGTCCAAATAGAGTTCTAAGAGTTATTTTCATATTCTCTTTATAAATAATATTTTATTTTAAAAGAAAAAAAAGTTCTGTCGAGTTCGATTCTTCTTAGTTGGGTTGGATGAATTTAATCAGAAATGTTATGTTTACACACAAGATTACTCTATATGGACAATTTAGAAAACGACAAATGACTTCCAATGTAAGATGATCTATTCTGTCGCGGTAAAGTAAAAGTTTTCTTCGAGTAAATAAAAGATATTTGGCTTCGTTCAACCTAGAATTTAACAGACTTTCGTATCGAACACAACGAATGAGAGATGATCATACAAATGGAACATGACGGTCATTTGTATATTTTGCTTGTATTTGTTAAAATTTCAAATTAATTTGGTTGATTCTATTTTCACTCGGTTTAAAAAATTCATAAATATTTTATGTCTATCTTTTATATAATTCTATGGATCATTCATCTTATTATCGTCCAATAATTATTTTGTATTTATTCTTGATCATGACACAAGATCATTGTTTATTATAATTTATAATCGATTAAAGTTTCATTTGTAAAATTTGAAATTCAAAGAGAATAAATGTTTTGTGAATTTTACCATTTGTAAAAATTTTAAACTCAAAGGAGTATATAATTTGTTTTTTTCTTGACACTATTTTCGATAATGTGCTTTCATTTATTTGTGTTTTCCTACACCACACGTGAATCCACCTCAAGATAGTTACCCTCTTTTTTGGGGTCACTTAATAACTTATAATTTCTATAACGATTTTAAAATTTGATTAAATTTAAATTTATATATTATATTACGTATAGCTTATTTTAGGAATATTGCTTGTAACATAATTTTTCAGTAAGAGTTTAAATATAAAATTTTTAATTAAGAGCGGGTGAATCTCAATCATCTAATCACAATTTATGTCGATAGCTGATCTCGTTTCAATTTATAAACATAACTCATTAACATTTTTATCAAGCTACTAATACACTAAAATATATATTAAAAAAGTTACACAATCATTTGAATTTGCTTTGGTGATTGATGAATTAACTAATCACTTTTATCATATTACTGTTGTGATATTTTTTATTGAGATTTTATTTATAATTATTAATATTTTTACAAGTGAATTCCTTTGCTTTGTTTGTCTTTATTTATTTTTGTCAATATCATGAGATTCTTTTTCCCATTGTTTAAATATTCTATCAACACCAGGGAAATAATAAAAAAATATGATCAATTTTCTAATAGTTAGGTTGACATTTGACTCCTTTAAAAAGCACAAAAAAGAGCATATACTATAACATTTTAGGGTGAATTAATTTTTTTTATATCAACCTGCTTTAAATTTTCGATAGAAAAATGTTTTTTAACAACAAAATTCATTTCTAATACTTTAAGTGATGAGTACTTTTCTATAATTCTATTAGTTCTGAGCCAATTTTTAGAAATTTATGATCTAAAAATTTGGTAAGTTAGCAAAAACAATAAAAAGAGAAGATCATTTACTAAATAATTTTATCCAATAACTTTTTTTGGGTAATGTAAAAGTACTTTCTCAACCAATGCTGTGGTACTATCTTGTGGGTCCAATGCTAGTTGATTTTTTTTTCTCAAGTTAGTGCCACGTATGCCGAAAAGAAATAGAAAATTACTTATAAAATAGGTTCAGGGGAGGTAATAAGACCTTTGTACAGTATAAGTGTATGTCTGAAATTTCGGGCATAGGTTAAGGAGGTACTTGTGCATTTTCCTTTTTTTTTTAATAAAAATGTCGTTATAGCATATTATAACACATCAATGGAAGTGATTTAATTTTTTTATTGCTCATTCAACGTTCGATATCTATATAAGCACTAATTAATCTAAATTCGCACTATGTAAAACTTATTTAAAAGGAAAACACTCCTTAGTTTGATTTTTTTAATGATTCTAACTTAAAATTTCTAATTAAAAATGAAAGAATCGTATAAATCGTGACTATAATTTAATACCTAAAAAATGGGGTCTAAATCAACATTATACTCATATCACATGGTTTTGCTAGGGAATTCTCACATCATATCTACTCTTTCTTGGTGTTTGGATTTTTATGGTTGCATATTAATTAATTAGTTGGTTGACTAAGTGTATTTATACATTTTTAAAATCTTGAAAATTAATTAGTGGTCATTTATTTAAGGCCTTAAAATTACAGCCTGTGAGTAGGTCAAGTATATTAATAAGAGTTTGAAACTTAAAGGGTATAAAATATTAACAAAAATTTTAAAATGGTATATAAAATTTTATATTAACCAAAACGGTAAAATCGCTGCAGATGCAGTGACTTACCTCACCTGAAAAAGTAAAATCGTTGCTGAGCGATTTTGCAAAAGTTATTTTTATTTAGGCAGCGATTTCAAAATTTTGTTTCTTACAAATCGCTGCCTTGACAACGATTTTATTTTATTTTTTAATTATATATATATTTTTTATAAATGGTATATAAAAATTTATATTAAGAATTCAAATCTGAAATGATTTTTCTAAAAATATATCATCCACGTACAAACCATGTTGGTATACCCCATTAACTCACTCTCCTTCTAACATACTATAGAAAACAAATAATAATAATAAACTTTTAATTCCAACAAATTAAAATTGACTATATACGTTTTAGCATATATATATATATCTTGAAAACAAATAAACCCTAAATATAATATTTTATGTATATAATATTAAAATTTTCGTGTGTATAAACTTCTTTGACATTGCTGTTTTTCTAAGCAAATTGCAAATCTCCATGCCTAGAATTATGTTGAAATTTGTGTCTAAAAGAATGAAAAGGCCAAAGTATGGAAATTAAGAATATTAAAAAGGGAGTAGTTGGTAAGAATAAGGATTAAAGAATGTAAATTCAAACACATTCTATGATGACACTTTGGAAAAATAATCAAAACGGATAGCGATAAGATGGTTGAGATTCTTCTGCTTTTATTTAATATATTAAGGGTTCGATTGTGAGATGGGATTAGAAGGGATTAATATTGAAAATATAAAATAGATTAAGAAATATCTGAACTATAATTTATATTTAATATTCAAACCTCGTGTCCAAGTTTCATAATCCATAACGTGACCACACATGCATTGTAGAACTAGATCAAAAACGATACGATCGATGACCTCCTTCTACTCGTACATGCGTTCAAACCTTCGATACACGTGTTGTTGAAGAAATAATTAAGTAAAAATAAGATAATAAATGAGATGGTTGCAGACTTCCAACATAATATTATGTCAGACAATTATATTGAGTTCGCGTCTCATCAATAACCTAATTAAACTTTCTAAAAAATCACACCTAGATGACCCAAAATCAAATCAAACCGTGAAAGGACGTGTTTAGGTTTGAGAATAGGGTGAGATTCCTAGATCTAGTGGCCGGTGAATCACTGATCAAAGAGCAGATTTTGGAGAGATTCTTCATCGATTTAGTGGCCGGTGAATCACTGATCAAATTTGAACATAACATGCCAATCAGTGGGTGAACTGAATCTTTTTCTACAACAAGAGAAATTGTACATTCTAAGGCACAAATTAAAATTGAACCTACATGTCTGCAACAACTAAAATTTGGTAGCCAAAATATTACAAGTAGTTAGAAATAGTTGATAGTGATATCAAAATATCAAAGGAAATTAAATGGTGATATGACTAGATTTCTTTTCACTTGGTTGGGGTAGAGTTTTAGTCTGCCTTCTATCGAATATACAAAATCTTAGAGCTGTCTAATCTACTGACATCTCGACGAACGAAATCATTATTTGTGTCGCATCTTTCAATTCGACAGAGGAATTTTATTTTTTCTTACCTCTCAAATCATAAGCATTGAAGCGATTGGGACAAAGTAAAAACACTGTTGCACACGCTCTCATTCGGTGAAAATGCAAATTGTATATACCATAATATTCATTTAGAGACTGAATATGTTGTTGTTATTACCGAATTACTTTCATTACCATGTTGTTATTATTATTTTTATTATTACCTACTTAGTATTAATATATAGTGTGTTCGAAATTTTTTAATGAATTTGATCCAACTTAGAAGCACAAAAAATATAAATGAGAAAGGGGGTTTTAAATACAAAATTAGGTCCAAATTTTCATCATAATTGGTATATTTGATTAAGGCCCAATCCATCTATTAATTGAGCTAGGCCTTTTTAGCTCATTATATGGACCTTAATTCAGCCCAAAACATCATCCAAACCACTAATTTAGAAGGTAAATTATCTTATAATCTAATTATATGTAAAATATCAAGATTTAAATTATCTTTTTTATTTTCTTAAATTCGTATTAGGATAAAAGAAAAAAAAATAAAACATGCACTAGCAGAGAAGGAAATTTAAGTATGAAATGAAAGTATTTATAAGAGTTCGGGTAAAAGATAAAAAATAAGATTATCATCATCATATTACTCGCCCAATCTCCCTCGCCGTTCTACCCTAACAAAAAACATATGCATATATAAACACAATTTTCATAGACAAAAACGTTTGATTTATACAAATCGTCGCAATTTATAAAAATCAGATGCACCATAATAAACATAACTTGGATATGAAACGTGACCAGTATAACTGTAGCTATAGAGCGCTAACATGATTTTTTTTTTTACTATTCTTAAAATTTTACTTATTATATTTTAAATGACTAGACTAAATAAAAACTCTTTTACATTAGTTAAAATACTGCGATTAGTTATGTTAAAGCAAATTCTTGGAGTCTTATAATACATTGTCATTGGGTTATCTATAACTACTATTAATAAACCTTTAATGTTTATTTGGATTATAATTTTATTTGTAAAATTAAATGATTGTTTGTCCATATTTATAGCATTTTCCCTATCTTAACCAATAATTTTTCTTTAATTAGCAATGTTTCACTCGTTAATTAATCGATTGTTATCTTCAAATTTTAATTAGTATTATTATATAGGGTGTCCCAGAAACACTGGGACATTCTCAGATTCTATCCTTAATTATCTTATTATCCATGTTAATTTATAATTAATCATATATATATTTTTTAATCTCCAACATCTGCTACACAAGTACAAAGAGCCAACATTTATCCAGGTATTTATTCATATCATTATTTACTGCAAATGATTAATTATGATTAAAATCTTTTTATTTTCAACTCGCGATTTTTTGAGGAATGTTTTTATAAGAATGTTATCAGAAATATGAAATTTTCGATGGAAATTCTGTTGAGAAATGTCAACGAGGAGCCATTTCTTGATGGATTTCATTGAAAATTTGCGTGTAACTTTCTTGTTATTCAAAAGGTTATTGATATTTTTAAAAAATATATTGATTTCGAAAATAGGAATTATAGTTGATATTCTCAAAAGTAAATGTTTTTTTTTTCATTACTGAAACATGCAAA
The DNA here is from genome assembly GCF_036512215.1 of Solanum lycopersicum. Classification (NCBI taxonomy): domain Eukaryota; kingdom Viridiplantae; phylum Streptophyta; class Magnoliopsida; order Solanales; family Solanaceae; genus Solanum; species Solanum lycopersicum. Next base: position 1,794,636 of record NC_090811.1, on the reverse strand, counting down.
TTTTCGAAGGATATTCTTATGAAAATATCGTTAAAAATATGAATTTTTTTATAAAAATCTTAGTCGAAAATGTGTCCAACAAGTCAATTTTTTCATGGATTTTGTTGGGAATTTACGTGTAACTTTTTGTTATTTGAATATTTTGTATGACAATATTCAAAAGTTAATTTGATATTTTAAAAGATATAATGATTCTAAAATATAGGAATTATTATTGGTATTTTCAAATATGAGAAAATATAGATTATACATAAACAACAACAAAAAATCTTTTTTTTCTCGGAACTGACTTTTTTATGTTATATATATATATATATTTAATGTTATATTCTACTATTTTATAACAATTTTTTAAATTTATAACGATAACATTTCAATCGTAATTGTGAATTATCTCAACTTATTTTTATATGCTCCAAATGACCTAGCACTGTAACAAAAATAACATTTAGCGATAATAAATATACACATTATTAAAGACTGTTAAAATACATAATAAATATATTATAAACAAATTTCTTCTTTCTTTCTTTTACAAAAGTAGCTGGTTATAAAAATACATTATTCGTCTAAACAATAGTTATCCACTATCTAAATTTTATCTAATTTAGATAATTAAGTGATAATTTATTATTTCTGTCTATTTTACCCTTCCTATTAAATATACTTTTCATCTAACACATTTTTCAAAACATCAAATTTAATAAAGTCAAAGAATAATATAGTAATATTAACTCCTATTATTTATTATCCCTCCAAAAAATGTGTCAAGTCAACAGTGTACACATAGATTAAATACTATAAACAATCCTATTATTCTTCTATAAATACATGGATAAACTCCTCATGCTAATCAAATTCCCCCTAAAAAGAATTTTAAGTTTTATTTTCTTTTGCAGAAATAGCCACTTATAATGGGTTCTCCAAAGTCTTTACATGGAGTGAACTTTGCACCACCACGTAGCTTTGGGACAATTCTTAAAGCAAATTTGAAAGAAACCCTATTTCCAGATGATCCATTTTATGAATTCAAGAATGACAAATTATCAAAAAGAATTCTAATGGGAATTCAATATTTTGTACCAATTTTTCAATGGTTACCAAAATACAATTTTGGGCTATTTAAGTTTGATCTTCTTGCTGGAATTACAATTGCTAGTCTTGCAATCCCACAAGGAATAAGCTACGCAAAACTTGCTGACCTTCCTCCGATTATCGGACTCTGTAAGTCATATACACTGACAATATATACTCGTTCATGTTTATTAATTATTGCTACTCCCTCCTTACCAAAAAAAAATTGGTCTTACTTACTATTTAAATAGTCAAAAGCATATATATTTTTTAAAATTTTGTACATATTTTAAATTATTGACTTGTTTGACTTATATTAATTTTTATATTTTTTCTAAATATGTAAATTTTATTTTATCCCGATTGAATATTTTATGTCTGAAATCGCACTGATTATTAGTTAATTTGATCCTGGATAATCTTTTTCAAACGGAGGGAGTAATATTTTGTACATCATTAGTGTAACCTAAACTTTTTATACCATACTACTTATTATTGATTACTCTTCAATTTTATTAGATAGAGGTATATGAATTGAAGAAGAAAAAAAATTATTTTTTCGTTAGGTTTTTGGTAGATGATGTTGATCTAGAATTTAAAGTTTATGGAGTAAAAGAGATTTACACAGAATGAAACTAGAGAGTACTTCTGATTAATGATGAAGTAGTACTTATTACTCTTTACCATTCCCCTACTATTCTATATGAAAATATTAGTCGATAAGTGATCTGATTACGTAAATATTTGTAAATGAGTAACTTGTTATGACAAATTATTAATTGTTTTGCAGATTCAAGTTTTGTTCCCCCTCTAATTTATGCAATTTTTGGGAGTTCAAAACATCTTGCTGTTGGAACAGTGGCAACTTGTTCATTGATTATGGCTGAATCAATTCAACAAAAAGTTAAGCCTCATGACAATATGCAATTGTATGTTAGTTTGATCTACACAGCCACTCTTATATCTGGTTTGCTACAAGCAGCTTTGGGGATATTTAGGTAATTATACATACCAAATTACTCGTTTAACTTCTGTATACTGACAAATATATTAAAATTATGTTGTTTGGACTCTTCGAATATATCAATGATTGCGTGTTGGATCAACCAAAAACAATAGAGAAAATAGTCAAATGCCCCCTAACTTAATTACACTCGAATTTTTTCAACTATACACTTCAATTTCACAGTTGTCCTGTTACCCCCTGGACTATATATCTGATATATCCATCCTAAACCAGAGGTCTTGAGCCTTTGGTAGAGATTAGAAATCTTGATAGTAAATTCGTATATATCAATGATTGCGTGTTGAATCAACCAAAAACAATAGAGAAAATAGTCAAATGCCCCCGTAACTTATATTCAGATTTTCAACTATACACTTTAATTTCACGATTGTCCTATCTGAATTTTGATAGATATGATATATACATCCTTAACCAGCGGCCTTGAGCCTTTAGTAGAGATTAGAAATCTTGATAGTAAATTCGAATTATTTGAAATCTCAAAATAATATCAAACATCGAAAAACTATTTATGACATCTATCATCTAATTAGTTTTTTTTTTTTTTAGGCTTGGATTTTTGGTGGATTTTCTATCACATTCAACAATTACTGGATTTATGGGAGGGACAGCACTTGTTATTTGCTTACAACAATTGAAAGGCATGCTTGGCTTGAAGCATTTCACTAGCCATACTGATGTTGTTCATGTTTTACGTGCTGTTTTTGAAAACAGAAAAGAGGTGAGTTAATTTTACGGAGTAAGAAATAGTCTGGTGTACAAAATATTCTACGTTCATGTAGGGTTCGAAGAATAATAAGCACACTTCAACGTGTGTGATTAGACAGTTTACCCTAGTGCAAACATTAGTGTCTGCTTTTATAATTTGAATCCATAAACTATACATCATAGAGAGACAAAATTAACTAAATTAACTCTATGTAGGATAGAAATTTTCATTTGTTATTTCTTTTTGTGTTCGATTGTTTAGTAAAGATTTCTTTTGAACAAATTAAAAATCTTACAAAAAAAAAAAACTTTAGATCACATTATAAAATATTTTATACGTTAGAAGACGGTTTAATATTTTATCGATTACAAAGACTATATTTACATTTTTGCGTAATCTAGACCATGTTCAATATATAAGGAAAAACTAAAATTGTATTAAGCCAAATTTCACACAAAAAAAAGAAATTCTATTTTTTTTGGTTACCAATGTGATTTATTTATTTTAATTTATTTTTTTTCTTTGATATTGACTTGATATTTTTTTTTATATGTAAATATAAAAACAGTGGACATGGCAGTGTGCAGTTGTTGGAGTAATATTCCTTACTTTCTTACAATTATCTAGATATGTGGTAAGTTTTTTTACGATATTTTAATTTTTATAGGGATAATGCCCAAGTATCCCCTCAACCTATGCCTGAAATCTCAGAGACACACTTATACTATACTAAGGTCCTATTACCTCCTGAACTTATTTTATTAATAATTTTTTACCCCTTTTTAGCTTACGTGGTACTATCATGGTTGACTTTTTCTCCGAACTAGTGCCACGTAGGCTAAAAAGGGGTAAAAAATTACATATAAAATAAGTTGAGGGGTAATAGGACCTTAGTATAGTATAAGTGTGTCTCTGGGATTTCGGGCATAAGTTGAGGGGGTACTTGGGTATTTTCTCATTTTTATATATATACTGATAGTATAAAAAATAATATTTAAATTTTTTTAAAAAATAATTTTTTTTTGCAGAAAAAGAAGAAACCAAATCTATTTTGGGTTTCAGCCATTGCTCCAATAATTGTAGTTATAGTTGGCTGCCTTTTTGCTTATTTATTCAATGCTGAAAAACATGGCATAGCTATTGTAAGTTATATTACCCTCTTTTATTTTTTTAAAAAAATATTTTGAATATTTTTATTAAATTTGATCGAATTTACAAAAAATAATTATATAAGTAATTGTTTGACGAAAGGTTCCCTATTATAACTCGAGTTTGATGAGTCATTTTTTTTATTTTATATTATCTTATATTTGATTTTTAAAAAAAAATTAATTTTTTTTTTGAACTCAATGCAGGTGGGAAAATTGAATAAAGGAATTAATCCACCCTCTCTCAATCTTATAAATTTTAGTCCAGAATATATATCTGTTGTTTTAAAAGCTGGGATCATTACAGCTATGGTTTCACTAGCAGTAAGTACATTTTAATTATTCTCGTAGTTTTTTTATTCTTCGATTAATTTATATCGTATTACTGGTTATTTTTTTGTGCTTTGTTACGTTATTATATCATTTTGTCGTTGTTACTGTTATTATTTATACGCTTTTGATATTCTCTTTCCAAATTACTCTATCGAAAACAACATGATCATGCATATACATTATACATTATCCTTGTCAGATTTTACGTATGTGTGAGAATATTACATCGAGTATATTATTGATAATTATTAATTTTTTTATTTTATAGGAAGGAATAGCTATTGCAAGGAGTTTTTCTATCATGGATAATGAACAAATTGATGGCAACAAAGAGATGGTAGCCATTGGACTCATGAATATTGTTGGTTCTTTAACTTCTTGTTACTTAAGTACAGGTAATTAATTTTTTATTTATTATAAATAAAGTATCAAATTTTCGTATTTCAAATTCAGAAAGTTTAAATTTTGACTCTGTCTCTCTCGACTAATAAATTACACTTCCTACTAAGAAATGAGTGAGAGTTAGCATCTCACAGAGGTTGAATCAGAATTTTTATTCTACTGAACACTACTACAAGATTTCAATCAAAGTTATTTTGTTCTACTGAACCAAAACGATCACTTACGATTAATATGTCTATAGTTAACAAAGTAATTTTTTTAACTTTTATATACTGACAATATACCGTAAACATCTACTGCTAGTGATTTTTTTTTTTTTTTTTTGGTTAGGGCCATTTTCAAAAACAGCAGTGAACCACAATTCTGGATGCAAGAGCCAAATGTCAAATGTAGTGATGTCAATGTGCATGTTGCTAACTTTATTGTTTTTGGCACCACTTTTTGGCTACACACCACTTGTTGCCTTGGCTGCTATCATCATGTCAGCTATGCTTGGGTTAATTGACTATGAAAAGGCTTATCACCTCTACAAGACTGACAAATTTGATTTCTTGATTTGTATGGCTGCTTTCTTTGGTGTTGCTTTCATTAGCATGGACATGGGACTCGTGATGTCGGTACGTAAACAAAAAATATTATTATCATTCAAAAATTTCCTTAGTCGGTGAAATTACATTGAGTATCATTCTTCCTATTGTTATTGTTGTTACTTGGGCTCTGATCGATACAACAAAAGTCGTTTTCTAATGGTTGACTATAAATAATTTGTGTTTTAGTCCTTTTGATCGAAAAATAGTTAGTATCGTGAACTTTAAATTCTACAGAATGTTTTTATAGTTTCACTTGTGAAATTTAAAACTTTGCGATAATGGCTAAGTGGAATTTATTTTGTTTCCGTTCAACTTCATATAATTTGCTACAACTAACAATTAGACATTCTTCAAAACACTATTTAGTACTTTTTTTTTCTTAGGAATATATATTTCGTGATCAAAATGACTTTTATCATACTAAACATGATAAAAATTTACGCGTACTCGATATATATATGATTATTTTTATTTTTGTAGGTTGGACTTGCCTTGATAAGGGCACTTCTATATGTTGCTAGGCCACCTACTTGCAAACTTGGAACTGTTTCAAATAATGCATTTCGTGACGTAGAACAATATCCTGGTTCTAAACAAACTCCAAATATGTTGATTTTGAAGCTTGGTTCTCCAATTTACTTCCCTAATAGCAATTATGTTAGAGAAAGGTAAGAAATATATCTATAATAACGTCGTTTATCTGGATGTTATTTTATTATTGTAGTGAAAATAGCTATTCACAACTTATAATATAGAGGCATATAATATATAGATCATAGGCTTTTAAACTTAGCATCAACTGAAAACTAAACCTTCGATCCAACTTTGATGATGCAGTCTAGACACCTAAGTTCGTTTTCATCGTGTTTGTTGAACACCCCAACTTATAAAAATAATCATCTGGACACTTCCAGAGTTTATACATTACGTCAACGATCACTACTAAAAGTCATTACTTTCCTATCGAAAAATGTTCAGTGGTTATTTCCACGTATATATGTTAGCTAGATGTACATCCCTAAAGTTGATGTGTTTATTTTTCAGTTAAGGTTTGCAAGTTTGAGTGTGTCTATATATGTTATGTTGATATATAACATGAAAAACTTGATATTAAATAAAGCTTGATCATTATGATAAAATATTATTATATCGTATAATTATTATAGAGCGATTCGACCTTAAACATGTTTATGAATTTTCAAAGTTTAATTGTTCTAATGGTAAAATGTTATGTTTGATGGATATATTGAACAGGATTCTAAGATGGGTAAGAGATGAACAATCTCTTCAAAATTCCAAAAGAAATGAGGTCGAATACTTGATACTTGATTTTGGAGGTATGCTTAAAATTCACAAATAATAACTTTTGGTTTTATGTAATTAAATTATTATTTTTTATTTGCTTTTCAATATGTTACAAAATAATTTTAAAAAAAAATTAATGACAATATTGTAGGTGTCACATCAATTGATATAACTGGTATTGAAACTTTATTTGAAACTCGTAGATCACTAGCAGCAAAAAACATCAAGGTATGTATAATTATATCCACTTTCTCATTATTAGTTACTCTCATGTTTTACGTTTGCTTCTCGAGAGTTAAAAGTAATTTTTTTTCATGAAAAGGATTACAACGTATAATATTTTTATATAATTTTCAAATATCAATTAAACAACTGTTCTATCTCATATAGCAAAACGTAACAAGTAAATTTCTGAAAGGAGATTATATAACTTTCGAAATTCACAATTTTATAATATGTTTTTTTTTTTGTAGATTATATTGGTTAATCCAAGATTAGGGGTGATGGAAAAATTAATTGTGACAAGATTTATTGATGTGATTGGGAAAGAATCAGTGTTTTTATCAATTGAAGAAGCAATTGAAAATTGCAGATTTTCACTAAATTCTTCAAGTCAAACAAAAAGTGAAGATGTGGAAATTGCTTAGTCTACAAAAAAAAATAAAAAAAATAATCAATATTCAATATTTTATTTTTACAATAGGAGGAAAAAAAAAGATTTTAATTTCTGCCAATTGAACCTTTTTTTTTTCTTTTGTAATGTTTTTTCTACCTTTCTTCTGTTTGTTTTTTTTTAGAATAGATTTTGTAACTTTAATTTACAACAGTTTTATTATCTTGTTCTTTTTTTTTTTTGTATAAATTTCTTTGATAGAGTTTATAAGCTATATGACTCAAGTCTACTAGAAGAATAACTACATTTTTTAGCCAAAAAATATTAGTTATGTTTTTTGTGGCCTTTGTTCAATAGAAAATCAACACATGAATAATTTAAAATCTAGTAGTTTAAATAAAAAAACATCTAATACATTTTTCTAAATCTGAATTACGTCTCAAGTCTTTTAAAAAGTAAGTTAAAGACTTAAAATGATAGATGTAGACTAATGACGATCCGAAGAGCAGAATCTCACCATAACTCCGAAAGCGTTGGACACTACTACAAGACTCACCCCGACTAGGATATGTATTAAAGGGATAAACCAAAGAGTGCTAAAACATTTATCGATTTTAGTTATTTTTCATTAGATTGGATATCGATATAGGCTTTTAGAAAATTTACAAAAGGTGGTAGTTGCTCTAGATAATATATTTAGCAACAACTAATTAAGTTATTATCGTTAATTAATTACGATCAAATATCAATTAGAGGATAGTGATGTCACTTTGAAAGTTATAGAGTTAATGTCTTAAAAAATCGACTCAACTTCGAGAATCTATCTAACAAAGTCATTTAACTTTACTTTGTATCACAAAAATCAATCAACTTAGACTTTTTTTTAATCAAAAAATCACTCAATAAAATAATATTAGATGATATTTGATTAATTAATTTTTTGCCAAGGTCAACAGTTATGTTTGAAAAAACTATTCTTTTTATGCTTTAAAATCAAGACCAAGAGACCCCTTAGTGATCACACAAAAAAATAAAGGATTTTTTTTTTGAAATTTCAAATTACGATTTTGATTTTATTTGTTTGTAGAGTCTATATATTTAGATGACATAAAAGAAATTATTTTGTATATAAAAAAGATTCAATAATAAATTTAATTGATATAAATGTATAAATGTCTAAGTTGAATATTTTATTAATATAAAACAAAATTTAATAACTTTGTTAATTAAAATTGAGTGACCTTTTAAAATATTAACTCACAGTTTATATCTAAATCATCTATATTATTATGAGAATCTTAATAATTAGTTATATGATGATATAAATCCTTAAACCTTAATTAAAGATAGAAAGTTTTATCTATGAATTATCTGAATCTTAATTAGTTATATGATGCAAAACCTTAAACCTTAATTAAATATGAATTTTGTAGTTTTCTCTTGCCTTTTTCTCTCTTTCTTTGTGGTCAATATTTTTGTTGAATTTAAAATAATATTACATAGATGCGTATTTATGTGCTTTTTTTACAAAGTCTAGATTAGTTTCATTTTTTCTAGCATTATATTTTTGATCCTACGTCAAAAAATTATAAGTTCAGATAAATCGACACACTATATAAAGACATTTCAATCGTCATATTTTATTACGTAAAACACTTTAATATCTTCTTAATACTCTCTTATAATTATGAGTTCTCCAAAGTCTTTACATGGTGTGAACTATGCACCACCACGTAGCTTTAAGACTGTTCTTAAAGCAAATGTCAAAGAAACACTATTTCCAGATGATCCATTTTATGAATTCAAAAATGAAAAATTATCTAAAAGAATTCTAAAAGGAATTCAATATTTTATACCAATTTGTCAATGGTTACCAAAATACAAATTTGGGTTATTTATGTATGATCTTCTTGCTGGAATTACAATTGCTAGTCTTGCAATCCCACAAGGAATAAGCTATGCAAAACTAGCTGAACTTCCTCCTATTATCGGACTTTGTATGTTACATACACTGACAGTATATTACTATTTGAACAGTCAAAATCATATATTTTTAAAAATGTTTTGAACTGCTAATTTATATTACTTTTTAAGGAAAATGTGCAACTATCCTCTTAAACTATGAACGAAATCTCATAGACGCATCTTAACTAAACCGAGGTCCTATTACCTGAACTTTTTTTTTTTGTAACTTTGTGCACTTATGTGGCATTCAAATATCTCCCACGCGCCTCAATTGCGTGGAGTTACAGAGTAAGTCACGTAAGACAAAAGGTGTATAAAATTACAAAAAAAAGGTTCAGAAGGTAATAGGACCTTAGTTTAGTTATGGTGTGTCTCTGAGATTTCGATCATAATCTAAGAGGATACTTGTGTATTTTTCCTACTTTTTATGTTTATTCTTAAATATGTAAAAGTTTATATTTAAAAGATTGAAGACTCTATGTCTGAATTCACAATGAATATTAATTAATTTGACTCTTGTATTTAGGGAGTAATACTTTGTACATCATTAGAGTAATTTTAAGTTTTTATAGCACATTACGCAAGAGGCGTAGCTATAATTAGTTAATAAGTGATCTGATTGTGTAAATATTTTTATATCGCAGACTCGAGTTTTGTTCCCCCTCTAATTTATGCTATTTTTGGGAGTTCAAAACATCTTGCTGTTGGAACAGTAGCAACTTGTTCATTGATTATTGCTGAAGCAGTTCAACAAAAAGTTAAGCCTGAAGACAATATGGAATTGTATGTTAGTTTGTTTTACACTGCTGCCCTTATATCTGGTTTGCTACAAACAACTTTGGGGGTACTAAGGTAATTTTACATATCAGTCGTTTAATTTTTATATACTGACAGTTTAGAAATATTCAAATATGTCAATGATTGCATGTTGAATCAACCAAAAATAATACGTTCTTTTTGGAGGATTCGACATGACATCATCGACTTATTTAAAAAGTCTGAGTCAGGGACGGAGCCATTATTTATACATGATAGAAATTTTTTCTATATGTATATATAGTAGATGTCGAACTCCATTCAGCTACTTCATGTTCATGTGTCTATTTCTAAAGCTTTCTGAACCCTTTATTGGAAATCTTGACTCTGCGATCTGATCAGGACAATATTAAAATGAATATCGAAGATCGAATAAATTAATTCATTTTTTTTTTATGTGTGATGTAGGCTTGGATTTTTGGTGGATTTTCTATCACATTCAACAATTACTGGATTTATGGGAGGGACAGCATTAATTATTTGCTTACAACAATTAAAAGGCATGCTTGGATTGAAGCATTTCACTAGTCGTACTGATGTTTATCATGTTTTACGTGCTGTAATTGAAAATAGAAAAGAGGTTAGTTTTCTTAATTAATTCGATAAAATCGTCGATCATTTCATAGTCTAGTGTAAAAAATATCCATATTCATGTAGAATTTAACGAACGATTCTACTTTAAAGGGTGTGATTAGATAGTGTTATAGTTATTTTTATAATTCGAACTCATGATCTATATATCACAAAAAGATACTAACATGATTTTTTTTTTCGTTCGATTTATATATAAAAAAAAAAATCAGTGGACATGGCAATGTGCAGCTGTTGGAGCATTCTTCCTTGCTTTCCTACAATTATCTAGATATGTGGTAAGTTTTTTAATACGATATTTTAATTTATATATACTGATAGTATTAAAAAAATAATTTTAAATTCATAAAAAATTATTTTTATTTTTTGCAGAGAAAGAAGAAACCAAGTCTATTTTGGGTTTCAGCCATTTCTCCAATAATTGTTGTTGTAGCTGGCTGCCTTTTTGCATATTTTTTCAATGCTGAGAAACATGGCATAGCTATTGTAAGTTAAAAATCATTTTGGATTTTTTTAACATTCAATATGATCGAATTCGAAAAAATAATCTTATGAGAAATTAAAATATCTGATGAAAAGTTTCCTAGCTAGACGATTTTGACATATGACATGTCAGATTACAGTATTTTAACATGTTATAACTCGAGTATGATAAGTCATTTCAAGTTAAAAATTTATAACTTTTTTACCATATGTTTTCTTATTTTTATTTAATTTAATGCAGGTGGGAAAATTGAATAAAGGAATTAATCCATCCTCCATTCATCTTATAAATTTTAGTCCAGAATACTTACCTAATGTTGTAAAAGCAGCTATCATTACAGCTATGATTGCAATAGCAGTAAGTATTATATTATTTTATCGTTGTTACTGTTATTTATGCATATCGAAAATAATATTACTATACATATACATTATATTATACACTATTCTTCTTAAATTTTACGTGTGAGAATATTTATATTATAGGAAGGGATAGCTATTGGGAGGAGTTTTGCTATAATGAATAATGATCAAATTGATGGTAACAAAGAGATGGTAGCCATTGGACTTATGAATATTGTTGGCTCTTTAACTTCTTGCTACTTAAGTACAGGTAATTTCTTTTTAACTTATATACATTGACAGTATTAACGTGAACGTGTACTAATGTTTTTATTCATATTTTTTTTTATTATTATTAGGGCCATTTTCAAAAACAGCAGTGAACTATAATGCTGGATGCAAAAGCCAAATGTCAAATGTAGTAATGTCATTGTGCATGTTGCTAACTTTGTTGTTTTTGGCACCACTTTTTGGCTACACACCACTTGTTGCCTTGGCTGCTATTATCATGTCAGCTATGATTGGGTTATTGGACTATGAAAAAGCTGTTCACCTTTACAAGACTGACAAATTTGACTTCTTGATTTGTATGGTTGCTTTCTTTGGTGTTGCTTTCATTAGCATGGACATGGGACTCATCCTTTCGGTACGTAACCAAAAAATATTATCTTATTCGCAGTCTGATTCAGACTCTAGTCTTGAAATTTAGGATCTGATTGATACGACGAAAGTCGACTTTATCTCATTGCAAAATAGTCATTGTCGTGATTTGGGAGCGTCTATCATACTAAACATGATAAAAACTTCCTTTCGGTACATACCCAAAATATATTATCTTATTCGCAATCTGATTCAGTCCCCAGTCTTGAAATATGGGATCTGATTGATACAGTGAAAGTCATTATATCTAATTGAAAAACAGTCATTGTCGTGACTTGAGAGTGTCTATCATACTAAACATCATAAAAGAATTTCCTTTCGGTACATAACCAAAAAATATTATCTTATTCGCAATCTGATTCAGACCCTAGTCTAGAAATATGGGATCTGATTGATACGACGAATGTCATTTTCATCTAATTGAAAAATAGTCGTTGTCGTAGCTTGGGAGTGTCTATCATATTAAACATGATAAAAATTTCCTTCTGATACGTTCGTAATCTGATTCAGACCCTAGTCTTGAAATATGGGATCTGATTGATACGGCGAATGTCATTTTCATCTAACTGAAAAATAGTCATTGTCGTAGCTTGGAAGTGTCTATGATACTAAACATGATAAAAACTTACGGGTACTCGATTTTATTTTATTTTTTTTGTAGGTTGGACTTGCCTTGATAAGGGCACTATTATATGTTGCTAGGCCACCAACATGCAAACTTGGAACCATAACAAATACAGCATTTAGAGACATAGAACAATATCCTGGTTCTAATGAAACTCCAGGAATGTTAATTTTGAAACTTGGTTCACCAATTTATTTCCCTAATAGCAATTATGTTAGAGAAAGGTACGCAAAATATCTCTGTATAATAACGTCGTTTGTCTGGATATATTATTTTGATTATTTCACTGAAAATTGATATATAATATTATTTTTAATATGAACAGGATTCTAAGATGGGTTCGAGACGAGCAATCTCTTGAAAATTCACAAAGAAATGAGATTGAATACTTGCTACTTGATTTTGGAGGTATGAATGAGCTTAAAATTCATAAATAAAAACGCATATACGACTCAATAAAATTAGTTATTCAAAAGCTATATTTAATAAAAAGGATTTTCAAAATTTTATGTAATATTTTTTTTTTCAATGTGTTACTAAATCAAAGAAAATTTCAATAATAATATTGTAGGTGTTACATCAATTGACATTACTGGTGTTGAAACTTTAAAAGAACTTCGTAGATGCCTAGCTGCAAAAAACATCAAGGTATGTATAATTTATATACACTTTCTCATTATTTACTTCTTTCGTTTTAGGTTCGCTTCTCGAGAATCAATTTTCACCAAAAATTTTAAAAAGTGCTTTTTTCATCATATAATACGAAAAGGATTACTAACTTATAGTAACTGGCTGACTCTCGTAAAGCGAGACATTATTGTATATATAATGTTAGAAATTCACAACTTTTTAATATAATTCTTTTTTTTTTTTTGCAGATTATATTGATTAATCCAAGATTAGGGGTGATGGAAAAATTAATTACAACAAAATTTATTGATTTGCTTGGGAAAGAATCAATATTTTTAACAATTGAAGAAGCAATTGAAAATTGCAGTTTTTCACTAAATTCTTCAAGTCAGGAAAAAAGAGAAGATTTGGAAATTGCTTAGTCTACAAGGAAATTCATTATTTAGTATTTTATTTATTTAAAATAATAGGAAAAGAAATAGTTTTAATTTCTTTTTTTTAGTGTTTCTTTTTCTTTTTTTTTTAACTTTTTTCCATTAGTTTGGTTAGAATAAATTTTGTAGCTTTGATTTTTAATAGATTTATTGTCTTTTTCTTTTAAGTATAAATAAAATTCATTTTTTTAGCACGTCTTTTCATATATATTAGCAAAAAATAAAATTAAGAGGGTGATATTATATGTCGATGTTCTTTGATAAGCTTGACAACAAGTAAAAATTTTTCTCCACTTAATTTTTTTAAGCCCATTTGCTAAGATCAAAGTTAATATTTTTGATAGCCACTCAATTTATCGATTTTTTTTTTTTTTAAAGTAACTTAACTTTGATTTTCAACTCAAAATCAATTAACTATAGATTTTTTTTTTACAAAAAAATCACTTAACCTATTTAGTTGTTTTTTCCATTAAAATTTACTGATATGGAATTTATTTATAACCAAAATTTTAAAAACTAAATATATATATTCATTTAAAGACTCGCTTCACTTGACCCGACTCACTGAAAATATAATATTCGACCCTTTTTTTACTTCTTATTCTCTTAATTATTCTTTTTTTTTCTCCCTATAGGTTAAAAAAAAATAGAACGCAAATGTGAAGACAGAATAATTTACTTTGTTTCAAGATAATACAAAGTAAATACCAATTTAGGACAAAGAATTCAAGTCAAAAAACTTATTCAAGCTTGAATTTGAAAACATATACAAAATAGTATTGTGATAATTAGTCAATATACAAAAATATAAGTACTCAATATGTGAAAAATTTATAATTAAACCGGAACATGATTAAGGTAAAATCCCTAAAAATGAGTAAGATAATTATGGTTAAATACTTTATTTATCCGTTAAGACTATAGTAATGGAGTCAGTTGGTTTTGATGGGCAAATCGGCTCATTTTCAAGTTTAAATAAGCTCCAAAACAGGTAAATCTTCATTTTGCTGATTTTGATATGCTATAGTCCATGAATTTTCGATGATTCAGATTTTTGCCGTGTTTTTTACCTAAATTTTTCATGGACGTCCGTTAAGACCTTAGTAATAGAGCTAGTTGGTCTCGACGAGCAAATCGGCCCACTTTCAAGTTCAAATGAGCCCCAAAGCAGGTAAACCTCCATTTTATCGATTTTTGTGTGTTATAGTCAATGAATTTTTGATGATTCGAAATTTCATCATGTTTTTTGCCAAAACTTTTCATGGGCGTCCGTTAAGACCTTAGTAATAGAGTTAGTTGGTTCCGACGGGCAAATCGGACCATTTTCAAATTCAAACGAGTCTCAAAGCAGGTAAACATCCATTTTATCGATTTCCGTGTAGTTTAAGGATTTTTGGTGATTCGAAATTTCGCTATGTTTTTTGCTGAAATTTTTCATGCACGTTTGTTAAGACCTTAGTAATAGAGCTAGTTAGTCTCAATAGGCTAATCGGTCCATTTTTAAGTTCAACAAGCCCAAATCCAGGTAAGCCCCCAATTAATCTATTTTCGTGTGCTATAGTCCATGGATTTTTGGTGATCCATAATTTTGGCGTGCTTTTGGTCAAAAATTTTCATGGACATCTGTTAAGACCTTAGTAATGGATCCAGTTGGTCCCGACTGTAAGATCAGTCCATTTTCAAGTTTAAACAATCCCAAAAACAAGTAAACCCCAATTTTGTCGATTTTCGTATGTTATAGTCCATGAATTTTTGGTGATCCAAAATTTTGGCGTGTTTTTTACCAAAATTTTTCATGGACGTTCGTCAAGACCTTATTAATGGAGTCAGTAGGTTCCAACAGGCAAATCAACCCATTTTCAAGTTCAAACTAGCCCCTAAATAGGTAAACCCTCATTTTATCAATTTTTATGTGTCATAATCAGTGAATTTTTGGTGATTCGGATTCCTAAATTTTTTTGGCAGAAAATATTTCTGGACACCTGTTAATACTTTAGTAATTGAGTCAGTTGGTACTAATGGGTAAACTGACTCATATTTAAGTTCAAACGAGCCCTAAGTTTGGTAAATTCTCATTTTGGTGATTTTCCTGTGCTATAATCCATGAATTTTAAGAGATCCAAAATTTCAGTGTATTTTTTTGTCAAAATTATTTGTGGGCGTCTGTTAAGACTTTAGTAATAGAGTCAATTGGGTGCGACAGGAAAATCAATCTATTTTCACGTTCAAACAAACTCCAAAGAAAGAAAACCCCCATTTTGTATATTTTTGTGTGCATAATCCATAGATTTTTTGTAATCCAAAATTGCGACGTCTTTTTAACCAAAATTGTTCATGCACATGTTAAAGCAAGTAAACCCCCATTTTGTAAATTTTGTGTGCTATTGTCCATGGTTTTTTGTGATCTAGAAGTCT
The DNA here is from genome assembly GCF_036512215.1 of Solanum lycopersicum. NCBI lineage: Eukaryota > Viridiplantae > Streptophyta > Magnoliopsida > Solanales > Solanaceae > Solanum > Solanum lycopersicum. The sequence goes on along the minus strand of NC_090811.1, from coordinate 1,778,477 downwards.
GGAGTGTTTTTGGCTGGAACTCTTCATGGATGTTCATCTCGACAGGCAAATCGATAATTTTCAAGTTCAAACAAACTCCAAAGCACGTAACCCTCATTTTACCAATTTTTGTGTGGTATAGTCCATGTATTTTTTATGATCCGAAATTATTGCGTGTTTATCATCAAAAAAATTAATGAGCATTCGTTAAAACCTTTATAATGGAGCCAATATATCCCGATGGGCAAATCAGCCCATTTTCAAGTTCAAACGAATTTGTAAGCAGTTAAACCCCCAATATGCCGATTTTCGTGTATTATAGTTCATGAATTTTTTGTAATCTGAAATTTCGACGTGTTTTTGCTGAAATTTTGCATGTCCGGACGTTAAGACTTTATTAATAGAGCAACATGTTCTCGACGGGCAAACAAGTCAAGTTCAAAAGAGTCTCAAAGTATGTAAATTTTCATTTTATGATTTTCATGTGCTATAGTCCATGAATTTTTTATTATCCCAAATTTTGACGTGTTTTTGGCCAAAATTTTTTATGGCCTCGGTTAAGACCTTAGTAATGGAGTCAGTTGGTCCTGACGGGCAAATCAAACCATTGTCAAGTTTAGACGAGTTCCAAAGCAGGTAAAAACCTGTTTTGTCAATTTTCATATATTATATAATCCATGGATTTTTCGTGATCACCGATTACGGTGTATTCTTGATTGAATTTTTTATGATCGTATGTTAAGACCTTAGTAATAGAGACAAGATGTCCCGACAAGTAAACCAACCCAGTTTCAAGTTCAAACGAACTCCAAAGCAGATAAACCCTTCATTTTTGCATTTTTTGTGTGTTATAGTTCATGAATTATTTTGTAATAAAAAATTTCAATGTGTTTTTGGTTGAAATTTCTCATTAACGTCTATTAAAAACTTAGTAATGGAGCTAGTTAATTTCGATGGGCAAACCGATCAATTTTCAAGTTCAAACGAGCCCCAAAACAGGTAAATCCTCATTTTGCCGATTTTCGTGTGCGATAGTTCATGAATTCTTGATGATACGAAATTCGAACATGTTTTTTTGCCAAAATTTTTCATGAACATTCTTTAAGACCTTAGTAATGTAATCCATTTTCAAGTTCAAACGAGTTCCAAAATAGATAAACTCCCATTAATGTTAAAATAAAATGATGCCTATCGGCTGATTCTATTGCGTGCCGGCTAGAGAATTTTTCCATTACATAAGTTCTAGAGTGACAAATTCAGTTGTTGAATAGAAGAAAATTCATCTATTCTTGACTATATAGTTGATGGGATGAATAAGATTTGAGATTTTAGTTCAGATTTTGAGATATTCAACTTTTTTTATGTACATTTCTAATTTCTCATATTACAGGTTCACAATAGTCTTTTTATATTTCAAGTGCTAAATTTATGTTTATAACAAAATATAATTCACTAATTGCTTTTTAGTTGTTATAAACAATAAATACATAGATGAATATTTGCATAAGGTTATTATTATAAAGAGATAATTTCACAAAGAAACTACTGTTAATAATGACAGTTGTTTAGTGTTATAAGAAGAAAAAAAAGCTTATAACAAAGTAGAGACTAAAGTTCGAGATAACAGCATCTCTAGTGTAATCCCAATAGCGACGCCTGAGGAGAATGGTGTACACCCAGCTTTACCCTTAAATCTATTTATACAGTGTGCTATGTTTGCATTAGATGATGGACACTTCAAAAATATCGCCCGGTTTAGATCTTCCAAAAGCTATGCATTTTTTGAAGATCCAACACGAGTGCAACTGACATTTTTTTTGGAAGTTCCGAGCAACATATAGCTGGTGAGGCAGGAGAGAGATGTAAGGGTATCAACAATGGAATTACCTCTTCTTTCAAGCTTGTTATGGATACCTGGTATGAGCTACAACTATACAAACTGAAATTCGTGTGGTAGAAACAGCAGTAGCAGTAGCAGCAACAGCAGAAGAAGTAACAGTTGGGATATACTCTCCTTGTTCCCCATGCAACAAGCTAGCCGCGATGATCTGTGTTTCAACCATAAGAAGTTGGTTTCTGCATCACCTTAGGATTGTTGGAGGGGTTCCTCTTCTACAGAAGGTAGATCTCTGTTCTTGGCGTCAATTTCAGATTTGCAGAGGGGGCAAGTCGCATTAATCTTCAGCCATTTATCTACACACTGTGTATGGAAGAAATGCGAGCAAGGCAATTCCCTCAGTTCGTCATTGTCCTCATATTTTGCTAAGCAAATACAACACACCTGTTTAGGTTTAAACGATAAGAGCCGGCTTAAGTAAGATGAGACGAAACAACTGATTAGATAGTAAAATTGTGCAAATTCAAGAACTATTCTCAAACAAAAGTGGGACAGACTCTACGAACTCCTTCCAAAAGCACAAATATGCCTAGATAACAGCTCTGTGAAATACTACATGTAATACGTAACAAGCCAATGGCAGACATCGGTAAGGTCTCATAAAATCGAGTTAATCAAAGATCCAGTATATACAATTAGATATATCCTCTTTGATTGTTTTGATATGCGTGGATAACTAACCATGATCAATACGTGGTCCAATATCTAAAACCTATTTCATGTAAATAAGTATTAGGTTTCACATGTGTAGGAACATGAATGCCAACAAGTAATAACTGAAATCTGATACTATCTCAATGATAAGTTTAAGGTCATGTGCTATTGCTAAGCTATGAAGACTAAATTCTTCAGAAAAAAAATGCATTATCTCTCCTAGTATTTCGAAGACAACGGTAAGGTCTCATTCATTCTCCTCATTTCCTTTTGCACTTTGGATAGTTTTTACTAAGCATAATATGTGTAAATATTCTTTCTCACCAGGCCAATAATGCTGTTTTCCAAGTATCCCTGTTTTTGACAGGTAAAACAAACTTCTACAAAACCAGATCAAGTAAAACAAAAAAAATCCAGTGTAATTTCAGGAGTAAGGGCTGGGGAGAGTGGTGTCTAAGCAGAACTTACCCCTACCTTGAGATGTGGGCTGTTTCTGAAACTCCCTTGCCTCAAATAAAGTAAATTAAAGCAAATAATGAAGAACAGAACAGTAGAAATAGCAAATAATACGAAAACGGAAGCAAAAGAAAACAACAGATGATAATAAAAATTGAATAAAGATGACAAGGGAGTGATAATAAAGCAAAGGAGACAAAAAGTAATAATGAAAATACATGTATTTAATGCTCAGCCTTGAGGAGAAAAAACTACAAAACATGGGGAAAGTAATAAGAAAAAAATAATCACGAAAAAAGAAACTACAAGAAATACTTTATATGTTGATTTTTCAACATCAAATGCAATTAGTACTTAAGACAGTCACTTATTGACTCCTTGATAGTGCTAATCCTAAGGGGAAATAGCAGTCATGGAAATGGGAATGCAGCCTGTTTGCATATAATGGATTCATTGATATAGCACACATACAAATATTTTAGCTAAGGTAAGATGTAAATAACATCAAATCAAGAAGCAAAAACTACTTTCTGTGAGACTGTTACCCAGAAACTCAATTTCCAACTCACAAAGGCTATGAATGGAAAGATGAACTTACCGCATCTTCACCTGATATGGCACGTTCCTTCTCTGTGCCAGCAGCTACACAACCACCTTCCTCCTCTTCTAGATTTTTACTTTCATTACTTCCAGTTCCATCTGTCTTGACCCTGTACTTGAGTGTGGGAAGAGCGTTGATGGACTCTTCTGTGGCTCCTCTCACTCCATGCATATTCTCACGCACACCGAGGATTGAAATGATACAAGGCAGGCAGCAGCATATCATCGCACACAAGATGAAAGGCATAGCATATCCAATGCAACTAATGGTAAGAAAAGCTATACATAATCTGCAAAGTATGTGGATCTTATGTTAGTTTTGGTGATACTGGTGTAGCAAAGGAAGAGCAAATAAATAAGAAGGAAACAACTGTACCTGTACAGATTGGGAGCCTCAGAAGAAGAAGAGTGCCCCCCAAAGATCCAAACATTGCCAACGACAAACCACACAGCAAAGAAGCAATCCAAGGCCATCTTGAAATGATCTACCAATGAACCAAGTCTGGGAAAAAGGAAGCATCAATGCATGGTGAATAACACTATCAATGATATAAGTCAGATTCCAAGATCGTGGTACTGAAGCGTAGGGGTGGTAAATTTAGTCCATGAAAATATGACCAGCCCATCTATTACTCGGCCCATCTCGACTTCCCCAAGTTCAGTCCATCAAAAGAATGGGCTTATATGGGCCAAGTATGCAGGCCAAACTGACCCATGAGATACCTTGTCAAAATATTTAAATTAATTTTCTTTCCTTGATATGTTATATATAGCTAAGATAAAGAAAAGGATGTATGAGTTTGTTTGGTATTAACAAAATTATGAGGAAAAAAAAAAATTAAAACTTGGATTACCAACTCATTGTTTAGCCCTTCTTTGACCCAGCCCCCATCTCAGCCCAAGTATCTCAGGGTTGGAAAATGACCCATTTATCAATTCAGCCCGTTTAGACTCGTCCAAATTCAGCCCAAACGTCTCATTTGCCACCACTTTTGAGGAGATACTAACTACATTTCCATGAGAATATCCACATGGCTGTGCAAGGATTTGGAAGACAGAAAAACTGAAGTATTCTTGGATACACTTTTTCTAACATAAAACTAAAGGAATTGGAGAAAGGCTAAAACCTTTGAATGAAAAACGCTAAAGTTTCAAGTTACCCATGAAGCAGTTGTGCCTAAAAAGTCATTTGGTCAAAAGTTGTTCAAGCTAGCTAATATTCTGAAGGCAACAACTGACTCCATCCTAAATTACTAAACATGCTTAGTTGCCTTATGGATTAATTGTGCCCAACAACAAAAAAGATGAAGAAGAAAACACATGGAAGAGAGTAGTGTGCAGATATTACCTTGCATTGCTTTGCCTGGTCCAAATGTCGGTAGGTGTATTCCTTCCATCTTCCTCATCCGAGGACCGAGTTAATGAGATAGTAATATAAGAATTTGGCTCTGCAGTGGAATTGACTTGGGGTGAATCTTGACGCAGTTGAGCTGATCTCTGACTGATGGTTTGGTAACGGAGAAGATAACGCCAGTACAGTAAAGGAAGGGTTGCTGCACATCCAGTTGCATATCCCACAATCCAAGCAAATAATGGAGTTTCTGGGTTTTCCTCTTTTGACAAGGATAAAACGACAACGGCAGCACCAATCTGTCCTAAGGTGAATATTAGCTCAATGGAAAGCCACAACAGAGTATTAAATGGGCTCCAACGACGATCAGAACCATCAGCTCTCCTAGCACTAGAAGGGCTATGAGAATCTGATTCGTTGGACGAAGAAGAGACGGAATGTCGATTTGATGGTCTATTTTCATGGTTGGGTATTTCCAATTCATGAGGAGAATCATTATCAGATGAGCCTGATGATGAGGGGCTACTTCCTTGTTCTACATCAATAACATGTTCATTCCTCTCACGACTTTCTGCTTGCTCCATGAGCAAAGGAAATCTGTCGGTTGGGTTCTCTTGATTAAGTTCTTCCGAGGTAACAGCCATTCAACCATAAATCTCAAGAAAATATTGCTACTGGTTCAGCTACCACCTTATACTCACAAGCAAAGCCTACCTGGTGATTTTATATTTAAGAAAGAAAAGAATAAAGGCTGGGTAAGAAATGAGAAGCTTACTCCATTGCTGAGGAAGGATCATTTGCAGAAAAAAGTATAGTTGAATTGTTGTAATAATATATGTTAAAAAGTTGGGAAAGTTTACACCCATGCATAAACATAACAAGTGGGAGGAGTTCGTGTTCAAGAGCATACAGTTGCACATAAATTAGCATGTACCTTTTAAGTCTTTGTAATGTATAGAGTACCTATGATGTAAAATATGTGTAAGATATGTATGAGTTTGTAACAGTGTCCACATCAGAATAATGTACCATTTGTAATGTATAGAGTACCTATGATGACTGCTGAGTGTAGGACATAATACATGCCTCCCTTCTTCCCATTCTTCTTTTTTTCTTTCAGAGATATTCCTTCAATAGGGTCGATCAAAATCGGCATCTTTACCTTCAAGGTAGGGGTAAGGTTTGTGTACACTCTACCCTCCCAAGCCCCACTTTGTAGAATTGCACTTGGTATTTTGTTGTTTCTTTGAAAAATTATGACTTCAAATTTCTTCTCCAATATTTCACATATTACAAGAATAACATGAGATGAATCACTCCATTGTATTTGAAGGTCAAGCTTCTCAACAAAGAAGGCTTCTAATGATTCTAGCAAAATTAAAAGGGTTGGTTAGCAGGTGAAACAAACTTATTGCGACTTAACTTAAATTGCCTTTTTCTTTACCCCAGGGAAAAAGATACTGCCTATACTATGAGCATCAAGAGTTAATTTTGAATTATCCACGTGACACTTACTGAAATGTAGTTGTTCGCATTCTTAGATACATAGAATCAGCTAATTAGCAAAAGCACCATTTTATGAGGGCATGTGCATGGCTTATTTCTCTATACAGGTTGGGCGAGATCACTGTGTGTAATACACATCTATCTCAAGGTATTCTGGTCTTATTTGGGAAAATCTTGTGAATGGATGACCGAGAGGTAAAATTGAGTAGCAAGATTTAGCACCGAGGTCGAATATCATCTTTTGAACTCTTATGGATCAAGCTACTTCAAGGATTGAAATTAGAAACCTAAAATCAGATAAATCTCATTTATGACAACTAAGTTGCACTTTGTAACAATAACATACCCAGTATAGTCCCATAAAGTGTAGACAAACCTTACCTCTACCTCAAAGGTGAGGTGAAGTGGCTGTTTTGACAGGCCCTCAGCTCAAGACAAAAACAGTCTAGAAAAAGCCATAATGAAAGTACAACAGATAATAGATAGTAACACAAATAACAGATAGTACCAGAACAGTACTACAATTGAACTACACGAAACCATAGATAGTAATAAAAATCAAAGAACATGAAAGCACAAGAATAGTCCTATGAGAACCAGCAAGAGCAACAAGACAAAGTACTCCTACCTACTAACCTTCTACCCTAATTCATGTTCTCCACACCTTCCTATCTTAGGTCATGTCCTCGGTAAGTTGCAACCATGTCATGTCTTGTCTAATCACTTCTCCCCAATACTTCTTCATCTACTTCTACCTCTCCTGAATCCATCCATAGCCAACTCATACTTCACAAAAAAGACACTTCCAGAAATTATTGTCACTGAATATGCAATGTCATTATCAACTCGAAAACAAATCAGTCGGTAACCTTAAACAAAGGATTTTCCCTCGATAAAAGAGAATGAACCAGCACTCGACTGAAATTACGCAACAAGTTCAGGAATACTCTGACCCATCTTTATTTTTTGTGAATAATAGCAGTAACGGAATTAATACAGAATAAGCTAAGATCAAAACACTCACAAAGAAAAGAGCAAGTATTATGATCACCCCTGTGCGCTATGTCAGAAATTTTGGGCCATTTTTTTATAAGGTAAGTCACTATGACTGAAATTTCAAGCCTTGAATTGTTAAATTATTTATTTGAAGATCTACTAAGGGAAAGATTTATTCTTGAGAAAATCTTAACAGTTACATCCAATCACAGACTACATGAAAGTTATCCCTCTTTTATGGAAATTTACTGATATGAACCTTAATAGAGCAGAATGGACATGGATAATTCATATAACCCGATTAGGGATTGAAATGATATCATGCTACACTTAATTGCTATCAGAACTAAGAACAATTAAAATCTGGCAGTCATTCAACAAATGAAATGGAATAACAGCGGCTTCAAAATTATAGCACGCTGAGTAGAAAAAATACGATTCAATCACGATAAGTGGGATTCAAACAAAAAATTCAAGAGTGGGGGGTTTACCCGTCATAAAAAAAATATTAACAAGAATTTTTCCTAATGACATCCAAATTAGAAGAACTCCACAACAACAACGTCTCGATCCCAAACTAGTTAAGCATCTCCATATAAATCCTCTATATCCATTCAACTCCATTTGGGTACATTTAACAACACTACTGTAAAATATTCTAAGCCCCAATATAGCTTCACAAATCAAATTTCAGCTCAAAATTCAACATAAACGCTCTAACAAGCAAATTCAGCCACGAAGCACCATTTCTTCTAGGTAAATCCTCAAACTTAAACATTAAACCATGCATAAAGGTAAATCTTGAAACTAATATCTAAATTAGAATAACTCCACAACCCCAAACTAGTTAAGCATCTCCATATGAATCCTCTATATCCATTCAACTCTATTTGGGTACATTTATCAACTATATGCCAATATACCCCAACCCCCAACATAGCTTCACAAATCAAATTTCTGCTCAATATTCAACATGAAGAACCAAACAAGCAAATTCAGCCTCGAAGCACCATCCTCTTCTAGATAAATCCTCAAATTTACCCATTAATCCATTCATAAAAATTAAATCTTGAAACTACTATCTAAACAAGAAAACCTCAACAATCCCAAACTAGCTAAGCGATCTCCATATGAATCCACTATATCCATTCAACTCTATTGGTGCATATTTAACTACTCGATTGCCAAATACCCGAACTCCCCAATATACTTTCACAAATCAAATTTCAGCTCAAAATTCAACGTAAACGCTCTAACAATCAAATTCAGCCTCAAAATGCCATCTTTTCTAGATAAACCCTCAAATTTACCCGTTAATCCATTCATATAAGTTGATCTTGAAACCAATATCTAAATCAAAAGAACCCCACAACAACAACAATGTCTTGATCCCAAACTAGCTACGCAATCTCTATATAAATCCTCTTATATCCATTCAACTCTATTTGTGCACATTTAACTACTCTATTTCCGAAATATCCAAACCCCCAACATACCTTCACAAACCAAATTCAGCTCAAAATGCAATCTTTTCTAGATAAATCCTCAAATTTACCCATTAATCCATTCATAAAAGTTAAATCTTCAAACCAATATCTAAATTAGACAAACCCCACAACAGCAACAACATCTTGATCCCAAACTAGTTAAACAATCTCTATAGAAATCCTCTTCTATCCATTCAACTCTATTTGTACACATTTAACATTTCTTTTCTATCCCCCCCCCCCCCCCCCCCAAATATACCTTCATGAAGCAAAATTCAGCTCAAAATTCAACAATAAACGCTCCACAATCAAATTCTCCACGAAACCCACTACAAAAATTCCTAAAATTAACCCATTAATCCATTCAAAAAAGGTTTAATTTTGAAAAAAAAAAAATCAATATAGGTATCAGATAAATCGAAATAATATTTAAAAAATGAATTGGAAAAAATCGTAAAATTTACCAGCGATTATATTTGATGATCGATAAAGTTCGTCAGTATGAAGATTTCTCTGAAATTAGGGCTTCGATTTTTTTAACTTTTTTATGCGAAAAAGGGCAAAATTTTGTCAGCTCCCATAATTGCTCCACCGACTCCTCCTATTAATTTTTTTGTATTTGTATGAAATTATTATTATTATTTTATATTATATGTAATTATCTTTTTTTTTAGGAAATGACATTTTGACATAATTATCCATCAAAATAATAACATGGAAATGTATATTCTTTTAATATTTTCCCTCGGTCGGTCCGACTAAATTTAACTTGTTCAGCATTAACTTGAAATATACAAAAATTGAAAATGATAATTTTATTAAATATTTTAATAATAAATAGAAATATTTTGGAATTTATCAAAAAAAATTACTATAATTAAAAATAGAGATAAATTAAAAGTAATGTGGTCAATTGTGTACATTATTTATAATATATATAGAGGGTTAGTGAAATATGTATAATAGTTTATTTATTTTTTTCAAAATATTTTGTCATGCTTCTATTTAGTATATTATCTTCAAATATTTCAAAATACATTATTAATATTATTATTATTTTATAGTTTTTTATATTTAACTATATGATATAATTGTCTTTTTCTTATTTAGTTTTTTTTTTTTGGGAAGTATTTGAGCTTATACTTTATTTGATGCCCACACAATGTGCTAGGAACAGACAATGCATCTGTTTTTTATTTTATTTAATAATTAAAGCAAAGAAGGTGACAGAATGGTCTCAGTTGACGATCATAAGAAAAGTTGAAACTTGAAATTTGAAAATCATATTTTATAAAATCGTTATTTGTCTGAATTGAATGTTAATTGCAAACGATTGTGAATAGTCGTAATCGTTAAATTTAATGTCAATTTCGAGATTGTTCGAAAAAAGTTAACTTTGAGCTAGCATATCTAACGTTTTTTGGAATGGCTAAACTTTAAAACCTTTATAAATTATGGCTATTTCTATAAATAGAGATTCTAAAAACACATTTGGGCCCTAATACAACTTTCAAAGCCCATTGATATTTATTATCCATCAAATAAGCCCAATAGTACATCTGGGCTGGGCTTCATTATCAAGTTTTAGGGCCTTGTCCTGTTCTATTCATAATGAATTTTATTAAAAAATTCACAAATTATTACAACTAAAAGTAAAAAAGATATTAAATGTTTCTCTTTAAAAAAATATATATATTTGATAGTTGAACCATGAGTATTAACATGTTAATAATAAGTCGGTTGAAGCGTAATGATCATGCCTCTATAATTTATCCTTTTTTCGAAAATTAACGACCATTCATAACTATTACTTTACATTCATGTACGTTTATAACAAATATGAAATACTTCGGACTTATCTTATTATTAATTAATCAAAATATGTGTATATTATTAATTAAAATTATATATATTTATTAAGACGAATATATACATTAAAAAAAAAATTGCCACCGAATATATGGGCAACAAGTCATTTTTAAAAAAATTATTTTTGATGTGGATATCATGATGTATATGATTTTTGTCATGTGGTTTTTAATGCTTTAGTTTCTCCAAAATGACCAAAACATTAGAGCCACACACATGAACAATTATTTTAATACATTATTTTTCAATGTCTAATTCAATATTATAGTTGTACTTTATTCCATTATTGGTATTAAAATTATGTGTTTCGATTTATTTGAGTCCCTCCCAATATTTATAAGTAATTGTTTTCACTTACCATATATTTTTAATTTTGTACTAGTTTTGAAGTTCTAATTACTTTGAATTTATTGCGTAGGCTCATTGAAAGGAGAAAACGTTTCTTACAAGGTTTGTTTCCATTTCAAGGTGGTTAGAATTCATCTTACCACAATCGTTCGCGATATATATCATAATTAAGTACCAATAGATGTATAAATTGCTCATATTAACTAATGCTATGCTTTAATCAATTTATATTAGCGATGCATTCATGATTTAACTTTATGAATAGACAGTTAATGTTCTTAACATTGAACTCGTTATGCATTTTAAAATTATAGGTTCAGATGTAATATTTATTATTCTTTTGAGGATATTCTCATATACATATATACTAATCTTTACAATTTAAATTTAAATATTCAAATTAATATTGAATTCAAATAAAACCTACTATCTAGAGCATCTTTCACATCAAACCATAAATTAATTGATAGCTAGGCCAAATCAAATGTGCACTTGAAGCTAGAATATCAATAGATTTGTATATGTAACCACTTTATTCAACATTTTATTGTTGATCTTTCTTGTTGAACTAGTTTTTGAGGCTATGATCAAATAATAGCTTAAGCACTTAAATTTATATCATTTTCAAGATTAACTTTAATTAGGTTTGTACTTCTTTCTATCTTCATGGTGTTTTTTTTTTTAAGTTATCTACATTGTAAGACATTGAATGAGTGACGCATATTTTATTAAAAAATCGTTATTTTCCCACTGTTAACTTTGGCTACGAAAAAATAGACGATTTTTTTGTCATAATCATAATCGAAAAAGTGTTTTAAAAAATCTTTTAGATAAAAATATTTGTTAGAAAATCATTATGTTTTGACCAAATCGAAGGTAAAAGAGAAATAATATAATAATAGAATTAAACCACTTCACTAAATAAAGACCACAAGTAACCTTCAATTATCTAAGTTTTAGTCAATTACTTGTGAAACTATTTCATGAAAATGTTAAGTGTGTTCTACAAAACTCTAAATGATACTTCTACTTCAATTCTCCACATGCTATTATATTATTCATTTTAAAATAAGCATAGATATCGTTTCTTACAAGTACGTCTCGTACTATTAATAGTATTTTTCAGTTATTAATATGAGACTTTATTGATATATTTAACAATCTCAGATCAAATTAATTTTCACATGATTCATCACTAAACTTCACATAACTCATTACCATGAATCACATACGTGTCAAACTTTGAAATTTGTTGTATGTTATAATTGAAAAAAAATATATATGTTCACAAAGACAAAGCCTTGAGTTTTTTTTTTGTTGTGCACATGCATTTCCAAGCTATTTTTGGAAGGTAGTAAATCGAGTTTCATGCCATTATTTAACCTAATTTTATATTTATTTCATCAAAATATTTGTTTTGATATTGGTTTATTAAGCTAAATCAGCTCAAAAATATCTTTGATGAGTGATATTATATATATTTTTGGACAAATCTTTTAAATATATTTTTCAAAATTATCTCACATCATAAAAGTATTATAAATCTAATATTAATTACGAGAGTTTCTTTAGACATTCAACAAAAGCTAATGTTGAGAAAAAAGAGAAATGAAAAAGTTGTGCAATAATTTTCTTTAAACAAAAACGAAGGAAAAAACGTCGCGAGTTTGAGTTATGAAACTTCTTTTTAATATGAAATAATAAATTTTTCATAGAATTTTTCTAATCATGCAAATTTAAATTAATCAGACTAATAAATAATGTTATTTCATCCACCATACGTTTGAAAGGGAAAACAAAGGTCATTCCATACGTCAAAATGCTCGAAGAAGAAAAGTTGGGAAACATTTCCCTTTCTTTTCATTTTTCATTCCGATTTTATTCCTTGGATTAAATTTTCTTTTTGATCAATGTTCCACTAACTAAAAAATATTATTTGAAAAATAAAACCAACAACTTTAAGACATCTATCGAATGTAGTATTATGATTTTTTTTTCGAAAAATGTGCAAGTATCTTTTTTATCCATGTTCGAAATCTCAGAGACACACTTATACTATACTAATGTCCTATTACTTTCCTAAACTTATTGTATAAGTAATTTTCTACCCTTTTTGACCTACGTGGCACTAGCTTGAAAAAAAATCAACAAGCATTGAGCCCCCAAGATAGTGCCACATAGACCAAAAAGAAGTAGAAAATAATTAATAAAATAGATTTAGAGAGTAATAAGACCTTAGTATAATATAAATGTGTCTCTGAGATTTCAAATATAGATTGAAGAGGTACTTATGCATTATTCTATTTTTTTCGCAATATTCTATTTTTTTTTTTGCAATAAACAAAAATCTAATAGGGCCCATAAATTGTAAACTTCGTTTTGTCAAAAAAAAAAATTAAAAAGGAAAATTCAAAACCCTAATTAGTTTGTGGACCAATATTGCACACACCACAAAACGACCAAATTAGTCAATTACTAGAGAAATCAACTTGTAGGAACAGTCCACAAAATTTTAAATATGTTGCTACCTCCAAAAAAAAATATACATAGAAAATGACACTTTTTAAATAGATATTTTATACGACGAAAGAAAATTTACTTAAATATGTGTATGGTAAATCTCACTTCAATATAATAACATATAAATCATATAGAAAAAATAAATCGTATTAAGCAAGTCTTAAACGATGAGATCGATCGAAAACTCATCTAGAAGACTTTAAACCTACGGAAATCTCTTCAATTTGTTCTTATTTAGGAAATTTCATGATCAATCAACTCAATCACCTTATCGATTATTATATAAAAATATATTTGAATATTATTTCTGTTTCCTATCCCTATCAATTTGATTTGAGTGAAGAAAAAATAAGGTCAATTTTGCAATTCTGCTGGCAAAATAATTAGTGCACCACGTTGCACCGAATAATTAAAGTCAAGTAAGAACTAGGAATTATAATATAAAGTTTTTTTAAAAAAAAATAAATTTGTATAGTAGTTCAACAAACTCCTACTTACCTTTTTGTATACCAAATTTTGAAGTTATATACATCTTACTAATTATCGGTGCTATACACTATCGTGTTAAGTTTATTTGTCATAATAAATGATTTATTTTATTTTCAAAATTATAAAAAAAAAAATTATACATATGACATTGCCTATTAGTATTCCTTTTCTTAAATTTTACGTGATATCGTCTGATTGTGTATCAAATTCAAGAAAATAATAATATTTTAAAACTTATGATTTTAAACAAGTGATTCCCTTCGTTCGAAATTATTTTTCATGTTGCGTTTTTCAAAAGTTAATTCGACTAATTTTCAAAGTTAAATTAGATTACATTAATTCGATATTTTTTTTAAAAAAAAATAGATATTCTAAAATTATATGAAAAGTACTATAAAAAATTGCAATTTTTTACATATTAATATGATGAAAAATTACATCTTAAAATATTGGTCAAATTTTTTATAGTTTGATTCTAAAAATAGAAACCATGACAAATAATTTCGTACGGAAAGAGTATAAACATTTGTTTGATTATATGAGAATTTCAATTCATAATATCTTTAAGTATAGAGTTAACTATTTATTTAAAATATATTTAGAAAAAAATGTGTCATATAAACACAAATTTTATACACTTAAATGATGATCGTTGTAAGACGTACTTTGATATCATCAATTTATTTTTAACAGAAAATACATTATTTAAATCTTGAATTCGTCATCGTATATAATTTTATTAAGTAACTTGTCGACTAAATAATTTTATCAAATTTCCTTTTTATTTTAGTTGGTTGAAATTTGAAAAATGACAAAAAGAGATAATATTAATGAGAAGCTTGCTAAGTTGGTTGTGATTATTTGTCAAATGATTTCTTATCACATAAAATTTGGGATAGAATTAAATGCTAAAAAGAAAAAATAGTTTTTAGATTTTAGTCCTTTTCTCTAGCTAAATACTTTACAACTATTTTGAATAGACTTATTATTAAGAGCTCTATAAACCTACTAATTATCTTCATTCATCATGATGATTAATAAATACCTAACCATTTAGCCTCCTTTGTTTGTTGTTAGTTTGTAGCTAATAAAATTTGAAATTTGTCGTTAAATAAAACGATACGTGAATTTTTATTATTTATGAACACACATTTATTACCTTTAAGTTCATACACAAATTTTATTTAATTTCTTCATATAAATTTCTAGTTCTGTCACTGAATTCTATCGAAAAAATAACTTAGGAAAACTCAAATAAATGAATAGATTAATGAATGATTAATTAATTATTATTTTTTTATTGGTAGCCACGATGTGGAAGAATGCACTAAATTGCCAAAATTAAAAAAGTGTATAGGGGGTCTAATTTTTTATTAGAAGTATATTATATATAATATAACATGACATGATGCCAAGTGCCAACCTAACTAATTAAATTTTTTTTTTTAAATCATTCAAATTATTGAATTTTGGATTAGATATATATATTTAGAGAGAATAATGGAAGTGTTTAGATACTTCCATTAGTTGTTTCTTCCAGATAACAAGGAAAATGGGGACCAAAAAAAATTAAAAAGAGAGATAAGAGTGTTTTCGGCGTGACATAAATATTTTTCGAAAAATATTTTTTTAGTTCGATTAGTCAGAAATTACTTTTTTTATTGAAGTAAAAAGAAAAGCATATTATATTTTTATTTTTCAAATTAAAACTCACGATCTTAAGGATGAATTATTTTTTCATTCGATATTTAATATTTACTGTTCATTTTAGAGTTGAGATGAATTTAATTATATATCATATCATGCTAGTCATATAAAAGAGAATAACTCTTTGTTTACCACAATTTTGTTTTTATTTTTAAGATTTGACTCAAAATATTTTATTAAAATATTTTTTTATTTATTTCATTGTAATTCTTGAAAAGAATTATATATATTATTATATGTGGGTGTGGACATGTGATATAAAAACATTTCTAGACATTGGTTTATTCCCAATATTATTATATTCACTTAGGAATATTACAAATCCGTCCAAAAACTCTACTCATTTCAAAAAATAAAATAAAATGTACTCCTTTATTTGTTGGATTTTATTTTACCAGAGTCAATGTGATTGATTTTTTAAAATTAAATTTATTTATTGTTTTAAATCTTAACATTTAAATATTTAAAAGTTATAAAAAATATATTAACAATTGCAATCATTTCCATATCAGTATGATTAAAAATATGATATCTATAAAAATTCATATAACCTGAATTTGGAATATTGAAATATGATAAGTAAAAGTGAACGAAATGAGTATCTGAAAAAACAATTTAAGATTTAAAGCATTCACCACTCTCATTTCTCTATGAAATATCGACAAATAAGATTTCTTTATTCAAAACGTGAATTTAAATTAATTGACGTTTTATTTAGTGATAAAGTCAGAATTTTCAATAAGGGGGTTCAAAATTCGTAGAAATAGACACAAAGATAGCCGAAGGAATTTCGACATCTTATATATGTACATAAAATATTATTTTAACTATATATAAATAGTATAATTTTTCGCTGAAAGAGATCAAGATGAACCTACTTATACTAAAGTGATTCCGTTTCAATATAAATATCTAATATCGGACAAAGAAATTATTAATTGATTGGAAAAATAAATAACATAAAGTGTTTCAAGACGTTTTGAATTTTAAAGAAGCAAAACGCCATATTGTACAATTTTTGACCCTAGGAAAGTTCCAAGAAAAATAGAAAGGAATGTACAATTTTGACCCTTCCAATTAACGGTTATTACTATTACTTATGTTTTTCGTCAAATTACCATTTTACCACTACTCAATTCACAAATAACGATGTTGCCATTGCGAATATCAATTTTATTGTTGGAAAAATAATTGTCACAAAATGAGAAAAAATAATTCTTGTATCTCCAATTTATTTGATACATTTTTTAGTCGATCCAGAAAAAACATATATATATTTTGTAGTAAATTTGATTTTATACTTCTCATTTTATTATTAATATTTTTTTTAATTTAATTTTAATTTGATATAAACTTTAAGAAAGTGAAAAATATTTTTGAATCTTGTGAGCTTAAACTATAAATATGTCGAATGCATCAAATTTTTATCTTATAGTCTTAAATATGTTATGTGAAAAATTATTTTATTTCTCTATACATGACTTTGATTTTAAAAAAAATAAATTAGTGTGTCGAATCCACTACTAAAAAATAACTAAAATATGTTAAGAAGATATTTTTACAAATATTCTGATTGGAAAAAATATATATAAACTAATATTTTCATACAAAAAAATAGAAAACTTTCAGTATTTCAGCGAGAATCTATTTTTTACAATATGTCTTTCTATTGAATTGATTCGATGAGACAATCATATTTTATAACATAATTTTTTAAATTAACTAATAAATTATTTATTTTTAGTAGCGATTAAATATCATGACATAAAATCATAAATTGAAATAAATTAGGTAACTTAGCAAAACGTGTGTTGCCAGGATAAAAATATTTTTATCTCTTAATTAAAAAAATAAAAATACATTAAAAAAAAAGATAAGTAAAAAGACTGTAATGATTTTTTTTAAAAAAAAAGTATTAAAAATAAAACAATAAAGATAATGAAAGTATAAAAACAATAATAATAGAATTTAAAAAACTCCTAATTTATTCGTCATACAAGATCATGGGTGACTTCAATCTACACCTTTTTGTGTGTGAAAAAGCTTTTAAAACATAGATTTATTTATTTTTCTAATTTTTGAATCTAATATTTGCTTTTATACTCAATTTATATGAATACAAAGTCATTTAATCTTGTTTCGAAGATAAATCGTTCTCTACTAATATTTAAATTTTAAAAAAATAATTTTAATAAAAAAATATTTATTATTTCATCGCGATATTAATAAATATACATTGATGACTTTAATCTCAACATTTTTAGTTCGATATCTATGGACTATAGATAAAAATATTGATATATCCAAAACAAAAAGAATAATAATCTATGAGTAACATATTTTAAGAGTTATACTATATCGAGATTTAATTTACTTGTTTTGTTATATCATTACTGCTTGAGTAGTTGATGGTTGGAAGTTCGAATGTAGAGATAAACTTTATTACATAAAAAATTATTATACAGTTAAATTCTTTTATAATATTATCACTGATATTTAAGTTTTTAATTATTTATGGAAACTATTTGTTATTTACGTACAATAATAATAATATTTGATGTTTAAATAATAGTTTATTGTTTTAGGTGAAAAAAGATACATGAGATCTACTTTCTCATTATTATTATTATTATTATTAATATTGTAATTGTAAGCTTAATCACATTTTGCATGAGGAAGTGAATTATTTTATAAAGAAAATGTATATTCTTATCGATAATATTCTGTCATAAATAATGTATTAAAATAGTTGGTCAATTTTCCTTTTTACTATTAGGAATCTTAAAGATTCTATTTTCTATAAAAATGTCTCATCATTATTTTATAAAAAAATTATTACATAAAAATAATTATTATAACGAATGTACTGTTATAAAGATGAATGATTGTTCTCGTTATAGATAAAAAAAATAGATATAAAAAAAATATATTATCTTCTTCAATAAAAAATTGATTGTTTCATAATAACTAATAAGGCATTATTGCATGAGTTTATTTGTTTATAAAGAGATTTAACTAATAATATATTTATTTATTTGATAAGATCAATCAAAAATAATTTAAACGATATTATTTAATAAATGACATGTTATAAATCATATCTATCCAATTAGATCAATAAAAAAGTAATATAGATGATATTATTTAATAAATGATGTGTTACAAAGTCATAATAAACAATGGTCATTTATTAAATATATAAAACTTAAATCAACTATGAAATCATAATATAAGTATGATCAAGAAATTTTAAATTTGAATTTTACGTATGAAAAAAATATTATTAAAATATATTATTTTTAAATATTTCATAATATACGAATTAAATTTTATTAAAATACTGATATGAACATCGAACGTGAAAAAAAAATATGGCCAACACGTTATGCCATGACATAAAGTTGAAAAAAAATTAAGATTACACATGGATGACTAAAAGGAAAAGATATGTAAGACCATTTTAGGTAGCAAAGTTAAGCATATGGTTCAACCATAATAATTAATATTGAAGAGGTGATATAATTCTAGAAGCAACTTTATCCTAAAAAAAGATTTAGTCAATGTTTGATCGTGAAAATAAATTATATCTTTAAAAGATTGAGAATGTAAATTTAAATTTATGTATAAGTATATTTTTTTAATAAATATTAAAGATTACAATATGATTTAAATAGGATTATTTTAGAAAAATTTACATTAATTAATACATTTTAAAAAATAATTACTGATTTTAGTGATACTTTTTGTTTATTATCATTTATAGCAATACTGTGATAAATCTGTAATATATATTAAAAGTGAATTATGTATGCAATATATATGAATTATAATTGTTTTTGAAATATATTATGTTTGTTTTGTAAAAAATTGTCAAGTTGTATCGTAAGTGTATTAAAATGTGTGATAAATATATTATCAATCATTAAAACTTGTATTACACGTGAATAATAAATTGTTCTTTATAATATGTATTAAACTTGTATTATAAGTGAATTAAAAGTGATCAAGTGAGAAAAAATGTTATTGCTATTAATGATAAATATTTTTTTATTATAATATATTTACGTAAGTTTCCTATTATTTTATAAAAATAAAATTTTAGAGGGTAATTTTTTTAAAAAAAAATTAAAGGTGAAAGAGGAGTTAGGTGTTTTTTCTCTTCAAATTTCAAATTGTATTTGAGAATTTAGAAAACTCTTCTTTTTAAATAAAGTAAAAAGTTAAAATAAAATATTCTCACGTTCGTAATTGGGTATTATTATTAATGGAGGTAAAAGATTCACTCACATTTTCTTCTTTTAAATTATTATTAAGGCATTTGAAAATTTATTTGGAATCTAAAATTTTCCAAAAGAGCCCTTCGAAATTATTAATATTTTGTTGCTTAAGGTGTTTCACAATTAATATTAAAAATGATATATGACCTAAAAGAAAATGTTTTTTTTAAAGAAAAAAAATAGAATTGCGTATAATTTGTTGTTTATTTCATTTCGTATTTTTTTTAAAATAAAAAAAAGTCAATACAAAATCTCAATACAAATATTTGGATTTTATTTATTTATTATTGATTATAGATATATTCCTAGACGCAATAGTACCCTATCAAATTAAATATTATTGTTATTAATCCAAGCAAAAGACTCAAAAACTTAATTTCTAACATTTGAAAATTTATTCGTACAAAAACCTATTGTATTTTGTCAAGGAATTTAATTATGTTTCCTATTTCCTGTTAAAGAAATTTTCAAGGCATAATTTTAAGCTTAAAATATTTGGCAACCTTTTTTTTTTTTTTAAAAAAAAGTTGTTCCAAACAAATAACTTTTTTTTTTATATATATAAAAAAAATCTACTAAAAAGGCTTTTGCTCTAGTTGTGTTGAATTCAGAGGTATGAAATAGGCGGATTAAAATAAATTGTTAGATTGAATCAGGCCAAATTATTAATTTATCTAAAATTTATTTGAGTTGAAATGAGTCTGGTTAGAGTGTGATTTATAATTCAACCAATATAATTTTTTAGTTTTAATTATTATTTTTTAAAATATTACTAATAGCTTTTAGTGTTAATAAAAATATTATTTTTCTTTATTATGACTATATATAGCATATCAAAATTTTAAAACTATATTTTTTAGATTGATAAGATTTCTCATAGGTCAAATTAGATTATATTTTAATTCAATTCTTAATGAGCTAAGTTAATAAATAAACGAATTTACCATCCGCTCAAATTTAAACAAAATAAACGTGCCATAATTTCATAAATTAATTTTGTCAACTCTAACTAAATCACAAGTTCTCAAACTCATTAAAACAACGAAAAAATTAGGCAAAAGTTTGGAAGAACAATATATGAGAAGAGGCTAATTATTCAATTACCTCCTCCCACAAACACGTTTTAAGAATAACACTTTATTTACATTATCTAGTTTTGAGAAATATACCTTTCACTTTCATTAAAACGATAAAAATATTAGGCAAAAGTTTGGAAGAACAATATATGAGAAGAGGCTAATTATTCAATTACCCCATCCCACAAACACGTTTTAAGAATAACACTTTGTTTATATTATCTAGTTTTGAGAAATATATCTTTCACTTTCGTTAACACGATAAAAAAACTAGGCAAAAGTTTGGAAGAACAATATATGAGAAGAGGCTAATTATTCAATTACCCCCTCCCACAAACACATTTAAGAATAACACTTTATTTGTATTATATAATTTTAAAAAATATAATAGAAAGATAAATCTATAACAAAAAGTAAAATACGAAGTATATCAACTATAAAAGCGTAGGGTAAAAAATAAAATAAAATAATTAGATAATAAATAGAAGATGAATTAAAAGAAAGAGAAAAGACAACAACTCAAGTATAACAAAATGCAAATCGATTATTTCATAAAATGAAACCAAAGTAATATAGTTTGAACCATAAGACATTTTCTTGGCCTAAAATTATAGTACTAATAAAATAATTGATTTAGGAAAATATTTTCACAATAAAGTGTTTATTATTATACAATTAAAATCTGAGTATAAATTAACTGATGATCGTCATAAACTCGTTAATATCCACAAATAATATTTTTTTTGATTAAAAAATATTTATAAGTCAATTATGTCTTTTTCTTAAATGATCTTTGATGTATTTATATAAAATACATTAATACCTATAATCCTTTATAAATAACAATAGTATTAGGCTATTAGCTGTAACAAAAATTTTCAACTAATTAAGTATGCTTTAAATTGAAATTAAATGATGCCACACTGAATATTTTCAAATATAGAATACATAACCACGCGTTAAGTTAATTATATTATTACAAAAATGAATTATGAAAAAGAAGATAATAATAATAATTATAATCCATAAAGATTAGAAGACAACCTAGCAAAGCGTAAGAGTAATATAGAAGTTTTTTAAAGATTAATGATATATATATTATATGCCCACTATCTTGCATTATTTTTGAAAAATTGAATATTCTCATTGTGTCAATTTCTTTGATTGTTTAAAAAATTATTATATTTTCTATATTACTTTTAGTGAATTTTTTGAATCAAAAAAAGAAAAGATGAAAAAATAAAGTATTAATTAAAAGAATTATGTAGGTATTATATTTGGACAATCAAACTATGTAACGATCTTTCATTATATCAATATGAATTTTAACAAACTGATAAGTATTTTTTATGAGATTAATTTTAGTCTTAAGTTACTTTCTCCGTTTTAACTTGACTATCGTACGTTTTTTTAAATTCATTTAAACAAAGAATATCTTTCTCTTTTTTAGTAACACTTCAATATTAACTCTCAACATTCAATACATTATTGCCGTAGTCTAACCTATTTGTTTAATTTAAGTAATCTCGCTTTTATAGAATGGACCAATCGATCTGCTTTTGATGTACATTGTTCCTTCTATCGACAACACATTCATAGCCTTAATAGGCCGCGGTTTATAGAGCGCTAAAAGTATGAAAACGCGATCTAAATCAAACCAAACAAATTAAAACAAAGGTCGTAATATGCATTAACAGAACGTTAAAAAAAGAAAGAAAAAGGAAAATGGCATTTAGGTAAATAAGAGAAAAAGTAAGGGTAAAGGTATGAAGTGAAACGCGAGGCATGAGGAAGCCAGGTGGATAGTTTATAAAAATGGGTTACTAAAACAGTGTATCCTTACCACCCAGATTCCCTTATTTCTCTCTCAAATTTTCAATTTTTTTTTTGTGTGTTTTTTTTTTTAATCAAAATTAAAATTAATTTTTATTTTTTTTTTCTCTCTTGAGCTCTAAAAACAAAATTTAACAGAGAAAAAAGGACCACTTACAAAGATCACAAACCCTAGAAATTGTTTTGAAAATCTTATATATTTTGATCGGGTTTGCTGATCAAATTTGTAGTCTTTTTTTTATTAATTATTTTACAACTGTTATACAGTTTTAACAAGCTCAAAAAGGTTAGTATTTTTTTTTTGAATTTTTTTGAATTTTTTTTTGAATATTTATGTTTGATCTGGTTGAATTTTGCTTGATATAATGTAGTGGGGAAAATGTTTGTAATTTGAGCGGAATGTAGAGGATTAGAGTTTTTTTTTTGAGAAATGTTTTGAGGCTCAGATCTGTTGTTGTTATTGTAATTTATGATTGAATTTTGTTTTGTTTGGGTGTTGTAGAGGGTTTTATGTTTGTTTTTGAGGGATTTTGTTATTGACAAATTGTTTAAAATGGTTTAATTTGGAAATTAGTTTGTTAATTTCAGCTCTATATGCTTAGAAATTTATGATAATAATTGTAATATGAAGATTTGTGTGGAAAGATGCAAGCTTTTTGGTGTTATTATGTATTGGATTAAGATATTTTTTTTGAAATTTATTGTGGTGCTGGTTTGGTTGGCTGGGGATGGTGAAAAGATGAGTGGTTTTAATATGTTGAGGTGGTGATGATGTTTAATTAGTTTTATGATGATATTGGGTGAGATTTTTAGTTGTTATCTGAAACTGTGTTAGTGATTTGGGGGTTATGGTGCATGATTATGAAAGCCTGTTGTTTTTGTTTGGCTGCAAAAAAAGTTCATTTCTTTAGAACTATTGTAAATATTCAAGCTTTTTTTATCAGTAGTTACATGAAGAAATTTTTAGGTTCTTGAATTTCATAGCTATATAATAGTGATATGTTATCTGGAAACAGCCTCGAGGTAGGGGTAAGGTCTGCGTACAACACCGTACGCTCCCCAAACCCTGCTTATGAGATTACAGTGGGTTTGATGTTGTTGTTAACTTGTTGTTGTTGTTGTTAAGTGATGTTTTACTTGCGTGATGTTGCAGGAAGAAAGGTGTCAGTCTTTGATCGGGTTTGGTGTTTGTTCGTAATCCATTTACAATATAATTTGAACGAAGGGAGATTGACTTGCTAATATAAGATAGTTTGTTCATGATGGCCACTGCTGCTACATGTGCATTCTTCCCTGCTGCTAATCAACCTCCTGAGTCTGGAGCAAAATCGTCTGGAAATTTAGGAGGAAGTCTTCCTGGAAGTATAGATACACGGGGGCTTAATGTTAAGAAGCCTTCTTTTGGGAGCCTACAAGCTAAGGCCAATGCACAAGCACCACCTAAGGTGAATGGAACAAAGGTAGGCGTTATGGATGGCTTCAAGAACGATGATGAGGTGATTTCTTCACATCACCCAAGGACTTTTATCAACCAGTTACCTGATTGGAGCATGCTCCTCGCTGCCATCACGACAATTTTTTTAGCTGCTGAGAAGCAATGGATGATGCTTGATTGGAAGCCTAAGCGTCCTGATATGCTCGCTGATCCATTCGGCTTAGGAAAAATTGTGCAGGATGGCTTTGTTTTCCGTCAAAATTTCAGCATCAGGTCCTATGAAATAGGGGCTGATAGGACTGCGTCTATAGAAACAATGATGAATCATTTACAGGTATTCTAGGTTTTCATTTCCATTTGTAAAGAATTATTGACTTTAAGTTGTGGACGCATCTTGTTTTGATAATTTCACGAGCTTGAGTTTGTTCTGCAGGAAACTGCTCTTAACCATGTCAAGAGTGCTGGACTCATGCATGGTGGGTTTGGATCAACTCCAGAGATGTCCAAGAGAAATTTGATTTGGGTCGTTACGAAAATGCAGGTTGTGGTGGACCGTTATCCTACTTGGTAAGTTTCTACATGTACATGGATGAGATTACGTCTCTCATATGTTGTATCAGATAAAATTCACCAGTTTTTTGAACAATCTTTGTTGATCAACGTTTTCGGCAATTCAAGATTGAGTGTCAATACTCCAGAATTTGTTAATTATGTTTAATAAAAATTTCTTTGAAAACACATTAGTGTAATGTGCTTAACCTCAAGTCAGTTTTCTTTTCTCCTATAGCCTGTTTGACCAAACTTCTAAAATCAGCTTATTTTGAAGAGTGCTTCTGGAAAAAAGAAGTAACACTTTTGGCCTTCCAAAACTTGGGCAAACAGGCTATTAAAGTGTTTTCACAGCATTTTGCTCTTGTGTGATATGGAAATCACTTGGGTTATATCGAATTTAATTTGATTCCCTTATGTTAATATCTGTGAAGTGTTTAGGAACATGATCAATTTAAATGGGAAAAGTGTGTTTTACATAATCAGAAATCTCTCAAGCTCTTTAGGTGCCAAGTAACACTCTGTTGTTGATTGTTTTGCACTTTTGCTCATTTGCCATCTGGCTGCTAAGTATTTAAATTCCCTGCTGTGAATTACAGTTGTGGACTATCCATAGTAGCAATATGAGGTTTTCTTACATTTGTTGTAGTTGAAGATTTGAAGCCATTTCGGATCTTTTGGGGATTATTCTTTATTTTTCCTACTGATCTCCCTATTAATCTTTGTAATTGCACAGTTTCTTTGACGTGGGAGATGAAGATCCTTTGACAGATTTCTTTTTTTAATACAGGGGTGATGTTGTTCAAGTAGACACTTGGGTAGCTGCATCGGGGAAAAATGGTATGCGCAGAGATTGGCTCCTCCGCGATAGTAATACTGGGGATATATTGATGAGAGCTTCCAGGTAGGAGCATTATTGTTTAATCTACTTCAGTTTGGTTAATTTTGGCACAATGATCAGTTATCTTCAATTTAAAATGATCTTATCGTTCCTACTTAGGCTTTGTATCTATAAGTTTGCAACCTTCTCGTTGGATTTGGTTGTTTTAGGTATATGTCGTAGCTCCTGTTCTTTTCTGTTGTATCTTTGGTAGCCAAACATGAAGCGCTTGATGATATATTCATTGGTTCATAACTGTGATGTCTTTATATTTCCATTTGCTTGCAGCCAATGGGTGATGATGAATAAGGAGACGAGGAGATTATCTAAAATACCAGATGAGGCTCGGGCTGAAATTGAAGGTTATTTTGTTGACTCACCTCCTGTTATTGATGATGACAGCAGGAAGCTGCCAAAACTTGACGAGACAACAGCAGACTACACTCGAACTGGTTTAACTGTAAGTTTCATCAATGGCGACTTTGTCGCACCTAAGGACATCATTTTTATTATATTCTGATTTGTTGAAATTTACAGCCAAGATGGAGTGATTTAGATGTCAACCAGCATGTTAATAATGTCAAGTACATTGGCTGGATTCTTGAGGTAAAACCTCAGCTGTTTCCTCCTCCTTTCTAAAATAAAATTTTCTTTACTGTTATTGCTTGTAATGTATTATGGTTTATAATTAGTGTATGCTGCATAATAGATGAGTTAAGGTTTCATCGTGTTCTGAAATTATGCGGACAGGACAATGCAGAAAGAAAAGGAAAATTAAAAGGTCGTGTGTATGCACACACACTAACCCAACCAACTTCTGTATTTGTTGGATTTGTAGTGGTATTGGATATCCTAAGGTTTCAGATAGAGCTGAAATACATCCAGTGATGTGTATATCTGTTAGGAGCCATCTGCATAGTCCATTAAGTTCGTATTTGTTGATGTCACTGCTCCTTGCTTGTATGCTCTGTACTGCTTTTCTATTAGTTGCCATGTTTTCTTCTCTGCTGTTTTCCCTCTTTATTAATACTTTGATTAGCTTCACTTGAACCGAGGAGCTTTCGGAAACCGCCTCTCTGCCTACACGAGGTAGGGGTAAGGTCTGCGTACACTCTACCCTCCCCAAACCTCACTCTCTCTGTATGTTGTTGTATAGTGCAACCAGTTAGTGTGAAAAGTGTTCCATGTAATTGAGCACAGTAATAAACTTATTCCTGTCTTCTAGCGGCTGATAAGTACAATCTCTCGCTATTTCTTTTATTTTTTATCTAACAATAATTAGTTTCACCCCAGGGGATCTTGTTGTCCCTATAAAGGGGTAGTAGTTATTGTTGTTGTGGTGTATGAGCATGAAATCTTTATATCAACCTTAAATAGGAAAGCTTAAAGAACTCAAGTGAGCATTGTGACATGCATTGTACTGAAAAATCGATGGTCATTGATCTTCGACTTTACTGGCCTTTAGTGCTCGTTCTCCTTGCCGTTTGCATAAAGCATAAATTATTTGTCACAATAGTAGTAATAAAGAAACAATTCTCTTGAAGTGCTTCAAAATCTTGATAACATCATGTAATTTCGGAACATGTCTTTGGCTGCAGAGTGCACCCATGCAAATACTAGAGGGTTGTGAGCTTGCTGCCATGACTCTGGAGTACCGCAGGGAGTGCAGAAAGGACAGTGTGCTTCAGTCTCTTACCTCTGTACTCGACAAGGAAGTCGGTGACTTCACCGACTTTGGCAATGTCGAGTGTCAACACGTCCTTCGACTTGAAAATGGCGGAGAGGTTGTTAAGGGACGGACTGAGTGGAGGCCGAAACTTGTCAATGGAATAGGGACCCTAGGCGGATTCCCAGCCGACTTCGCCTGAGCTATCTATACGTCACAATCCTTTGTGAATCCTCCAACTTGTGCTCTTTGATCTTTATATATATATATATCCCCTCTCTCTATATCTATATATCTATCTATATATATATAAAATATATATGTTTCCTCCTTACCTCTTTCCCCATTTTTTTCTTCTTTTTACCCTCTTGCCTCTTTTCTTTCCCCTTAGATATTATTAGTGAAATTATCAGTGATTGTAAGTATAGTCCTTGTGTCTAATGTCTTTATTTCTTTTAAGCATTATTGCCCTATACTCCAAGAACTTTCTTATCTTTTGTCCCCTTCACCTTGCTGGCAATTAAACTTGCCCCTAGAAATGACATTGCTGAACTTGACAGCAAATGGAACATTTTTTTATTTGTGGCAATTCTTTTCTTCATCTGTAATGCATTATATTTGTTCTTATTGTCATGTGGTCCAATCTCATTTTTGTCATTAATTTAGTGTGTGGAAGTTTCCTCTTTGTACTTCCTCCTTCCCCACACGGTGTTTGATTGGTCACAAAATTTAACACGTATCGTTTAAGATACGATGAAGTGAGTAGAGAACGATGATGTATTTTGTATTATGTGTTGTGGAACACATACATTGGTAAAGAATTTTAAATATCAAAAGCTATTATTTGGAATGGTATTAAACAAATATAACTAATAATGGTTAATTGATGATGTTTAAACATGCCTAGTTATATATTGAAGAATGATTATTTTACTTTTATAAATTGAATCTTTTTGCATTTTTGTTGTGTCTTTTAATGACAAAGGCCTCTCTTTTTTGTTGGTGGGTGAGTATCTTTTTATCAATCAAAGTTCAAATTTTTAATAGTAGATATGAATATATCATAAAAGTAGAACTAGACAATCAACTTTACAAATAATTTTGGGTTTAAAATAAGTTGTGGGACATATTGGGCTTACTTTTTTTTTTTTAACCTTTTAACTTCACTTGCTAGACTATATTTGTTACGATTTAAACTCATGACATGTATCGATCAAACCTCACATATTCATCCTTTAGGTTATACCATAATTGAGTTCAAATAGTGCACATACCTTCCTAATAAGAAGTTAAGGGTAACAATTTTTATCGGAACTGATAAACACATGTTTTTCTTATTGGGAAGGTACCTATAGCACTCCGACTTGCTTACTCGTGTTTTGAATATGCAGAGAGATATGTCTTATGATGTTCTTCATTTTTTTCTTTCATGTAATGAGTGAAGATGTCTTATGCGCCTCTTTTTCAAAAGCTTGTTAGAATTGAAGTCATTCTGTTTTTTCTTTTCAAATCGCCTTCATCACTTGTTTTTTTCTAACTTGTACTACATATACGATTATTGAATATGTTTAGGAATCTTTCTTTCCTTTTCATAATTTAACTTCGTCGAACTCAATTATCAATTTTAAGTCCTATAAAGATTGTCAAGAATCACTCGAAAATAGCCTCTCGATCCCATAAAGACAAGGATAAGAGATGTACATTTTATTCTTCTTAGACTTCATTACACTAAATATATCGTTCTAGTATCTTTTCCCACTTCATATATAATTTGTTATTAATTAAGGCTACTAAAGAATACTTCATCAAAAAAATAAAATTAAGGCTACTAAAGAATCTTAAAGAAACAAAAAAAAAACTTCAAACTTTCTCAATCTTGAAATAAAAACCATTTAAAAGAAAGAGGCTTCAATTGTCAACTAACAAAATACTTTTACTAAAATTAATTTTGTCTTCAAAACAAATAAATAAATAAATAAATGGAAAATGAATGAGTGGTGGAGAAAAATAAAAAGATAAAAAGCCAATCACCATGTTCTATGATAATATCACCTTGGTACTTTTCTTTATTTTCCTCCGATATCATATATTCATATTAAAGCTTAATTATTTCGAATTTACACAACGTAAACTTCATTCGAGAGAAAGTATTCCTTACCAAGAATCTTTTTATATTCAAAATTTAAACTAAATTTCTCTAATTAAAAGAATAACAATCTCATTCAGTACAACTACGATTTATATATATATATATATATATATATATATATATATATATATATATAGTAAACAAAATAAAGAATCTTGAAAAACAAAATAATGTGTCAACCATGAGACCTCACATGAGTAGGGAACAATTCATTAACTTTGTCTTAATTGTGAAAAAATAATAATAATAATATAATATCCAAATATCTCTCTTATCACATGCTATTTGCTCTTTTTGGTACATTTGTCACATGCAAAAGTGAGCCAGAGTGGATAGGAATATTAAGAATAAAAAGAATATTGATTAAAAATTAAGATTAGGTCAATCATAGAATTTACTATAATTAATTAGACACAATTTTTTAGATGTTACAAGTGACAGTTTTTTTTTTTATCTAGTTTAGTTTATCTGCCAATAATAAATTTATTGTTTTATATGGTCTTCTTGGATTTCTTATTTGGTGCCAATCATATGTTCTTTTTTAAAAAAAATAAGAAATAAAAATCTAGTAAACATCAATATATATATATATATATATATATATATATATATATATATATTTATCCATAGTGATGATTAAATTAATATATATGTGCAAAATAAAAGTTTTATTCATATTCAATATTTATATTAAATTAATTGATTTTTCTTTATAGAAGTTTAAACCACATTCTTAATTGCATATTATCTTATTTTCTCATTGCATATTTTTTTTGTGTTAAGTTGAAATTAATTTTATGTAACTCAAATTTGAGTACTATATAACACTCAAAATAAACATAATTAAGATGAGGACATTGTAACTAATTGACAACTAAGCAATAAGTGGAGTTGTTAATTAATTACCTTTAGAATTTCTATTCAACAAATTGTTTTGGTAAAACCTAATTAACAAATTGATATACTTAAACTCTTGCACTAATCCACCTGATGACGTAAATCATATATTTTTCGTGATTTTTTTTCTTTTTTTATCCCAAACACACTCTAAATAAAGTTATTTCTCGATAATTAAAGAAATTAAATAATTATTATCACCGCAAACAAAAAGTAAATTAAAAGCATATAGACCAACTAATTAGATACATGTTTTTTTTTTTAAAAAAAAGAAAAGTGCAAGAAAATAAAACAAAAAAAGACACATAAAATTAGGCTAAAATAATGGTATGTAATTTGTCCAACAATATAATTCACTAGCTATTATTACACATGATTTAATTTAAGTTGCAATGTATTTGGACTAATTAATTTTGACCCTTTTTAACAAAGTAATAAAATAAAATAAAGTGTATACCGACATAAACATTTGTTTGAAAAAACATTGATGTGACATAATCTTCATTTCATTTATCCACGCTTATATGATTATTCAAGGCATACACCATGTACTCAACTTTCGAAAAATTATTCCTAAGATGAAAGTTGCGGAAATATAAAAATTAAATATGTGATTATATCATAATAGAAATAATTATATTTATAAAGATTTAAATAATATATGTTGAGGATATAATGTGAAAAAATTGTTTAAGATAACGTGATATATTTTGTATCATATTCATAAGATGAGAGTTGCGGAAATATGAAAATTAAATATGTGATTATATAATAATGAAATAATTATATTTATAAAGATTTAAGTAACATACGTTGAGGATATAATGTGAAAAAATCGTTTAAGATAACGTGATATATTTTGTATCATATTCATAAGATGAGAGTTGCGAAAATATGAAAATTAAATATGTGATTATATCATAATAGAAATGATTATATTTATAAAGATTTAAGCAACACACGTTGAGGATATAATATGAAAAAATCATTTAAAATGATGTGATATATTTTATATCGATCTATAAATGTGAAATATAACAAGTGAAAGTGTAAAAATAGACAAAATAGATCTAAAATCGCATATACAGTCTCAAAAATTTACAGCAAAATTGCTTAATGTTAATACAGACTTAGCTAAAAATAAAACTAATTAATGAAAAAGATTTATATAGATAATAATCACTAATCAAGTATAGATATTAGACTTGGATGAATAGAATTTTATGATGCTTTTTACTCTTATTCTATTTATTATGATAATGATATGATATGAGTTCAAATATTGAAATGAAAATCGATATAATCAATTTTCACTTATTTAGAACTAAGACGTTATTATTATATTATTGTATATCGAACACGCGAATAGGAAAAAAATAAAAAGAATAATAACGTAATTTTCTTTTTTTGAAAAAAGTTTAATCCAAATTTTTCCTTTTTTAACTACTACATTGTAAAATATATTTGAGCAAATTCACTTGATCGTCTCTATGACTAATCAAATTTATATTGACGTTGACGTTTAAAAATATGACCTAATAATCGATAAAATTAAAATAAAATCATTAATAATTTATTATTTAAATTTCTAAAATCTAAATATCAATAATAATGTGAAATATTACTGAAGAGAATGAAGAATAAAAAACAATTTATAAAACCTAAATATATATATATACTAATAATAATTTATGGATTGAGTAAACATAAATATTCATATTTTTTCTGATTAAACAAAAAGAATAAATAAAAAAATAAAGAAAAATAAAAAGGGTAGAAGTAGAACTAACAAGAATCTTGTGAAATTATATCACAAGCTGAATGTGTTAACAACAAAGTATGTATACATCTATATATACATTATTTTTAATCTTCAACTAAATCGTTCGATATTCATATTAAAAATTCAAATAACTATAAAAATACACGTCAAAGTTAAGCTAATTAAATATTTATTTCAATCGATAATAACAAACACCACGTATAAGCTAAACGGACATTAATTTAATATAAAATAATGATAATTAAGATATGACTCAGATAAGAAACTCGCGAAAAAAAATTGAAATAGGTTGATTTTACGGTTGGTGAAATGAAATTATTTGACAAAAGTAAATAATGTTAGGAAGAAGAAAGAAAAAATAATTAATATGAGTACATAAGAGTCACCATCTTATGCCGGCAATTTCTGTGAAGATGCCACTGAGTCATTCAAGCTGTGGCACTTGGATCGAGGACAGAAAAAAATGGAAGAGAGAGAGGCCATTGTAGCAGTAGTAGTACTACTACTAGTGCTGTTGCTTTAGTTTAACATATGGATGAACAATCAAGAATTTGAAAGAAATTAGTGTGTGTGTGTTTTTCTTGATAAAGTTAATCAAGAAAGAAAGAAAAAAAAAATGGGCTCCTCAAAAACTCATCATTGTGTCTTCAATCCCAAGTTAAAAAAGAAGGACATGATGTGATTGCTCCCATTACCTGTTTTTTTTTCTTCTTATTACCTTCTCTCTTTACTAGTATTGTAATAAAGTTTCAATCTTTCTGAAATTTCATCTGAGGAATCTTTTGAGGAAGTTGACAAAACCCCAGGTTCTTTTTTTCACTATATATCTCAGATCTTTTGTAGAAATGCTGTGATGTTGCTAAAGTTTGATTCTTTTTTTGGTTTCTTGAATTGTTGTTGGTGTAGTTTTGGGCATATCATAAGTTCAGAGCTGGTTTGCAGAACCCCAGGTTCTATTTTCACTCTTATCTGTCAGATCTTTTTGGGAAATGCTGTGATGTTGCTAAAGTTTGATTCTTTTTTGGTTTCTTGAATAGTTGTTGGTGTAGTTTTGGGCAATTTCATAAGTTCAGGGCTGATTAGCTGAACCCCAGGTTCTATTTTCACTATCTGTTAGATCTTTTTGGGAAATGCTGTGATGTTGCTAAAGTTTGATTCTTTTTTGGTTTCTTGAATAGGTAGTTTTGGGCAGTTCCATAAGTTCAGAGCTGATTAGCAGAACCCCAGGTTCTATTTTCTTACTTTTGTCTGATAGATCTTTTGAGAAATGCTGTGATGTTGCTAAAGTTTGATCCTTTTTTTGGTTTCTTGAATAGTTATTGGAGTACTTTTGGGCAATTCCTTAGCTACAGAGCTGATTTGCAAAACCTCAGGTTCTATTTTCTTACTTTGTCTCTTAGATCTTTTGAGAAATGCTGTGATATTGCTCAAGTTTGATCCCTTTTTTTTTGTGGAAGTTGTTAAGAGTAGTTAAAGATTTCAACTTTAGTTATTCAAAATTTGCTGAAACTGATATAGCTCAAGTGTGATTCTTTGCTTCACAGTGCTTACTTTTTGGCCTCTGAATGTCAATGATCTGCTATTTAATTTTGCTCAGTGTTCCATTTTGTGTTGTGGTGGCCTCTGTGTAAATTCTGTCCCAGATCTGAGATTTATGCAACAGTGGATTTAGTAATGAGATTTTGGTTTCGATGAGCTTTTTAGATGAAAAAATTGATATGAATTTGTGTAATTCTGATAATATAGCTGTCTTCTAAACATTCTGGTTATGTTTGCCACAAGATGTGTTATTTTCTTCAAAGTTTTGTGGTTTGTTTTCTTATGCTTTTTTCTTTGAAATTTGCATAGGTAGATTTTTTTGGAGTGTTGGCTTAGGTTTAGTCTTGCTGCAAGTTGGAGCAACGCTACTATGCTCAAGCAAATTCTTGCAAAACTTCCTAGGAAATCATCAAAATGTGATACGTTTGATTCATCGGGAAGCAATTCCTCAAACAACACCTCAAACTTGGGGAATGGAATTCAGTTTACCAATAGTTGCACAGTCATAGCTAACAGGCTGAATGTAGTGAAACGGATGTCGACAGCAATTTTTCCTGCGAGTATTGTGGCCGGTGGTGAGTCTGTGGCACCACATGTGCCCTTTAAAGATGTTTCAAATGCGGAGAAGCAAAGCTTATTTGTAAGCAAGTTGAATCTCTGCTGTACCATTTATGATTTCAATGATCCAGATAAAGATTCCGCAGAGAAGGACTTGAAACGACAAGTTTTGCTGGAGCTGAATGAGTTTGTTGCTTCAGGATCTGCAAGATTCACGGAATCAGCAATTGCTGCAGTATGTAAAATGTGTGGAGTTAACATGTTCAGAAATTTTCCTCCCAAGTATTTCTCAGCTCGCGGTGAAAGTGAAGATGAAGAACCAATGTTTGATCCAGCTTGGTGTCATTTACAACTTGTTTATGACTTGTTCCTTAGCATAATCGGTCAAGGTTCTCTTGATGCAAAGGTTGCTAAGAAATACATTGACCATTCTTTCATATTGAAACTGCTTGACCTATTTGATTCTGAGGACCCAAGAGAAAGAGAATGCTTGAAATCAGTATTGCATCGCCTTTATGGGAAGTTCATGATGCACAGGCCTGCTATCCGAAAGGCTGTAAGCAATATCTTTTATCGTTTCGCTTTTGAGACTGAAAGACATAACGGGATTGCGGAGCTTCTGGAGGTTTTCGGAAGTGTAATTAGTGGTTTTGCTTTACCATTAAAGGAAGAGCATAGATTATTCTTCTCAAGGGCCTTGCTACCTCTGCACAAGCCAAAGTCCTTGGGTATCTATCATCAACAATTAGCATATTGTGTTGTACAGTTCATAGAAAAGGAACAAAATCTGGCTAGCATAGTGATAACGAGATTGTTGAGATATTGGCCAGTGACAAGTAGCCAGAAACAATTGATGTTCATCAGTGAGTTGGAAGAGATTTTAGAAATGATCAGTATTCCAGAGTTTGAGAAGATCATGGTGCCACTGTTTCGTCGCATAGGCTATTGCCTTAACAGCTCCCATTTCCAGGTAATATTTCTTAATCAACACGCTCTTGGATTACATAACTCTCAAACTATTATGGTCACAATAAAGAGGGAGTCTCTCCTTGGGTCGAGGTTCTGTCAGAAACCTCTTTACCATATTGGTACATAGTTGAATTGGTCTAGGTGATGTCTTAGTTGACAGAATTGGAGACAATATTTTCATATGCATGTTAGATAAATAGCAAATCCAATGCTCGGGCTTAAGGTTATGGTAATTTCAATTTCAAATTTTTGTGTCCACAACTTTAGAATGGTTTGTGAAGCTTAGGATGTCACCAAGCATGAAATTTGTTGTCATTTCATGCAATTAGAATACTATTTTTTGTGTCTTTGTATACCATACTGATAGTTTTAACTTCAAGTTGAACGTTAGAAGCCGGCTTCGCGAAAAGAGAAGGAAAAAAGAAGACCTCGGAAGTCGGATTTCGAGATCTTACCCATCATTTTATTGCACCCTTCCTTTGAAAACTTCTGTCAATATTATGTGAAATTGTTGAAGATATAGATTTCTTATACGTAGAATTGTTGAAGATTTATTCTTGACAACATAGCCAGCTATTTATAATCTCTTGATTAAAATGCTACATCTCCAATTATTTTGCGGGATGTCTTCAAGCCCTTGAAAGAGCCTTCTCAGCCTCTTGTTTATCTTAATAATAACTATTCGTGACATTGTTTGGTGGACAGAGTTACCGGTTTTGTGTTGGTGGGAGGTCCCATAGAATTAGTTGAGATACACACAAGTTGACACGGGCACCCCATGGTTATCAAAAAAGTATATCTATACTTTGCCATAGCTCTAAACTCCAAGTACCCCCGATAGGCTGATGCATAATCCTTTTTTCCCCCTAAAGAATACTGGAATGAAATGGGTCCGAATGGAGCAGAGTAGATAATACTTATATAGAATATTCATATAGCTGACCAAAATTTATGATTTGAGTTGTAGTTGCTTTTCTTGTTTCTTTTCTTTTTCTCTTCTCTTGTGGGAGAAGGTGTGGAGGGGGTTTGTTCCACTTGTACAAAAAGGGGAAGCCCGGTGCATGAAACATCCCGTATTCACACAAGGTTCGGAGAAGGGCAGCACCTCAAAGGAGTCTGCAAAATTGGATATTTGTTTCATATCTGGTTAATCCGTGTTTCTGTTTTCTTTTTCTTCCGAATGTAGACTATCTTGAACTCATTCAAACTTTCTCCCTCTTTTAACGAACTTGCAGGTGGCTGAAAGAGCACATTTCTTGTGGAACAACGATAACGTCCTTAACCTCGTGATGCATAACAGGCATGTAATCATGCCAATTATTATCTCAGCTTTAGAATGGAACAGCCAGAACCACTGGAATAAAGCAGTTCTTAATCTCAGTCAAAACGTGAGGAAAGTCTTCTCCGAGATGGATGAAGAGCTTGTACTCGAGTGCCAACACAAGCTTGAAGAAGAAAATGCAAAGTCAAATGTAGCAGCGGAGAGACGAAGGTTGACATGGGAGCGTCTGGAAATTGCTGCCAAGTATGAACCTGTTACTGTTCCTTCTAATATTCCAGGCCTCGTTAAACCCCCCACCTGTCTCGTTTCTTGCTAATTTGATCTTGATCGATAGAAAGAACCATTTTAGTTCTCATTCACGCGGTTTTTATTTCGTGAAGAAGTAAAAAAAGGAAACATGCATGTCCTGTTTCTTTAGTGTAAGGATTTTGTGTCTTGGAATATGGATGTATATAGGGAGATGCCACAAGGCATCATGTTCACATTTTCAACTATTTCCCAAAGCTGTGCTAAGTGACTTGCTACTACCATTTACTTATTCTTTTGGCTTTTTAAAAAGATAAGTCATTTGGTTGCACTCACTTGCACTAGGTAAACGCAAGTATCGGAAACAGTTTCTCTATCTCTACCTCCACGAGGTTGGGATAAGGTCTACGTACACTCTACCTTCTCTAGACTCCACTTGTCGGATTACGTTTGATATGTAACTGTTATTTGGTTGCACTCACTTACATCACAGTTTTATTGTTTTTTGATACAATTGATGTATGCATATGGCTGGATTTACTGTTGAAGTTACAAGTTTTGACACAAGTCAATGACTCAATAGTTTTGGTCCAAATTCTGTATTTGTTTGTATCTATTCAAAACTTAATAAATAAAAAAGAGGTTATGGTTCAAAATATTTAAACATTAAATCCTGAATCCGTCTAGGCAAATACTACAAAGGTTGGTCTGGTATAACTATAGTATTAAAACACGCTTCGATGTTGAATCAGTGTACGCATGTTTGTAGTCAATTGGAAACAAATATTTGGCTAATTCAGCATCAAAGTGATGGAGGGTAAAAAAAGAGAACAATGAATAGTTAAGGTATGAAACTTTTGAAAAT
Organism: Solanum lycopersicum; assembly: GCF_036512215.1. Lineage (NCBI taxonomy): Eukaryota > Viridiplantae > Streptophyta > Magnoliopsida > Solanales > Solanaceae > Solanum > Solanum lycopersicum. The sequence goes on along the minus strand of NC_090811.1, from coordinate 1,740,614 downwards.
AATGATAAAATGTTTTTTTAACTCTTTAAACTATATAGTATAATGTCAAAAAGACATGAAAATGTGAGTAGGTCACAAGCCAGCTAGGGTCATAATATGTTAGGCTACATAGACATGTGAACCATTGTTGTCTAGTTGTATTCTACACTTGCATAGTTGTCTTCCCATCAATAAATGCCAAAAATAAATTTGAATTTTTTTTTGAGAAAGCACTACATCAACCAGAGGTATTGGCGTTGCGATTAATGAAGTGAGTGAAAATCGTAAAAACTTAAAGATTTCAGTTTCTTAAAAATAATAAGTTATTTTTTTTATTACTATTTGATTTAGTCTGGTTGACAATTGCGAGCCCAAAATTTTTGCTATCTTTCAATTGTTATAGTTTTAATTAACATTAGAGTTTTTTGATGGAGAGTGTTCGATTAATCACTCTTGGATCGTTATAACACTATCTCTGCTTGTTGGACAAAGTTACTTACAAGGAGTGTCAATAAAAAATAACAAAAATCCGATAAAATAATGAAGTTTCACAAAAAAATTACTATAATAAATATCTGATGAAATAATTAACCGTGCAGAAGATAACCCTATTAATTATTAGACAACTAATCATCATCTTCTTCCTTTAGGTCTAGGTCCCCATCATTAATTATTCACCTCTAGTTCTTCAATGAAAGGCGTTTAATTAGTCATTCTCTATTGCTATATAATTTTTCGATGAAGGGTATTCTGTTCTTCAATTATAATAAAATTAAAAATATAATTTTTCAATAGAGGGTTTTTTACTATATTACTCATCTTTCGATAATTATAGCTCCACCGCTACTTTATTAGACAAAGTTTCTTACCACGAGTGTCAATGAAAAATAATAAATACCCGATAAAATAATTAAAATCTACTAAGATTTTGCTATAACAGATATTCGATGAAATAATCGAGGTGACCAAAGTAACCCTATTAATTAGACAACTTACCATCTGTTTTTTTTTTCAGCCTCCAACATTAATTATTCACCTCTACTCTTTTAATATTCTTTATCAACTTTCAAATTCTTTTTATTAGGCAATTTTCCAAATATTTTCTTATTACAAACATAGAAAGAAAAAAAATGGATGCTCCCCCAAAATATCAAAATATGTCATATTATGATAATGTCCAAAGGCAACATGAAGAAAAAGGCTGCCTCTATGCTTGGTTTGTTATTATTTATTTTTGTTAATTTTACTTTATTAGTTTTTTTTAAAAAAAATTAGTAGAGTTACATGAAAATTGAGATTTTTATTTTATTTTTTCAACGACATTTTCTCCGAAAAAAATAATAATATTTTGAAGTTGAAGTCGAAATTATTGTTTGGACTTGAATTTTACTTATTTCTTGATGTCTTGTGAGTGAAAATCGATAGTTATTTCACTTTGAGATTGTTCGATAGTTTTAGCTCCGCCCCAAATTAGTTAATCCTTAACTAATTTGAGATTGATGTTTAGTTAATTAATTAATAGATATATAAGTAAATTTATTTATATAAATATTATCATGTTTATTCTAATTTTTATTTTTATTTTTTTTAATTTGATTTTATAAATCTTGAATGCAGTATGTTTGCGATGTGTTGCTGCTTCTGCTGCAATGAAAGGACTTGTTGTTGCTGTTAGCACAAATTATTCATCGTCGTTGATTATGTTATTCAGACTCTTTAAAAATATTATCTGATGTGTACGTTTTTTCAAAGATTATGTATTTTTATATGATTCGATATGAATACAATAACAATATTTAAGAATTCGAACAAAATAGATGCAGAGTAGCTTGTAACGTTGATGTTTCAATAAAATTGGATGTTAATTGATTATGCTATGTTTTATATTCTTGTAATGTAATTAATTCCTCCTATTTCTTCATTTGTTATACAATATTAGGTTTTATCAGTGCAATTTAATTCGTCATAAAAGAATATTTGCATTATATTTCACGATACCATTTCTTGCGTAACTATAATCTTTAATTGCACAAAATAATTATTAATTTCACAATTCAACTCCTTATCAAGCCGTATCATGACAAAAAAGACTTGTACAAAATTTTGGGTACACCACTGATCTGAAGTCGAAGACTCGGAGTGTAGAATAAGTATAACCTTGTTATATTGAAATATGTGTACATAATTCAAACTGAAAGTAACGACTATTTCTAAATCCACGCCTTTGAGCTATTTCACGAATAGAATCGATCTTTTAAAACGTTAAATATTTTTTCATTAATTTCTTCTTGAGGAGGTAAAGGTTGTGGATTTCTAAGACAATCAACAAATCTTTGAACACAATTGTAGATAGGTCGACACCAAAGAAGAAGAATACCTATTTGTCCAATCATCCCTCCTGTGAAAGCAACAATCGCTAGGGGCTCCATGTTATCGCGATTTCTACTGGTTGTTATAACAAGTTAAATTATACTGATATATTAAAAAGGTTATATTATTCATATATATATATATATATATATATATATATATATATATATATATATATATATAACTTGAAGTGGGAGGTTTTTTTTTTTTTTTCACGTACGTTAAATTGTTATTATTTTGAGTGAATTAACTTGCATTTATGGTTTTCATTAATTGTGGTTTACATTTAGTTGTGATAAATTTTATTCACTGTTACTCCAGTTCATCCTTTCTAGTCATTATATTGTGCTTTACGGTAATTGATTTAATTAATTTTTAAAATTTTAAATTAGATATTAAAAAATTATATGAAAAGTACTTTAAATGTAATTTTTTTTTCCATATTAATATGCTGAAAAAGAATATATTAAAATGTTAATCAAAATTCATATCAAAGAAAATTAGGATAACTAAAAATGAATGAAATAGCAATTACTATTATTTTTGTTTATATCAGTTTAGACTTTCAAAACTGGAGAAAATTTGAGTCTTTTCGAGGATAAGTGATTTTGTTACTTATTTTCTTATATTCAAAATATTTATATATAATCCAGACAATAATAAGAGAGGTATAGGTAGGATTGAGGGTGAAGAACTTAAATATATACTCTCTCGTTTCAAAAAGGATGATCTAATTTGACTTGGAACGGAGTTTAAAAAAAGACTTTTTAATCTTCTAATTCTAAATTAAAATATGTCAAATGTACCTAATTACCCTTTAATCTTGTAGTCTTAAGCATGCCACTTGAAAAATTAAAGGTAAATTATTAACAAAAAAGGAAAGAGATTTTTCTTTTTTAAACAAACTAAAAAGGAAATAGGGACAGTCTTTTTGAACGGAGAGAGTATATTTATTGTGATTATTATATAATATTTGATTGATAAAATATTTTGATAGTAACTGTTTTTATTTCGTTTCTGGAGAACTAAATTAGGTGTAGGATTATAAGTTAATTTATAATAAATAAATATTTATCAAAATTGCAGGGTTAAAACGATAAATCAACTTCTGGGCAAAACTCTTCCCACTTATAATAATATATCAATAATATATGATATGTGTGAAAAAGAGAGAGACAATCTTGAACTATGAGAATTTGCTTTTGATAACACAAACCAAATGAAGTATAAAACACATTTCCTCACAATCACTAAGATAAGCAAACTCTATTTTACAATATATGAAGCTATGTTGAGATATCTAATCTCACATCTTTCTACAATATTTTCTAATTCTATCTCCAAGAAAAGGTACCTAAAAGATAAATGAAAAACTTCGAGAAAGAGCGCTAACCTTAGTGGCGGAGGGTAGAGGGACGAGTCCATTATCCATCGTTTTGAACCTTTCTCGAGAACTTCTCAACTCGAAAGAAAATACAGGGGACTGGGATGGCTATACATCTAGAACTGTTGTGTACTTTGAACAACCTCTGTTTTACAGGTTGTCTTGTAATGTCCAGTTTGATTGCACTTGCTGCAATGGACAGTATGCTTTTCGCGATTAAGATCTTCCACGCATAATCGCTTCTTTTCAGGTCGTCCAGGTGGGCGGCGGAACTTGGGTGGTCGGACTATTCGGGTTCTAGACCATTCAAGTTTATCAGGGATAGGGTGTACCTCTTTACTATAACTCTCGCGATAACTAGCTGCAGTGAAATATTTATCTGTGAAGGCATACACATCCTTTTTATATGATGTGAGAGCAGCAACGGCGTGAGAACATGGTATCCTATACAACTGCCAATCACGGCAAGAACAAGATCGAGTACCTGTATTCACGATGTCTGAACGCTCTGCTGAGATAACTTCAAATTCAACTTCATCCGACCTTAGCACTTGATATGTGGAAGCAAGAGTTCTTCCATCCATAATGCGTTTCTCAGCAGATGGAGAAAGGGTAGAACTCCATGTACTACTCCTTGATCGCCGAAGCTCAAACTCTTCTGTTAACTTACTGTGAATCCGTTTGATCACCTGAATAATAGGAAGCTCACGCGCCTCAAGAATCCATTTATTGAACTCATAAATGTTTGAAGAGAAATGACCATATCTTGTTCCGTCAAAATGTATTAATGCCCAGCGTGAAGGAGGATACTGCTGAAGCCATGTTGCTGCATCTGAAGAAACCTCCTCAATTTCAGCCATTTTCTCTTTAAACCCCCTGGTGGACGTGGAATACGCAGCTTTCCACAGGAGTTGCACAAGCCTTGAGTTCTTGAAATCTCTACTGATGCTTTCACTCAGATACTGCATACATATAGCATGACAACAAGAGAGAAACTGCCTTTTCACAGCATCTGCAATACTTTTCTGTCCATCAGACAGAAATGTAAGAGGTGGTATCTTCTCAGTGCTCATCTCTAGAGCTTTTCGCAACTCCAACAAGAACCACAGCCAGCTATCATCATTTTCTTCATCGACAACACCAAAAGCAAGCGGAAACACTCCACCATCACCATCAAAAGAAGTTGCTGATAGTAAAGTACCTAAGTATTTGCTCTTAAGCTGGATACCACCAAGACAAATAACAGGCAGGCAACCATTCAGGAACCCATGAAGAGAAGCATAAAAGGAAATGAAGAACCTCTGAAACCGGCTATCTGAACCAGCTGTAAAAACCTCGGCATGACTTCCAGGATTTGTCGTCTTGATTTGCTCACAATATGCAGGTAATAGACAGTACCCTTCTTCGGAAGATCCATATATAGCTTGCAGCCCTCTTTCCTTGGCTCTCCAAGCTTGTTTATATGGTATAGTTATACCATACTGTTTATAGATATCATGCAAAATGTCTTTTGGCTTGTAATTTATGTTATCACGCAACCGCTCCTCTATGAAGTTCACTATCCAATCAACAGAAGCCTGATGGTGTCCATTTTGTGCATTTTTCCCGCAAGTATGTGTTCCCTCGAGGCTTCTTATAGTAAAAGTAGGAGCATTGGGAAGCTTAATAGCACGAATACGCCATGGACAACCTTCTGAGGCACATTTTGCAATGTAGCGAATGAGGTCACTTTTTATGATGCGAAGCTCAAAATGTTGTGCAATAGCAGCCTCTTTAATTGCATTGCGGAAGGCCTTGACATCAGGAAACTCTTGGCCAACAAAAATGTTTTGATCCTCCATGAAATAGCAATTTATGAGATCGCCACTTTTAAATGGCTAAAGTCCCCAATTAACTTATTGAGAATTGACATGTGAAGGAACTGAAAAAGCAGCCAATGTATCCAAACCTGAATATTCAACAGGAAACTTCATTAGCATGGGCAAGCAGTTCGAAAATGCACAAATCTTTCACGAATCCTCTCAAACCTTGATCAGAAAAGACCAAAGGGTTAGATGTAGGGTGAAAAAGATCCGATACAAAATATTGCAACCATGCACACATAACAATGTGACTTCTGCTCGACCTAGTTACCAGGACACGTTAATGTCATCACCAACTGTTTCATAAGCACCACACATGCAGGTATAACAGCTGTTCAGGAAAATAATTCTTTTCCAAACAGCTTTCAGTAATCCGTGAATAAGCTCGTTTTAATACCCAAGTATCCATATGAACTATTCAGAAAAAGAACAATGCTTTTGTGTATAGGTTAACAGAAAACCAAATATCTGAACTTCTAAAACCCTGATAAACTTTTGTCGGGGTTGGGGGAGGGTGGGGTAGGTAGGTAAATGGTGTTCATCAGAAAGCAAGCCTAACAGAGAAATTAACCCATGTACAATACATATACATGACACCACAGAGATTTTTTTTTTCTAGAAATAAAAGTAATAGAACTCTACCATCAAGTTATAGTGGAATAGACCATTAACCTTATAAAACCAAAATTTCTTTTGAAAAAACAGACAGAGTCATCTCTTCGATCCTACCTTCATCCCCAAGTAATTCGTGGAAAATATAGTATTTGTGAACTACAAGAGTTCAGTGAGATTTGTTTCTTGATTATATCACCGAAATAGACAACCAAAAGAATCTTGAACAAGTTTACAAATATTAGAAACATTTAGGCAGATGAAGCAAACACTTGTAGTTGACGCTCCACAATCCCAGGGACCAGGGTTCTTAAGGAAATAGACAAAGGAAGGACTTACACCTATCAAGTCCTAGGTCATTAAAATTTACATCTCTGAAACCATCTTTCTGGGAAATATACAAGGTCATCAAAATTCATATCTCTGAAAAACCATCTTTCTGGGAAATATAGGCACTTACAGCCTTAGCCATGACTATGTAACAGCACTAAACATCACAATACCACTGTCTGAGATAAGGGAGATTTCAGTCAATAAATATATCAGTTTGACCTCTCTACTTTTCATGACCAGACAGAACTAAGCTATATGGCTTGCTGGCTAGGTCTTCATCCAATCTTAATATCTCATTAATTTTTATGAGCATTTATTATCAAATTATGTAGTAACAAAATGAAAAGTATAATTTTCAATAAGATAAAAATAAAAAAGAGCAGTTCCTTGGACATAATGCAAGAATTCCATTTGAAATCATAATATCATGTCTATTATTATCCACAAGTTGTCTATAAAGAGATCCCTGCGGAGTTTTGGAATAAATCAACTTTCTAGGCAGACTGGATTCTAAAAAGCAAACAAATGAAATACTTTATATGTCCAACTAAAAGTGAAAAATTGAAACTAAATACATTTTACTAGAAGCAAGCAAGAGAGTCATAAACCTGAACATAGAGTAAATAAAACAGGCTTGAGGTTATGACCTTTTGCGTAATCGCAATCATACAATACTCCCACTAAAGATCTTCCGGACATAAAATCTAGTTGAATAGAGAAATTATAATAGATTTTTTGCTTTATATATTTGCAACAATGTGGAATTTAATCTATAATGATAAACTGATGAATATTTCTACAATCAAAGAAAACAATCAAACTGCTAGTCCAACACACGCAGTAATATGTCCTACCTAATCCATTTGACACTCAGCTAGAGGTCTTCTAGTACAAACTCTTTTTTTTTTGGTGATAACCAAGAAATTTGATGTCTCAAGCTTTGGAACTAGGTGGGTAATAGGTCCATCCCTCTACCTTTCTCAGGTTAACTACCACTCTTAATTCCCTATGAACTAGGTGGATAATAGGTCCATCCCTCTACCTTTCTCAGGTTAACTACCATCCTTAATCCCCTAACCATGCTCCGGGCTCGCGTCTACCACACATCTTGCACGAGCATTCACGGCATGAACAAACAAGGTATCTAACATTCCTTCATCGAAATTACTCACCTCTGTCAAACTCTAAGTGAATTGGTTTCCAGAGCCTTCCGCCAGTTATTTGGCGCTGGAACGCATCGAACCAAAACCTAGCGGCTCTTTGACTATGAACTTTAATCCTAAAGCTAACTCAAGTTTGTTTCAACGAAAAAAATCAGCTGCACAATGTATCCATAATGATTCAAATCACCTCCCCAACCACTGCCAATTCTAATTCTGTGTGAGCAACCACTCATCAAAAGTCAACCTAGATAAACTCCACACGACAGAAAAACATCATGGACTGATACTAATTACTGATAAAAACATTTCTAGAATACTACTGCTAACCATTGAACAATACAGAAAAGAAGAACCTTTCTAATATAATACCACTACTAAACGTGCGGCCCAGTGGTCAATGCAGCAACATGACGTCTTACGTTCAAATTCCAGCAAAGACAAAAACACTCGGTGATTTCTTCCCATTTGTTGTTTTAGCCTCCTGTTCCCGTGGGTCAAGGAGCTGGCTCGGAAAAAAATTAAGCATATATATACACAAAACTGCTAAATTCTCTGTAACTTAACAATTATACCACTATATACTCTAAAGAAACATCCAATTCCTCAATACAGAAATAAAAAAAATAGAGAATTGTACCCATGAAAAGAACATTTCCAATCGGAGATAATTCTAATTAATTTTAAAACTAATTTTATCGAGGAAAATAGTAAAGAATCCGGCAAAGTTGCAAGCTTTTACCTGAATCGGAGTAGTATCCGGCGGCTATGAGCTGAAAAACAGTAAATTGGCATGCGTCGGAGATTGATTTGGGGATTTCCGGTCACCGTTGCCGATTTTTTGAAACCCTAATTCGATGCTTCAACAGAGAAGGGGAAATATTTTATTAATTCTGTATAGAGACAAATTTGCCCTTAATATTTTAGTTTTGTCAATTTATGATCAAATATATCTATAAACCTTTTAAATTTATCAATAAATTTTAATATTTTGATAGTTTGACGTGAGCATATATAAATATTATTACAACAATTTAAGCAGACAACAGACCGTAAGTTCATTTACCAATTTACCCTTGTCTTTTTTTCATTTTTTTGTGTGATTTCCATTTTTACAAAGTTCAAACCTTTTTCTCTTTGCCAGAGAGACAAATCAAGAATCAAAAGCTATTTGCTTTTATACCAAAAATAAAAAAAAATGGACTCAAAAATACAATCTTTTTCCTAATCCCAGATTTCCATTATTACAGAAATTTCAAAATAAAAAAAGAAAAGAAAAAGAGAGGAGTCAAATGGGAGAAGAAAGCACCTCAAATTCCAAGGCTGATGATAATAATAATGCAGCTAAAACTGATGGAAGCTATGAGACACCAGTTATATTGAATGTGTATGATCTCACACCTGCAAATCAGTACTCAGTTTGGCTTGGCTTTGGAATCTTTCATTCTGGTATTGAAGGTAAAAACAAAAGATTTGATCTTTTTGGAGAATTTCATTTTTTAAAATCTTGTTTTTTTTCTCCCTATGTTCTAGATTCTAACATAGATTTTGTTGTTTCTTTGATTTTGCTTGCTGTTGTTAGAATATAGATTTGTTATTGGATTGTTTGTTGTGGGGTTGTTACTTTTGAGCTTCTGAGAAGGGGGATTTTGGAGGGTGGGGGGTTGGGGTAAGGCTTTACCATATTCTTGAAAAAAAAGAAGAATTTGTTGTGGGGTTGGTTAGGGAGTTTTTGGATTATTAGCAAGATCTTTCTATTTGTTTGACCTTGAGTTTTGAGTTATTAGATGAAAATGTTAAGTAGGTGGTGTTTGTAAGTTTTCTTGATCTTGTTTGTTTCCTTGTGGTAATGGGGGTCTCGAGTTCGAAACTCTATGCATGCTTTCTTGGTGTGGTTTACCTCTTCTGTGGGGTTTGTGAGCTATTACACTTGAGTGGGGTTTACCTTGTGCGAACATGAAAGGTAACGGAAAAAATATGGAAGCTTTTGTTATCCACTGTTAAGGTCATGGTTGGATTTTAAGTCTGAATCAATTGTCACTGAAGTAGTAGGTGCGATGGGAACTTTGCGCCCACCGGCTTAAAACTTGCCCGATCTATCTCTGTTTAAGGAAGAGTTTATCTTATTGGTACAATAAAAATCTCAATGGTTCTTGGGTGCAAAACCCTTAAGCCCCAAAGGTGAGAAAAAGAGAACGGAAGAAAAAGATGTGAGGCTGACTTTCGTTATCAAAAATATTTATTTGAAAATGATTCTAAATAAGAGCACTCTTTATCTTTCTAATATCAAGTTGATGATGGCGCGTTTAGCTCATATCAGAGATGTGAGATCTTCGATACTCCCTCCGTTTTACGTCCCTTTTTAGTCCGTTTAAAAAGGAATGCCTCTTTCCTGTTTTGGTAACTCCTTAATTTCAGCTTCCACATGAATGATATGATATGTTTAATACCGCAAAGATTACAGTAAATTTGGGTACATTCAACATATCTTTACTCTTTCATTTAAATCCACAAATTTCAAAAGTCTTCTTTACTTTCTCAAATTTCGAAACAAATTGAAAAGGAGTACTACTTTCTTTGTCGTTGGGCCAAAAGAGAGAGGCTTGTAGATTTGCACAGATATAAGAGATTAGTGGGAGTCGTGTAATACGCGTGGTATTTAATGATTATCAACTTAGTGGGGAAGCATGAGGCCATAAATTTTGCAATGGTCATACGTAAGTGGATGCTGGGATTTTGTATGTCATTGTGAACGAATACGTGAGAGTAAAATGAATAGCTTATATATATTAGTTACTTGCTAACTGAGGAGCTCATGGAACGTTCAAAAGTAAACAACAGTTTACCAGTCAATGTAATGGATCTCGTCTGTTTTTCTTGTTAAACACCTCTCATTTCATTTTCCCCTACAATGTTCTGAAACGTTAAACTTCTGAGGGTCATGCTTGTACAATCATTACTGTCACAGGACAAAACGTTCTGTTAATATCATGTGTAGATATCTTATACCATTGCTTCACCTTCCCAGATTTTTGAGACATTGAAAATGTCGAGAACTACCAAAGATAGAACTATGGCACTTCTCTACCCCAACTAACATTTCCTAGATTCACCTGTCATATTAATGTTGTTACACATTAACTTCCAAATAATTATTACCCAGGAGATCCTGATTAAAAAAAAATTATGACCAGAGTTGCAAGACAGTAGATGCAACTTATTTTGCTCATACAGTCTGGGGTATTCAAGATAAGCCGTTTCTTTATGGAAGTTTTATTTTCAGCTTAATACTTGGAATAGTATAGTATGTCAACCGCTAAAATTTGTAGTCGTTGTGTTCAGGGATTACTGATCTGGTGTCCTAAATTATTTGTTAGATATCTATGAGCTTCCTATATCTTAAAAGTGGCATTTTCATACTAGTTTTGATAGAACTACTTAGTGAGACCTGAAGTTTCAGTTGTGTTAGGAAGATAAGAATTCTACAACCTTCTTCCTCTCTCTCTCCCCTTGTTGCTCCTTACCCAGACACTTTTCGCTCCACAACACACAAACTGTTAGTTTAGTTAGAGAGAGGAACCATATACTTCTTCCTGCATTGAGCCCTTTCTCCACCAGCACCTCATTTCTCTCTCTCCACACCGATTCCCATGGACTTTTGTCCCCCTTAAGTGTTACTATAGGATTCATCCACGAAATGCCTGGGAGTCGTGCTCTTTCTCCACGGTAGTGGCATCCACATTCACTGCACCATGAGAAGGGGAGCCTTGGAAGTAAAGTTGTCTCTATGTGATCTATGAGTCGCGAGTTCGAATCGTGAAAGCAGCCATAATGCTTGCATTAGGATAGACTGTCTACATCACACCCCTAAATGCATGTCCCTTCCCTAGACCCTGTTAACGTGGATACTTTGTGCACAGGATGCCAGTGACATCATTGAGCTTTTACATTATCTTAGGATGGGTTGTTTGATGATAGGAGGTTAAATCATCACCTTCAATATTTGGAGCCATAAAAGTTCAAATAAGAAACATAAGAATTTTACATTGTAATTTTGCATCAAGAAAGTACATAAAACCCCATGGTGGTGTCTAGTATGATGAGATGAATCTCAAACTGGGCAAATTACTTGAGGAAGATTTGTTCACTTATTTGTCATCAAAAGAACTTAATTCTTCACTGGCTATGTTCTTTTCAAGAAAACGGAAGAAAATTTTCAACTTGGATAAACTCTTTAGGTTCTTTTGTATGTGGAGTATGCAATTTATAGAACTAAACACTTATTTGTCATCAAAAGAACTTAATTCTTCACTGGCTATGTTCTTTTCAAGAAAACGGAAGAAAATTTTCAACTTGGATAAACTCTTTAGGTTCTTTTGTATGTGGAGTATGCAATTTATAGAACTAACATATGCTGAATACATTCATATTAAGCTCTTCAATATAGTATATTGAATTACCTCTTGTTGATTGGAGTTTGAATTTGTTTTTGCTTTCTGCATATGCCAATTGAAAAAAAAAAAAAACAGTTCATGGTATGGAATATGGATATGGAGCGCATGACTTTCCCATAAGTGGCGTGTTTGAAGTGGAACCTAAGAGCTGCCCTGGTTTCATCTACAGATGTTCAGTCCCATTGGGTCGTATTAAGATGCCTCCTTCTGAATTTCATGCATTTCTTGAGGATGTGGCTTCTGAGTATCACGGGGATACGTATCACCTCATTTCAAAGAACTGTAACCATTTTACAGATGACATAGCACAGAGATTAACAGGGAAAGGGATACCTGGATGGGTGAATCGGCTTGCCAGGGTTGGTATGTATCCACAAAATTCATTTCCCTGCAATTTCTGAATGCCGTGTAATGATTTCTTTATTACTCTATTTGTTATGTCTGCTCTGCGTCTGTATGTTGTTATGAGTTACTTGAGTCCTGAGCCGAGGGTCTTTCAGAAACAACCTCTCTACCTCCACAAGTAGGGGTTAGGTTTGTACACACCCTACCCTACCCAGACCACACCTAGTGGGATTACACTGGGTATGTTGTTGTTATAAATTCAGTTTCGTTTAGTTTTCACCTTTTTTTGTCCACATTTATTGCTTCTTTGTGATATACTAGCATAAAGCTGCAGCGAGCAATTAGGTATATGATCTACCTAGGCATCTGAGGGTGTGTGGCAATTTACTAATTCTGAGATTTGCAGAAGGCACAATACTAAGACTCTTTATTTTGGTGCATCTGAAAATCTTGTCTTAATGTTGTTCTCTTCTCTAATTGACTTTTGTGAGATTCCCATGCTTGACATACATGCTAATGAACTCATCTATTTATTTCTGCAATTTGATGGAGTTAAACTCGTCCAATTTTTGTGAGCATGATATCTACAAACCATGTAAATAAAGGGGGATAAAATGCAATTTCATTATCCTTTTGTTTGGTTTGTCATAAAGATATATAGTGTCTCTACTTAATGGATGTGAGGTTTCTTACTGATCTTCGCTAGTGGCGTTAAGTCTTTTTGCTAAATAAAGATGTTTCATTGGCAACAAAATTTACACATTACCTTAAGTCTTCACAGCGGCGGAGCTAGGAATTCAAATAAGTGGATTCAAAAGAAATGTCCTACACCAACGGGATTCAACAACAATCATTTTTATCTATTTACAGAGTATAATTTTTCAACAAGAGGGTTCAATCCCCCCCCCCTCCCCAACCCGCCCTTGGTCTTGGATGTCCCTTTCATATTTTTGATAACCTCTCAATGCAATTACCATATATGGCGAGTCAATGACACGTATCTTAAAAGGTGTTGGTTTTTTTTAATTTCAGGTGCTTTCTGCAGTTGTCTTCTTCCTGAGAGCCTCCAAGCGACAACTGTTAAACAGCTTCCTGAGTATCACCATTGTACAGGTAACATGATACATATCCTTGTAATGATAAATAGAAAATGTAATAGCTATTCTGTGAATCAGTATTATTAAAAGCCATAGCTTTGTTACTTAAAACAATGAAGCGAGCGAATCAAGGGGATATCACTTTATGGATGAAGCCACGGGCTTCGTAAAAGTGTGTGCTTCAAACAATGACATGCAAACTGATCCCTACAAGAGGTGGCCAGTTCATTCAATCTCATTTTTCAGGGGTTTCATTAGTATCAGTATTACTACATATTGGACATTGCAAGTAGTTATTCTAATTGCAATTTGATCATTCCAGTACGAAATTCATATATGTTCAGTCTGTTTTATGTCATGTAGGATTAGGGTAGAAGTTTAGTAAGTAGTCGAGTGTTGTCGCACTTTAGAAGGGAGAGGTAGGATGCTAGCCAAATCGCTTCCTTATTAGTAGTATTTAGTAATCATGTAGTTTCTTATTCTTCAATGTGTTTTACTATCTGTTATTTCACGTGCGTCTTATCTGGATATTTTTCTGTCATATTCTCTTCTTCCAACTCTACTATGATTTAACTTCTCTTATGAGCCGAGAGTCTAATAGAAATAGCCTCTCTACCCCCACAAAGGTAGGAGTAAGGTCTGCATACTAGACCCCACTTGTGGGGATTACGCTGGGTATGTTGTTGTTTTAGGTCGTGAAATGTGAATTGTGACCTTCACTTCAAGTCCCATGGATTTTGTTGTTTTCTTCCGCTTTTCACATTTCGAAACACTGCTTTGAATACATCAGCTGTAGATCTCTTATACATGTTCTCTCAATAACAACTCTTTCTTTTATCCAGAAGAAGATGGAAGTGGATCAATGACATCTACAACGCCCCATGAACCAACTGAAAGCGAAGACGGAGATCAAGATAAGCACTTGTTGTCATCTCCAATCAGTAGTCGTGAAGTGGCTTTCATAAGAGAGACTCAAAGGTGAAAACATGCTGCCTGAAGGGGATTCAATATGTATTATCGGTTTATTAAAGGCTATCGACTCGCCCCACAGAACCACTGCTCAAATTCTCCATTTGCTTGCTATATGTATTACTAGTCCATTGATTTTCAAACCTTTTTTGCTTTTGGTTATTAAGGTTTCCTTTTAGTGTGCAATATGTATTAGTTCAAAGTGACAGGATTGTCATCTATTGAGTTATGCCTTTGTTACAGATCACAAATACCCATGTAAACATTCTGAGTTTGGAAGATGAAAACAGGCCAGTATTTGTGAAAAAATGAGATAACCATACATTTATTTAATACTACACCAGATACTCATTGAGGAAATGATCTCTTAAATTAGTTACAGTTTGAATAGAAATTTCGTAACTGTGGAGTGTTATCTTGCTTTTCGACGATTTAGATTTGGTGGCGCCTATTGCATATTAGTCTTATTCTTGTAATTTCGTGTGCTTTGATTATCACACTATATTTTTGTTGTGACTATTCCATTTCTGAATGAAACGAGGATCCATCCATTGGAAACAATCTTTCTACTAAAGATAAAATTTGTGTACATTTTATCCTCACTTGTAGGATGTCATAGGGAATGTTGTTGTTGGTTTCTTGTGGCTGTATGAAAAAACAACTGCAATGCTATTTAATCAAAGCAACAGGGAGTTTTTTTGGCTTACATATACTACTAAATTGCCAAAGTAAATCATGTCAATGGACATAATTTTGTCTCTCATCAAATGGTATTTAAGAATAAACACCCAAAACATCGTTATCGTTGTGATTAGATAATACAGAAGTAGGCACAAAATGGCCGCTGAACAATGTAAAGACGCGACATATTAGAAGGTGAATCAGTCAATCTTCGCGTTTCTGCAAATTTTTTCAGTGCTGCTTCAACACATTAACAATGATAATGCTGATTCTCCATATTTGTGCAATGAAAGTTGCCCAACAGAAGTACAACTTATGATTTTCCCTCAAGTCCCAACTTTGAAGTTAGCCAACTACAAACTTCATCCATCTCCTCTGGGATTGTATAGTGGCCAAGTCTGTCAAACACAAGTCAAAGAGTCAGTGATGTTTCTAGTATCAAGGACGGAATAGTATCAGAACAGGTAGAAATAACATACGCGGTGTAGGATTTGAATGCCACATCTTGAAATCCGCATGAACGTAACTTCTGAGAAGACTTCTCACCATAGTTATATGGAACAACATCATCTCCTGAGTCGATCAAACGTAAATATATCAGGTAAGACTATTAGATAAGATCTAGCGCCAATACCACTCTTTGCAGAAACTGTCTTGCTATAAAAGGCACAGCAGCCAGATTATCATGTGATAGAACTCCCACCCCCCACCTCTCCCTGGTCCATAATAAAAACGAATAAAGAAAATAGAATAATTTTGCACGTTAACATTTGAAATAAGAAATGCAAAATCTGATAAATACACCTCTATTCATAAAAATTATTGGAAAGGAAAAGATTAGAGCTGGAAAGAAAATACTAGATCCTTGGGAAATGGTTATAGCAAGAAGGAAAAACTTTATTTTATCAGTTGAAAGAGTGCTTTTTTTTTTTGCGAGTCCAAAAGGAAGAAAGAGTGCTTGTGTTTGTGTCTATTAAGGGAAGAACAAAGAGAAACCTGTAGATATTATATATTTGTTTCCAAATTTTGATAGCACATTGTAGAGGACTAGAGTAAAAGCAATTTTTATATTTTTCTATATTTCCCTTCTATCAATTTCTTAAGGTCGTTGTTTTCCTTTCTAAATTGTTGGTCTCTCCTTATAAATAACAATCAGAAGTATCAATCAAAACAACAACATACCCACTAAAGTCCCACAGGTGGGGTCTGGTGAGGGTAGTGTGTACCCCTACCTTGTGAGGGCAGGGAGGTTGTTTGCGAAAGACCCTCAGCTCAAGCAGATATGAAAAGGAACCAGTAATAACAAGCCTTAACAGCAGGAAGATAACAAGATAAACAAAGTGAAACAAGCCTTAACAGCAGGAAGATAACAAGATAAACAAAGTGAAACAAGCCTTAACAGCAGGAGGTTGTTTAGCATGTACTCCTGCTCCCTCCCAGCTCTTTAGCGTCTCTGAGACTTTCCAGGGCATGGTCCAGGAGATGCCTTTGAGACTTGAAACATTCTCTATAGCTTAAGGGTGTAAGTGCAGTGTAGAAACAAATGGTTCACTGTCTCATATGTTTCCTTAGAAAGAAAACATCTTGAGCATAAGGTTATCCCTTTCTTCATCACATTGTCCTGAGTCAAAGTTGCTTCGTTGACCAATAACCAGATGAAACAGGATATTTTGTAAGGTATCCTACTTTTCCAAATTTTCTTCCATGGCCAGTTTAGATTATGATTACTAGGTTGGTCCATCATCCTGTAAGCTTTGTTAACTTCGAATACCCCTTTGTTGTTACCACTCTACCATAATTTATCCTCCCCAATCTGAAGCCCATTAAAGGTAATTTCCCAGTCATTTAGCTACCTCCTAAAGTCAAAGTTCCACCCCTGCAGCGTCCATAGCTCTGCTATGGATCTTTGTTGGAACAAAGCTAGATTGAAAATATCTGGAAATAAAGCTTCCAAGTTGTCTTTTCATGCCATTCATCCTTCCAAAACTTGGTCTTTCTTCCATTCATCACTTTTTTTCTTTGAGTTGTTCTTCACCTCATCCCACATGTCTCTTATAGATCTCTATAAACTGGCCCCATATGGATCAGTCACCACCTTTGTCATCCTACTGTCTTCCTCTTCATATTTGGCACCAACCATCAGCTATATAAATCCTCTATATCCACCATTCAACTCTATTCACAGCTCTTCCGTTTATCAAGCAACATATTGTCAGGACAAAATTAAGGGTATCTGTCTCATATTTCATTTTGAACACGGTTTCATATATCTCAAACCTATCCTAACCTTGAATGGCTAAACCAAATGTAAGTGTTATAACTAAGCTTAATAAATGCTAAGCAGTTGTATCACTTGTATGGCTTCCTTGATTTCATCGTTGCATTCTTACAGATTGTAGGACTTCTAGAAATTTCTTTCCATGTGATTTTATACCTTAATAATCATATTGTGGCATACACATTAGTGAATTTGTGGAGATCTAGTAAAATATGGCCAATCCATTTCAAGCAATCTTCTCTTATTTCATCCTCTAATATGCTACTTGAACACTTTGCGCTGTTTGAATATGTTTAATTTTGTACAAATGCACACTCCATCTTAGTACTGTATTTTTAAGCACTCATCTCGTGAATATGGTGGACTCTAGAGGCCCAACATTTGTTATCAATTCCCCAATCATCTCATGAAGCTTTGGATTAATGAGCAATTACAGCCTTCTTCCGATGAAAATAACTGGGATAATTGATCAACAGAGGTGCCTCGAAACAAAATAATTTGACAGCTTGTGTTTTGTTGGACAATATCGAGATGTTTTTAGATCATTAAAATGAAATGACAAGAAAATTCTTCAAATTTATGTATAGACAGGCAATAAACAGTACTTATCATCAATGTAAGTATGTGACAGATGACCAGGCAAGGAACTTCACTAAAAAATATAAAGCAAACCCCCCCCCCCCCCCCAAAGGTAGGGTGAGTGACAACTTAAAGAGTAGGGAAACTTAGGGACATGTTCAAACTGACTAGGCAGAAAAAAGTACTTTACTCTTCTTCTTCTTTTTTTGAGAAAGGGCAAGTAGAAGAGAAAATGAAGCATCCCTGATCAAAAAAATAAAAAATAAAAGAGGAGAAAATGAAGCATTTTAGTACCTTTGCCATGACAAAGAAGAATGGGCAATGATGTAGCACGGTTTACAGCCCCCTCTACCCCTTCTAATTTGCTAGTAAGAGTCCTGCCAAAATAGTAGCAGTCAACTCAAAAACATCATAAATATCTCTGAAGAGATTACAGACAAGATTGCTAGAAGTCAAACTTTGCACAGGGAAGCCAGCCACTTAATCCAACAGCTGCACTCAGATTGACAGGGTACGAGTTGCCATTCTCATACTTCCCACGGACGAAGCAAGTGGCAGAGTAAAGGGAGGTTGCTGCGCCCATGCTGAAGCCTCCGACCCCAAGTTTGACTGTAATACACAAAATAACACAGTAAAGAATTTGATTCTTTTTTATAATGAAGAATAAAAAAGAGAAATTATTAAGATCCCTTGATCATAATGGAGAAAAGGTTTGAATGTTTTTCAGATGTTACTGCTAAAACTTTATGGATGTCTAAATAACAACTAGGTAATGGGATAACTAAGGTAGAAATAAGGAAATTAATTCTTGCATAACAATCATACAACACAACAACTTCCGAGATGTTGGACATGGAATAAGAAATACAGCTAGTTGTGCAATTGATAGCCCTTAGCATGTAAATGTGTTTGACACGGCCATTGTGGTTAATACATCTAAATGGTACAGCCAAACATTTTTTAGCCCCCCCCCTCCCCCAAAACCAAACTCACGCACACCAAGAAGGAAAGAAAAACAAAGGGAGTTTTCATATTCACAAACACCAAAATCAGAATGAGGTGCGTTAAAGTTCACCTAGTAGACATAGTCACACACTAAAAAACTCAGCAGCGTAAGGAGAATAACATTTTGAAGGGAAAAAAAAAGAAGAGAAAGATGGCAAGCTAAAAATCCTTTATAGCCTGTTTGACCAAGTAGTAGACATAGTCACACCAAAATCTACTTCTTTTGAGAAGTGTTTTTTGAAAAAATATTTTTGGAGAGTAGCAATTTCTGTTTGGCTTATCAACTTGAAAGTTACTTTTGCCAAAATTAGAGAAACAATTTGTGCTTGGTCAAGGTACCAGAAGTCCTTCCCAAAAACAACTACTTTTTTCAGCTGCCATCCACTACTCAAAAGCTCTTATTGTTTTCCTAAAAGCCAGGCCACACATCTCAACTCTTTCAAATGAGATATAAAAAACACTTTTGGCTTCCCAAGAGCTTGGTCAAATGGGCTATTAGTCCGGCATCATCATATATAGCGTTTAAGTCATTGCTTTGTCGCTTAAAGTGTCGAAGTTATCCGATGCGAGGAGTAATTGCTTCATGGGTGAAGCCATGCACTTTACAGAAGTTGGTGATTCAAATATTGGTACAGAAGTTAGTATAACAGGTGAGAGAAACTTACTATGAGAGGGCTCTGTAGCCAACAAACTCGCCACATATGCTGCTGAAGCATCCAAACCTTCGTTATCGTCAATAGCATTTTCAGAAAGGTCATTGACATCAAACCCTGTTACAAAAGATGAGAAAAAATACGGTTTCTTTATTCCTAGGTTTCAAAGCATGACTTCCGACTTAAACTAATTCCAATGATGGATTGGACAATGCTTTCAGATGAGTCGCAAATTAATAGAATTATCCAATTTACACATCCTGCAATGTACATCCACGCCGGGATTAAAAGTTCGTTTCTAAATTATATCTACATCGGAAAATGATGGGCATAATCTACAAGCACAAAGCTTACAGGCAGTAGAAGGGAAGCCTCCGAATAAAGTTATTGGTCGTTGGGGGGCAGTTGGGCAGATCCATTTGATCTGTAGCATACAAAGAAGAGCAAAATCAAGCTAAGCTACCACAACAACGAAAGATTAAGGCATGGAGATGAAAGAGCATTATACAAGAGCCTACTAAGAGATTCTAATAGCAGAAAGTTATGACATTTACATGTTTAAGAGTAAACAAGAGATATTTTCAGTACAAAAGCAATATTTGGATCCTTACATTGGGAAGAGGAAGGGTCTCCAAGAGGTTGGACCAGCTGCCAGGAAAACCAAAAGTAAATTATAAAAGGTTTAGTTAATATGTTTGCGATGATTATTTCACAGGGACTAAAGTTATACATAGCATACATATTGCACCGTGTATAGCAAGCAAGAACATCTCGAGAAGATTGACATCAAAAATAAGGAACTCGTATAGTCATAATAGCAAAAATTGACTCAATATTTCAACAATTATAGCTCACTAAAATTGCAACAAAAGAAATGGACTCAATCAACCTTAAACGTATCAGGAAAAAACCAATGTCATTGCTAGATATAAATCAATAAAACTGAGATACTTAATATAAAAGAATGCAATAATACTTATCCTAACGCTAACATATAAGTAATAAAATGACTAAATTTCAAATTTAAAGATGAATTGTATCCTTAAAATTAGGACACTTCCTATAACCTACCTGGACTTACCGCTAAGAGCATCACAATATGGAACTCAGTAATAAAAAAGATTGAGAAAGAATTAGCAGGATGCCAGAAAGGTATTTGCCAAAAAGGGGCAGAGATGTACAGGTCAATATCACACCAGATGCATCATATTACATCTCTACTAGATGCACCTCCTGCTACCATTACCAAAAAAGTTGGAGAAACTGTAACAAAATTTCCTCGGGACACAGGATGGGATAAAAAAGTTCACCTCATGAATTAGAAAACGAGCATGTCCTGAATAAACGATGGTTGGCTTGGATTCGAAGATCTCAAGGTGTTCAATACAATGCTCGTAAGGAACGCACTTTGGAGGTTCAGCAACAATAGCATAGGCTTTTTGGAGGACAGCACTACTCAAAGCTATGCACCTCATCCAGGAAGGGGTGAAGGAATGAGACTATTATGTTGCCTTGTGGATGTGGATTGTGGAGGACTATCAAGAAGGTGTAGAAAGTTCCATGAAACTTTTAAGCGAAGTAGGAAGTGGAACTGGTGCTGAGATATATGCTGAGTGAGACAACCTGAACTACTTTAGCATATGAGTCAAAAAATACGATAATCTACCGGATTCGTAGATACAAGAAGTGGAACTTTTTGAGCCTTGTCATATAGAGGAAACTTATATGATTGGAAGATTGATGAATCTCAAAACCTCATCCTCAGTTTTGCATGGGATATAACCCAATAAATGACAGTTTCCACGTCACTTATAAACATGTAGCTGTTTGTGGCAGCAAATGAAAATGAACAAAGGAAAACAGCATAGATGAGAACCTTAAGCATAGCAAACTGTATCTTGAGTTCTATAAACAAATACTTTGATCGATAAATAAAGCAACAATAAGATGTTCAAAAATCTCGTCTTCTTCTAGCTCACTTCAAGACATCGAGATCACCATTTACAACATTTGCATTGACTGCTTCTTTCAATTCAAGGTCTTTCCCACCCCCCAAAGACAAAACTGCCCATGCTATATCCAGCACATTTTAACCAACTACTTAGATCTCTGGAGTGAAATTTCCAATACCACCTTGAAGCCCAACAGCACCTATCTCACTCAAATTTTAACTAGTCTAATGAAAGAGATTTAGGAAACAGTATAAGCACAAACAGCGTCATAACCTATGCTCGAATCAGATCGGATCCTTCATGATCTGAATTTTACGATTCATGGGTGCAGATACAAGTGCAAACTAACTCAAATGAATGCTAACCATAATTTTAAACATCTCTCTGATGATAGGTAATTTAAGAATTCTTTCTCGGTCGCTGTGGTAGAACAATGCAACTAACACAATACATAGGAGGTACTGAGGTAGTCAATATTTAGACGTATTTTGTTGTTGAATAACGCTAAAACTTTCCTGATCCAACATCATCCAAGCAAATCACTGAGAGACAGATATATACTGAAACATACATATCTTGAACAAAGAAGCAAGAGGTAAAAGGGAAGTGTTACGAGCTTACCTCGAACCATTGTCCCCAAGGCCATGCAGCCAGACAATGGTTGCCTGGTGTTTACCTTTGGGCTTCACCACATAAGTCTGTCCAAACTCAAATGCCCTTCGAGCAGTTCCGGCAACTGTAATAGATGCACATGAAGGGTACTAGTATTAGAACTACCAAAGAGACAAAAATAACACGTTACTGGTACATCTTCAGATGATCAATAACACCCTTTTTCCTTTGATGAGTAATAAATGCGCTAAATTGTAAAAGGAAAAGAAAAGAAACTTTCAACGAACTAGTGAGTCAAGAGGACAGACAGAAATACTTTTCCCTGTTATTCAGTCTCACTTCTATACATTTTATGATCTCCATGATGAAGACACAATAGTTCACAAACTTTTCTTTGCTTATGATTATATATGCAAATTAGTAAAATGCACTGTAAGAATATTTAAGAGTTTGGTCATTCCATTAGAACCAAAACCTTTCCTTTCTTTTTAAGAAAAATGTAATGAGAGGCCATATTTTTTTCATTCAGTGTCTTTCATTATTGACAACCTGAGAAAAATAATAGGAGACGAAGTATTCCAACAAGACTGCCTCAGAAGCAGAAAGCTAGATTCTGTTATTTCGTAGCATTTTGCAAAGGTGACCTTGGCATACCATTTTAGAAAACAAAATAGTACAATCTGCACTGGCCATAAGACACGAAAATAAACCATAAAACTAACCAGAACCCACGGAAGCCCCAGTGAAACTCATACTGCTTCCACTTTATTGTCCGCTAATTTTTATCGCACAATGGCACCTGCAAACACCAAAAATCAGCTTTGCATATAAAGGCATCTGAAAGTTGGAACTTGAACTATAATTACACAGCAAATATCAGTATAAACTGTCACTGACTTAGCATTGCAACTGCTCCTGATGCAAGACTGGACATATTTACGGGGCAGCAAGGGTAGAGTATCACATTCAGGAGGGCTCTTAAATGATCGGGAATTACGAGCAGTAGAATTCTTTAAGACATTGGAAGAATTCAATGGTCTTCCAGATGGAGAGGATAAACTACAGTGGAGGCCACATAGAGATGGGGTCTTTTCATTCAAATCTGCTTATCTTTCAGCCAATAATTCACACCAGCAGATTGCAAGCTGGCCTTGGAGATATATCTGGAAAGTCAAAGCCCCTACCAAAGGTCTTATGTTTCTCTTGGATGGTGACAAGAGAGGCTTGTTTGACTCAAGAGAATTTAAAAAGAAAAGGCTTCCAGTTTTGCTCTAGGTGCTCTCTTTGTGACTCAAATACAGAAACCAAACCATTTGGTTCTTCATTGTTCTTTCACTGACCAACTGTGGGAACCTTCCTATATATTGTTAGACTCAAATGGTGTATGCCAGCCAACACCTGTAACCTACTTAAGAGTTGGAAGAGTATCGGAGGCATAGTTAGACAGAAGAAATGTGAAGATTGGTTCATGCTTGTACTATATATGGTGGACAATACAGAAGGAGAGGAATTCTAGAGTTTTTGAAGACAGCAACAGTTGTAAACATAATATCAAGATAAAGTGCTCTCTTTCTGTTTTATTTTTTGCGCAAAGAATGTCTATCAGAGGAGGAAGATTCTTTAAAAAATTTGATAGGTACCTCATAGTGGTTTTGATGTGTAATAGTTGGTTATGATCTCCTTCCTCTATGTAAATATGGTTTTGGCACTGCCCTAGGGCTTATTATTGTTATACACTTGTTACATTCTCCCAAAAAAAATCACTGATGTGCACCTTTGCTACCATTAGGCACATTTTACAAAAGATTATCTTAAAATAGTTGAGAAAATTAAATTTAAACAAACTTGTAGAAGTTGCTATACTGTTAAAAGTAAATTAAGCTAAAATCTACACTCGAAAGGAGTTTTTCTGTTAAATATCTTTAATCAAAATTCACTAGCTACGCTTCCGCTTCTATCAATTGACCTTGGAAAACAATTGCCCTCTCCAACCACTCCCGCTTTTCTTCTCCCATTTGGCTAAAAAAGTCTTTGACCTTAAGAATCAATAGTTTCCAAACAGTTGAAACTAAATGACCAAATAAAAATTCCAGAATTCCAAACATCATTTCAACCAAAAAAAGGAAAAGAAATAGAACAAAAATCTCAACTTACATAACTACTCTCTTCACAAAACACACTTGCATAAACTATAAAGCATTGTTGAGCCAACAACATAACCAGTGTAATAATTCCACAAATGAGGTCTAAGGAGTATGGTGCGTACACAGCCTTACCCCCTGCCTCAAGATGATAGAGAAACTATTTCAAATACACTCTTAAGTTAAAACAAAAGGATATTCCAAAAATGAGGTCTAAGGACTATGGTACGTACACAGCCTTATCCCTGCCTCAAGAAGATAGAGAAACTGTTTCTAATACACTATTGGGTTAAAACAAAAGGGTACCTAACCATCCATCCAAATACAACATAACTAAATATTGGTGGGGAAGTAATTGCTAGGCTAAAAAAGAGATTTTTATCATATGGGTAATCTTAGTAGCTCAGTTGATTGGCTACCCGCACTCCCCCTTGCCGGATGAGTATTCGAGTCCCCTTGTCCTGCCCCTCTCTTCACCAACTGCCCATCTACTCTAGAGCTCAATTGATCAATTGAGCTCTAACTCAATTCCCACCTCGTCGGATGAGTGTTCGATTCCCCTTTTCCTCCCCCTCTTTTCACTAAGTACCCATCTACTCAATTGAGCTCTAGCTCAACTCCTAACATGTCGGATGAGTTTTCGATTCCCCTTTCCCTATTCCCTCTCTTCACTAAATACCCATCTACTCTAGACCTCAATTGCTCAATTCTTGGTGAACAGCTTTACCCAATATAGCAATTACAGTGAACTAATAGCTAACAAAATCTAACCATATTAGCAAACAAACAAACAAAATGAAAATCAATCTCAAACCACAAACAATAATTTGAACAAATTTAACAAAGAAAAAACAAAAATCTTTCTATACATAAAAACAAATTCAATTGAATAATTTCAAAAAAGAAAATCAAATCTACGAAAAAATGAAGAAAAATTAGGGCTTTATGATGATGTTCTTACCTGAATCTCTGGAAGAAAAATGGAGAGCCGGAGATTACAAAGACGAAGCTATTTATTTTTTTTTATCGTAACGTTTATAGTAAATTATTTTAGTTAATATAATTTAATTGTCCCTAATTTTTTTAATTTTTATTTTATTTTATACTTCAAATAAATTAGCCTGTAAATTTGGATCTCAACTTAATTTCACCTTCACATTTAACTATTTTTTTTTTATTTATTTTCCACTCATATTCTATATTTATATTGGAATATTCAATTAGTTTTGACTTTAAAAATTCGACCTTCATTTACATTATTTAAAACAAAATTTAGTTAAGGAAAGCATATTATTATAACTTAACATTTTAGACAAATGCTTGATCTTTTTGGAATTGAAAATTTTTGTACTTTTTTTAAAAATATATTTGTTATTTTTTAAATTTTGAAACATTGATTTTATTAATTGAGCTAAAATAATTAAGTATCAAAAAGCTCCATAGATTGTAATATTTTTTATATATTGATAATTTTAGAAATCATTTTGAATTTTGATGTAAAAAATTGCGTTCAAATTAAATGATGTTATTGAAAAAGTTTAAACGTGATGGACAAAAATGAAGACTAATAGTTTAAAATTCAAAATAAAAAAATTACTTTCGATTCTAATGTATGCGTTTGATGTTTGATATTGTCAACGCTAGCTTTAGACAAAAACGTCAAGTACATAAATCTTTTATCACAAAATTTCGCTATCAAAATCTTACAACTTCAATCGCGCACACGTTTAAAGAAGGTTCCTAATATATAAAGTGGTAAATTTTTACACAAATGGTTATAAGTTAAATGGTGGTCCAAATTGGCTATATGTGACAATGAACCAAACCTAAATATAGATTTTCTTCTTGGGCCTATTTTGATCAGAGCCATATAGCCCAATCCAGATGAAGCAAAGCCCAACTAATATTTCTTAGGCACAGCCCAATTTATATTTATTTCTACTTTTAATTAATGAAAAATATGTATTAAATCCTTTTTGTGAAAGTGGCAAAATTTGATCATAACAAATGAAGTTTTTTTATAAAATCAGTTTATATTGCAGATTATAAATAAATAAAAGTTTCATTTCTCTAACAATATAATGTCTTGTTGAGATATCAATTATATAAATAAAACACGAATTCTTTCATTTATTTCCTACTGAATTAATTCGACAACGATTGTGTTTCTGTAACAGGATACAATTTGATGCAAACTCACCTTTGTTTGTGACAATATTGGTACTAGAGTTACTGAAACGTGTATACATCGGGTGTATATAAGTTTAGTAATATTGAAATTTATACGAGTAACATGGATTGGGCTACGCAACATATTTACTTTTGTGGGCTTAAAAGAGTCCAAAATGTAGCTATTGGGCTTTCATTAGATTCATCAAGTGTAATTAAAAGCCCAATAGTAGAATTTGGCCCATTTGTACCTTGTTGTATAATGAAGAGACCATGTAATTGCTTCTATAATTCAAAATTCAAGTATTCATAGCTAAAAAAAAAAAAAAAAAGAACTTTCATTTTCTTATTACCTTATTGTATTCATCCCATTCAATGTGGTTAATAATTTCAATATATAGTTGAAATTGGTAAAAAAAAATTACCAATTATAGATTTACCTCGTAAATGTAAATATAATCACATTCGCAGCTAAGTTTTGTAGTAACACACTTAGATCGTTGTACATTGAGCTATGATGTTTGTTCTTCTTGCTTATCGAAGAGATAATCGCTTACTCGAAAAAAATCAAAGTTTAATAAAAAACATCTTATTCACCAAGTCAATTTAAAATTACTTTTATGAAAATTCATGTTAATAAAATGTCACACTTGATTATTCATGAGTGGGGGACTAATAGTACTCATGCTAAATAGCCTTTTCATTGGTTTATATCTCCCTTGAATAAATAAAAAAATACTATATATAGCGTAAACACAATCTGAATTACATCTTGATTATATAAAAAAATTGTATTCGATAAATTGTCAAATTAAATAAAATACATACAAAAATAATCTAACAAAATTCCAAAATATCAATCCAAGGTCAGAGGGCATTAAATATGTTGATATGGTGAGAACAAAAAAATAATAATTATTGATTTAGATTTATGATAATAAAGATTGATAAAGATACTTAAGAAATAAACCTACAAATGAGTTGCATATTTATATATATATAAAAAAAAAGTGGTTCCACCAAATCCTCTGCCATTGTCTTTTTAGCATCTTTGATGATTGCTACTCCCATGTGATTATGCTTCCTATCTCACAGGAAGAAAGTAGGAGAGTAGTAAATGAGTCTAGGTTGGGATTTTAGACCTCCATCACCTAAATTATTGTCTTATATGAATAAATAAATAAATAATTACAAAATAATTTAATTTATTTTTAAAAAAAAGAGCAAAAGAATATGTTAAGATTGATAGGGAGAGTCGATATCTCTAACAGTCATTTCATTCTAGATAAACGGTTATAAAGCGTCAACAAATTAGGTGAGAAGTGATATATGAGGATTATGCATGAATCATACGTTAAGAAAATGGTAAATGAAATAAGTAATCTTAGCTGGCGAGTCAGGGATATAATAATGAGAACTTGAACTTGATTGATAAGTTGATAATTTGAGCTATATCGAAAATAGGTGAAAATACTGCGCTAATTGTTTTGTAAGAAAAGTTAAGTAGAGTAAAGAATGTTTACTTGGATCGTCTGATCTAGATTGTTGGAGCTTTTTAATAGTTTGTCTAGAGCCTAAAGACTTTCTTAAACAGTAAATAAGGTAAGTGATCGAGTTGACAGGTTAATAATATAGTCAGGGGCGGATCCACGTTGGGTCCAGGGTGTTCACCCTAACACCTTCGGCAAAAAAATACATTATATATGTAAGGTAAATTTTTTATATTTCTGTAGATACATATATTTTGAACCCTCTCAATAACAAATAAAAATAGATGGTTTAATGGTAAGACCCTTGGATATTAAGCTGCATGCCCCAGGTTTGAATCCTTGCAATAACTTTTATTTATTTTCCTTTATAGTTTCAGTTTATTTTTGTTTTAAAAAATCAGTTCTGTTTTTCAAGCATTTTTTATTTTAAAAACGTGCCAAAAGTGTGGTTTTAAACCCAAGAAAATTCAAAGGGCTCATTTTTCGAAAGACTTATTTACACGTTTATATTTTTATTTTTTGAACCTCCTGAACAAAAATCTTGAATCCGCCACTAAATATAATAACAAGAGTTTTAATTTATGAAATTTGAACTTGCCCAATAAGTTGAAAGTTCAAAGTTGTATTAAAAAGTGAGTACAAATACTACTAATTTTTATTTTTATATTTTCAAGTCAAGGGGGGTAAAACAAAATAAAGATAAGAAAATAGTTATTTTGATCATTTGACCTAGATTGTTTGGTGATTCTAAGGGTCCATTTGGCCATAAATTTTTCAAATAATATTTGGGAAAAATTTGGCAAATAATGTTTGTCCATACAATTTGTCATTATTTGGCAAATATTTTTGGCAAATATCCCAAATTTCCAAATACTAGTTTTTTCTAGTATTTGGACTAAATATCATTATTTGGGATATTTTAAAAATTAAAATCTTACCCCAATTTTTTATCTTTTACAAAAACACCCTCTCTAGTAGTTGCTTGCGTTGTATTACATCATTTTTTACGTGATCACCAAAATAGTGATGAAATATTTAGTGAATATTAAATAATGATATGATTGTTGATGAAAATTATTAAAAATTGGCTTTAGGTAACAAAGTCATGTACTTTATCTACTTCACGATGTATGGAATAATTCTTGTTGCACTCACTCCAAATTATCACATTGCTTCATTGTCATGGACATTATTTGTTATTGTTGTAACTAACATTCAGTTGACTTGTAATACAAACTTTTAGTTAGTTTTGATAGTTTTTAAAACTTGTGTGTATAAATCATATTTTTCTAAAAAGGTGAAATATATTTCCCAAATTTTATGGCCAAACACATGGTGAAATTTCACCCAAATTTTCACTCAGATAATATTTGCCAAGAATATTTAGAAATTTATGGCCAAACGCTAGCTAAATCATTTGTCTAGAGGTTAACGACTCTATCAAATGTAATCATATGCTAAAAATTGATAATTAATACAATAAGCAATCAAGCTACCAAGTCACGAACATTATATTATGAATTTAAACACTCTGAAATTCAAACTCGATTAATAAATTGAAAATTTGAGTTAAATCGAAAGTAAGCTAAAAAATATTTTGTTTTATTTTTTTTAAAAAAATTAAGTGATTAATTACATTCTCTCTTGTCATCTTGTGACATTTTATGACAATACTCAATTTGGTCCCCAATTTCACACACAACACCACTTAGGACATGTGACATTTACAATTGCCATATGACAACATGAGATAGCTTTCATCTTCTTTATAGTTTTTTTTATAAAATTATTTTTCATAATTTGGCAAGTCATTTTCCATTTAATTATTGTCAATGTCAATGCAATAAATTAAATTACATAAATAGCATAGATACATTGCATTTTTAGCCCACCTCAATGTCACATGATACCTATGCCTTTAATTTGAGCAAACATTAAATTACAAGAACAAAATAATATAAATGCAGAAGAGAGGCCAATACTTTATCTATATACAATTGAAATTCTTGAAATATAATATATATATATATATATATATATATATATATATATATATATATATATATATATATATATATATTTGTATAGCCATCATTATTTAGGACAAATAATAATGCACCATCATGGCAGTAATATGTCAACATTAATGTCTAGTAAAATATAACATCATTTATAAAAAAAAAATGATTTTATATTTAGCTCGAATTTGATACGTTTAATTAGTCTGTATCAAACACTATTCCTAAAAAAGGAGTACAAATATTTATTATTCCATCTGTCTCTCTTTACTTGTCCATATTTCCTTTTTTAGATGTTTCTATTTACTTGTCCATTTTGACAAATCAAAAAAGGATAAAAAAAAGTTTTCCTATCATACACTTCTTGAAAATTTCTAAACTTAAATTCATCATTTTTGAAATAATATTTAATAATGATAAAATTATAACTTCACTATGCTAATTAATATTATATTAATATGTGTGCCTTTTTGTAAATTGAACAACTAAATAGGGACAGGGGGAATATTTAATTTCCATCTGGCAAAATTTCTTATTCATTACTAATGATAGGGCCAGGTAAGATATAACTAAAGATCAAACTCTGTGAAATTCTTATTTTTTCTGATTATGAATGTTATTAATTAGAATGCCAGATTTCTCTGTAATAATATTTCACTATAATAATTATATTTTCTATTAAATTGATTTTTTGTATCATGTTATACAAAAAGATTTTATGTAATAGCAATTAAAAAAATACGGAGACAAATAATACATTATTATAAATAAAATTTGTACCATAAGGAGTAATTAAGAATAATTATTCCTCAATAATTAATAAAATTAAAGAATTATGGCCCTTTGCCCCTTTGTCACAGACAAGAACATTAACATTTGGCAGACACAAGCCAACTTATTTTCTCTGGCATGAATACATAAATAGAAGACATTTATTATTTATGAATTATGAAAATAATAAATAATACAAATAATAATTTTTATGATTATTAATAATAATAATAATAATCCCAGATCTTAAGTAAGCATTTACTTGGGATCTCTGCTATCTACAAAATCCTAAAAAAATATATCCATTTAATGAGCTGGTTTAGTTAAAAATTTGCAGAGTATGTTTTAGAAAAAGTATAATATATACTATATAATAATTATATATATAATCCTAGTTGTTTTGTTCTTGTTGTCATACATTGTCAACTCTATGATATTTTGGATTCTTTGTCAATATATATATATATATATATAAATACTTTTTTTCTCTTTTATCAGAAATCTCAAATTCAAAATAATACAACATAGTATGTACGTAAGAAAATTTTGTTTACCATTGTATAATTTACTTAATGTACATAGGATAAAGATAGTCTACAACTTAAATAACATTTCATTTTCTAATAGATTTTGTACGATGATGATCTAAATTATCAAAATTATACGTATCGAACATCAGATAAAAATAAAAAATATATATATATATATATTAAGAGTCTACATCCTTAACTTTTTAGCTCACATGATGTTGTGTCTATTTATCTTATTCTTGTTGGCAGTTAGTTGTCAGAAGTTCAAACCTTTTAATTCTTATTTAGTAGCACTAATAATTGTAAAGTTTTTCAGTGCTAATTACCTGATTAGTTACAGTGTTTAACATTCCTTTTAAGCCTTTTAAGACTAATTTAAAGTAGCCAATTAACTTACTACAACAAATAATTATATTATATTAGTTTTAAAGCTATTCTCACTTGACAAATCTATTATTTAGAATATAATATATTCTGCGATTATGGAAAGGGGTTTCTCTTTTTATTTTAAGTATTTGATATTTAAAATTTACTATTCTGACTAATTCAAATTTGAATTGTAGGTGGAGTAGCTCCTAAAGAGTAAAACGATTCCTATTTAAAAGTTTAAATTATTATAAAATATAAATATCTAATTACTTAATTATACTATAGTACAATGTGTACTCTCTTCACTCGGCCATTTTTTTCTATGAGATTTGAACTCATGACTTCGTTTTCATACTATGTCGTATTGTATGAACGGTTACATAAAGAGCACATATTTCCTATTGAAATTATCTTCATTTTGAGGTTTTCGAAATTCGAGAAATGTCTGACTAAGGGTGAATAATTCTCCTCATTTCATCATTACTCCGTGGTGATGAAAAGTCGAAAACTATCGCACAAAAATCAATAATTCTTTTTTTTTTTTGTATAACTTATTTAACCATCTTCAAAACAATAATTAAATTATATATGTTTAATTAAGTTGCCTAATTAGAATGTTTAGTTTGTCTTATCGTAATGGTTGGGAACATTGAACTTAGCTTAATATCTAGAAGCGTGCTTACTAAAAAGCACAAAGTTTCCTCTTAAGTTTAAATTTCATAATTAAATAATTAATTAGTATTAAGAATATTAGGATATTAATAAAATGACAATGAAAAAAAGGGTGTCCATTATATATATATATAATTAAAATACAATTAAGGAATCATGAAATTTAATTCAAATACTAATTAATCATGCTTAATTCCTGTTTGTTGCATGTGGCATGCAGTATAATTATAGGCACCTAATTAAGCAATTGACTTCATCTAATTAATTAGTAGTAGTTTGTTAATTATAATTTATCAAAGTTATATGAAATTGATTAATGTGTTCCTAAGTTATGCGTACACAATGTACAATCAATTATTTAGTAATTTTTATTAATAATTAGTTCGATTCATAACTCCAAATTATACAAAACTTATTAGTGTGTTTTTAAGTTATGTGTACACTGTGTACAATTTAATAATAAATTAAAGATGAAGATGACAAAATAGACTATGAAGTATAATGTACAAAATTATTTAGTAATTTTTAATAATAATTAATTAGATTTGTAATTTCAAGTTGTACAAAATTGATTAATATGCACAATTGATAATTAATTAAAGGTGAATATGGCAAATTGATATGGAGTATAATGTACATAATTATAAATTAAAGGGCGTGCAACTTAGATGCATAATAAAAATTATTAAAATTATTACTATCTAAATAAAATATAAAAAGAATTAGGTGGCTATGATTCTTCCTTAACACATAACTCGAGGTTAACGACGCAATAATAAAATGTTAATTAAGTAACATTATTATGAAATATTGTGCTGCATAAATACAGCCTATAAAAAATATTATACTTTCTTCGTTTTAAAATATTCGTTAATTTTTTTTTAATTTTTTTTAAAATAATATATTTATCTCTATAAAATAGGTATAAGATTATATATACTCAATCTCTATACTCTTATGAAATTAAACTATGCATGTTCGTATTTTTCATTTACACACTCGATAAAAAATTAGGAGCAGTATTTGACTCTCTTTATTGAATATTTCTTCTATGTGTTATAATTGAAATATTTTTAATTTTAAGAACAATTATAATTAAGGTTAAAATAAGAAAAATAATTAATTTTATCTTCAATCTCTAAAATAACAAATATTATGAGATACTCTCTCCGTCCGAAATTGTTTGTCATATTGCGTTTATCGAAAGTCAATTTGACTAATTTTCAAAGGTAAATCGAATCACATTAATTCGATATTTTAAACAAAAAAAATTAGATATTCTAAATCTATATGAAAAATACTGTAAATTACAATTTTTTGCATATTAATATTATGAAAAAATACATCTTAAAATATTAGTCAAAGTTTTTATAGTTTCACTTTAAAAATAGAAATCATGACAAATAATACCGGACGGATGAAGTAATTATCAGTACTCCCTCTGTCCTTATTTAGTTATCCACTTTACAAGTGGCACACATATTAAGGTATCAATTATTATCATATGTTAGTTATAATTTTATCCTTAATTTAAAAGATTATGTAACTCCCCAAATATAATAAATATATTTTCTGGTTCTAAAAAACATGCATTACAACGTAGTAGTACTAGAAATTTTCTAGAATTAAATAAAGGTATATTAGAAGAAAAAAAATTACTATCCTTTTTTGATTTGTTAAAATGAACAAATAAATAGGAACAGATATAAAAAAAAAACATGGACAAATAAATAACGACTGATGGAGTATTAATTTTAAATTCACATTTCACAATTAGAATTATTAAAGGAAATAATTATGGAAGGTTACACATGCCTCAAGGCATGCTTTGGTTCCTATTAAACAAACCTCATAAAGACAAATTATAATTAAATTTTTTTAATTAAAAAAATGAATGAGCTAGTAAGAGAGATTAATATAATTAATTGTCTAGTGTTTTATCAAGTCCCAAGAACATGCAATTTCATGGGGACTAACAAAATTCTTAGAGCATGATGAGAAGGATTAATTTAGAGAGAGCCAAAAAGTAATACAAAAAGGGAATTTTGTTGCTTTTGATCTTTGCTACATGCAAAATTACAAAGCCCTAAAAAGTTTAATTTTTTTTAAATTTTTTTTAATGCATACTTAGATATAAACAAACCCCTCACTAAAAACATATTTTTGGGGCATTGAAATTGTTCTTTACTTTTCACATTTATAATGTTTGATGAGTATGTACTTATTTTGATTAATTTATTTTAGAATTTTAAGATTAAAGTTAATAATTATTTTTAATATCAAAGAAGTATGTAGAATATTTTAAGATGAGAAAAGAAAATTAATCTGCCTTTATTAAATATGAATAACTCAATAAAACCATTATTATTTATTATTTTTCTTTATGAGTATAAAAGAGTTAAAACAACAGTTAAAATGAGATAAAAAAATATTTATCTTCTACTAGCACGAGATACTTTGTAAGTGTATACTCGATATGTATTTGTCTTCACTTAAATTCAAACTCTAAACTTTAAAATTTATACATATTTCATCGACTATTAGATTACGCTATATGCATACCCTTTTCTAAGTTATTGAAATGGGGTACCTCAACTTCCAAGAATGTACTACACACATTGTAATAATAATTTATGTTTTTTGTTGCAATAAATTCATGGATTTTGTACAGTAAATAGACATAAATCTACTCTACTACTATAGTCTAAAAAACACTTTAATATTTACTTTATCTATTTTAACAAGTTAAGAAAGAACAAAAAGAAAGTTTTATTATATTTTTATTTAAATTTTTTGAAAATTTTCAAGTTTTAATTCATCCTTTTTGAAGTCATATTTAATAAGGATAGAATTGTAACTTCACTATGTTAATTATTAATATGTATGTCTTTTCTAAAGTGGACAACTAAATAGAGACAGAAGGAGTAATAGTAACGATAGTACTTGTAACTCTCTATTATTACATGTCAGTATCAAATAATTGAAATTGTTCATTAATCATTAAACATAGGTGAAATTCATAATTGAGTATAGTGTACTATTAACAATAAACATGTTGAAGTAAATGATCAATACTCTATTTAAGGGGGTGGGGAAGAATATTCATTTCCTTCACTTTTTTTTTTTACATCTTTGTAGAAATTAATTTAGTATCTATTTTCTAACGTTACACTCAAATAATGAGTCTTCAATAATTTGATGACTTCAGGTGCAACTTCTATTTAGATTTTCGATAACTCATTCGATTCGACATATTGAGATGTTTATCTCAAAAAGTCATTAATGTTTTAATGAAATTGGATTTTATATGATTTCATAGCAATACAACAAAAAAAAAAATTCTCAATTGCCCTTTAATTATTTATAATATTGAATTTTCTTAAAAGTAGTGTTTATGTTTTTTTACATTTGGTTCCAAAATTCAATGTGTGATTGTTGGGACTATAGTTGCGGCAACAATGGGCTCATTAGCGTGATTCAATGCCCAATTTTTGTATTGATTTTACCAATCTCTATTTGGTAAATATATAAACTATAAAGTTTATTTGCACCATCAAAAGTAACAAGTGGCAATATACCATTGTCTCAAAAGTTTTAGTTTTGTTAGACATTCTATTTTTTATTTTTTATTCGTTTTTCGATAGTCACTTTGAGGTCTGATAAACTCAGAAAAATTTACTTTGAAAGTGTATGATTCTTTGTTTATCTATAATCATGGTATTACCGTTAATCAATGAATTCTAGAGTCTGACTAATTTATTTGAATTCATGCTGAAAAACATTATTTTCTCATTCATGTTCTCATGGCATTATAGTTCGAGATTTACCATCAATGTTTTAAGGTTCGATTAATCCAACTTTAGGGTGTTGATTCTTCTACGTTTACAATATTGTAGGTTCGCGATTCAAAATTAGACAAGGTGGATTTGATCACATCTTTTACATCTATACTTAGAATTAATCGAGTCGCTTATATTTCCTATTTAATTAATTTTTTTTTTTAAAAAAAAGATACAAACACAAGCTACCATTCAAGAAAAAGAAGGATATACATGAGAATATTACAAAATTGTACTATGGCTTGAGCCAATATACATACATTACATATACATATACATAGAGTGGGAAAATAATATAAAATCTACTAAATTGAGTCACTATGTAATAACCCTAAAATAAACATGCCAAAAATCCAAGCAATTTTGGGCAAAATAAAATAAAAAACAAGGCATGATGATGACTCTACTTGATAGGTTAGTTAGTAATACTAATATTTGGTGAACAAAAAAAAAAAGGAATAAAATAAATTTTCTCCCTACTCCTATAATTAATTAATCCTTCCAACAACATATTTAATATATTTTTTTTTCTTTTCTCCAAGAATATATGCACTCACACACCAAAAGGAGACTTAGACATGTTATGAGCTTTTGTCAAATGTGGGGTCATGAGTCAACCGTTGTTTGAAGATGACGGGTGCACCATATTGAGGATGAAGTAGCATCAGCACGGTTGGGGCGTGTTTATATTGTGGCGATAATCGTAAGACGTATCGCTGAAGTATAATTGCTAGAGTCAACTTAGTTTGTAAGATCGCTAAGTTCTGACCTATGCATTGTCGTACTCCAAGCCCAAATGGAATGTACCCCACAGGATGCTTAGCGGCTCGAGCCACCCCTTCGGAGAATCTACTAGGGTTGAACTCGTTTGCATCGTTACCCCATATAGCTTGATCGTGATGGATCGCTAGAATCGGAATCAACACTTCCGTCCCGAGAGGGATTTTGCATCCTCCGAGATCCACATCAGCCTTTGCCCTTCGAATCGTCGCGACGATCGGAGGGTAAAGGCGCAAGGACTCATTGAGTATCATGCTCAGCTGCAACACCAAATCATAGCTCAATCAGATAAATAAATAAATAAAAAAAATCATAAAATTAATAAAAAAAAATTTATGACAATGACAGCTTTTCAAAATTAATGTTGTACTTAGCTTCTACTGGTGATGGAATCCACACTAATAATTTAATAATTTGCAAGTACAATTAGCAAAATACTCGATATTTACACCAAATTAATTAGTTAACTATAGTCAACCGATATACATGACTCCTTTTGTATCATTTTGTATAATGAACATTCCTGATTATAATTAGAAACAATTTAACTAAAAACTTTCAAAATTTATTCGATATAACGAAGAGATTGCACGTACCATTTTAAGCTTGGCAAGATCGTCTTTGGAAGGTATGGCACGTGAGCCGCACACTTTGATCACCTCGTCGCGAGCTAGGTCTTGCCATTGTGGATGCATAGCTAGTAGCACGGTCGTCCACGTCAGCAAATTCGACGTCGTTTGTTCACCAGCAAAGAAGAAAGTCTTGCATTCTTCAGCAATATCATTTGGTGTGATCATGGAGGGATTATTATTATGATTATTATTATGATTGTGATTATGATTATGTGTAGAAGAATTATGATGAATTGGGCTGTTAATGGATGATGATAATTGTAATGATTCCTTAATACTTGCTTGGATCATAAGGCCCAATAAGTCTTTTGGCCCATTGTTTTCTTGCATTTCATTCTTATCCCAATTATCTGTCCTTTCTTGAATTAACCTCATTAGCAACTTCTTAACCTCCGTGTCAAGTTTCCATGATTTGATGTTTCGTTTCGTCGGTAGGAACCTATTGGCCGCGAAAAAAAGGAAAAGAAGTTAGCATGTACTCTTTGATCATACTAAGTAATAACGAAAGAACTAGGGTTTACTGGTTATTTTTCATGCGTCGCGAATCTTCAAATATAATGATAATGTAAAATTCCATTTATGTAAAATGTACAAAATCCCTAAATAGCCATTTTTTTCAAACCCTAGCCACTTTTTGCCTTGTTTTTTTTAAACAAATAGCCACATGGAATTTGAAACTCCGCGACAATGGCTATACTAGTCCAATGAATTAACGGGGACGAAACTTAAAGAGGGATATCGAAAGAGGTCATACGATACGAGGGATAAAAAATAATTAATTTGCACCTGTAGCCAGGTATGAAGACTTTCTGAAATGCTTCAGCAGCAAGTACCATTTGTTGAGCTTGTAGCCTAAAAATAGCTTTTCCTTGTTCATAACTATGGCCAAAAGCTGTTTGAGCTACGATGTCTTCTGTAAGAGTTTGAAACCACTCTGATACTTCGATTTCAATCTCTCCATTCTTTAAATTTGGTGTCAATTTGTCCAACATTTCAATCACTTTGCTAGCTGCCCCTGGTACTAACAACTATACAAAAAAAAATTTTAAAAAAAATAATCAACACACACTTTGTTAAATGAAATAAGAATCTATAACATGTAGAGTTACTCTTTTTTTCATCCCATGTATTTAAAAAATAGCCACTTTCAAGAATTTCAAAATCCTTGAAGGAAAATCGATAATAATGTCTTGAGATTTACTTGTGAAATTCGAAACTCTAGGACAATGACAATTTTCAGTGACATGGAAGAAAAAATGGCTAGTTGATAAAATTTTGCAGATAGCCACTTTTAACTCCATGTATTTGAAAACTAACCTATATCCTAGTATTTTAAAATCCACAAGTAATTTCACTTGTCAAATTTTAAAAACTTCATTATTTTCCAACCGCCGAAAAGTGATTAGTGTTATTTTCATTCTGAAGGCTCGAACTTTAAAAATGGTGAAATAAGAAACGAAATTTGAAACTTACTTTAAGATTTTCCATATGGAAAGTAGGGGTAATAATTTTCCTATGATGAGCCCATTTTTCACCTTTTAGACTTAGAAGACCATCTCCTTCAAGTTGTTTAATCAATGGATGAGCTTCATTTTTCTCATAAAATTCAGATTTTGTAGTGAAAATTTCTCTAATAAGATCAGGATCAGCCACAGCCAAACGTGGTGTTGGCCCAAACCACACTAAAAATGTTGCACCTGTAAAAAAAATAAAATTTACTTAAAAATCGTCGATAAAAATAGTCGATAGATGTATAATACTGTATACTAATGTATATTAGCTACCATTGTAATCATTTTCTCTGATTTCTCATGTAATCACTCAACTAATACTTACTATTATTATTAATACGATAATAATAATAATAATTCACTACAAGAAAAATGTGAATTACATGGAGATTCTATGGATTTTCATACTAATCCCCATATAATTCACATCACTAAGATAATAATAATAATAATTCACTACAAGAAAAATATGAATTACATGGAGATTTTTCCGAAAATTAGTAAGAAAATTTTCATAAAAATAAATTTTCTATGGATTTTCATACTGATCCCCATATAATTCACATCACTAAGATAATAATTATAATAATTCATTACAAGAAAAATGTGAATTACATTAAGATTTTTCTAGAGATTAGTATGAAAATTTGCAAAAACTTTCTATGAATTTTCATACTAATCCCCGTATAATTCACACTTGAGTGATCGTATGAGTAATCAATTCGAAGAAAAAAAAACAAAAGAGTAATAATGAGAAGGTGAAGAATTATACACAAAAATAGAAATGACAGAAAGCAGTATGCATTTATGAACAAGTTAAACACAAAAACAGTAAAGAAAAATGAAAATTGGCAAAATCAGTGATTCAGTATTTTCAGAGAAGATGGATAAAATGTATGGACCCTACAAATACAATAAAACAGAAAAAAAAAAAAAAGGCACTAACAAACATTATAAAAACTTCATCATCAAGAATTATAAGTTACAACAAAATCTAAAAGAACCATAAGGACAAAAAAATGAAACAGAAAAAAGAGATAAAAGTTCATGAAAACCCCATGACTATGATGTTCCAAAACATCAAAATTCTTTTTACAAAAAATTGGACCACAATAAATGAATAAATAAATTAAAAAAATTAAATAAATAGAAATTTAAATTTATTTCTGCAACAATGTTCTGAAACACTGAACTTCACAACTCCACCAACTCATCAATATCAGAAAAGAAAAAAAAAAGAAGACATTTTTAATTAAAGAAGTAAGTACAAAACAAGAAAGCCAGCTTTCAACACTTCAACCTCAACAAAAAAAAAAAAAAAAAAAAAAAACTTTTTTTTTGTTTAATTAATCCTACTTTAATTTGTTTTCAACAAAACTCCAACTTTTCAAGAAAGCTAAAAAAACACAAAATTTGCAAAAAAAAAAAAATGTACACTTTCTAATAGTATCAAGAAAGTTACAAAAAGACTTAAACTTTTAAATAACCCAATACTCAAAAACACAAAATTTGCAAAAAAAAATAAAATGAACACTTTCTAAAAAAGACACAAACTTTATAACAATACTAATAACCCAATACTCAAAAACACAAAATTTGCAAAAGATGAACACTTCTTTTAAAGAAAAGACTTAATCTTTACAACAATACTAATAACCCCAAACCTCAAAAAAACACAAAATTTTGCAAAAAAAAAAATATGAAAACTTTTGAATGGTATCAAGAAAGTTAAAAAAGACTTAAACTTTATAACAACCCAACACTCAAAAACACAAAATTTCCAAAAAAAAAAAGAAAAGACTTAAACTTTATAACAATACTAATAAACCCCAACCTCAAAAAACACAAAATTTGCAAAGAGAACACTTAAAATTTTTTATCACAAAAAAAATTTAGAAACTTACCATAAATTTTCTTCCAATGATGATAGAATGAAAGAACTCTTGGTAGAATATTGTGTGATAAAGGCATAGTTTGAGAAGAAGCCTTTAACATTAAACTAACAATTTCTTTAGCATTTCCAATGAAAAATTTATAAGGTGGACCTCTAATACCTTGTTTAGCAAAATGTTTTTCAATTTTTCTTGGTCTTAACCATAAATAACCAAAAACTCTTATCATTAAAATTGAAATCAACAAAATTACTCCAATAATCTTCAACAAATTTTCCATTTTTTTTTCTTTTCAAGTTTGTGTAATATGGTTTTTATTTTTTTGTGAGTGTGTTGGTTCTCTTTTTAAATGCAAAAAACTAAAGCATACAAAGGAAAAGAGAGAGAAGTTTGTTTGGCAAGGCCAACGGCGTAGGGGCCGCCATTGGAATTATAAGGGTCAACGAATTAAATAAAAATTAAATTATTTTATAAAAAAAAAAAAAACTTTTTTAAGACAATATTGCCCTTGTCTTTTTCTAGCTAGTTTTTTTTTGTCGTCTGTTATTCGGTATTCACATAGTAATAGTTGAGGGACGTTTTTTTTTATAAGAGATTGAGTTCAGAATATGAAGAAGTTAAAGATATTCTAATATATATATATAAGGGAAAAGGGTATGAAAAATACTTCAACTTTGACGAAAATTGTTGTTACGGTATCAAATTTTATGGAGGAACATTTATCTCCCTGCACTGTTTAATAGTGTATTTTAAAGGTATGATCAAGTGCAGGGCGGAGCCACCTTGGTACAAGGGGTTTTTCCGAACCCCCTTCAACGAAAAATTATACTATTTATACAAGCTTAAAATAATATTTTATATATATGTAGTGTATGTCGAACCCTCTTTGGTTTCTCTGTGTGTCTATTTCTACAAATTTTGAACCCCTTATTGAAAATCATGACTCCGCCACTGTCAAAATGGGCACGTTACTATTTATAATTATACAATATTTTTTTATGTCTACATGAGCACATATATACTTTTAAAATACATTATCAAATAGTACAAAAGATAAAAGGTCCTTTCTAAAGTTTGATATTATTACAGTAATTTCGATCAAAGTTCAGATATATTTCAGACTTTTTTCCCTATATATAAATAATATAAATTTTTACGAAAGAGAATTTCGATGAACACCTTTAGATCGAAGGGAAGTTGGGTTTATTTTGTAAATTGGGTTGGATTTAAAGGGTTTGATGGGGTTAAGATGATTTAGGTATTGTGAAGAATTAAATTGGGAGAAATAAACATTTGCGTAGGCGTCATGTAGATTAATAAAGATTACGAGTAAGAAAAATTAATGATCAACGGTAAATATATACTTAAAATTTGATGATAATAGTAAATATATCAAAATATAATATTACTTTCTATAAAGAGCAAGTACGACAATAAATTTGTCTTCTTTTTTTCATTTCTTTTTTTTTTTCACATTCGATATGTGTTATTCATGTTGAACTCTGAATTGAGATATTAGTGAGGACACATTTTTGAAGGCAATATTTTATTATTTTTAAAAAATCAAATTAAAAATTTCTTATTAAAAACGAAGAGATCTTTTCTATCTTATTACGACCTATAGTAACACTAATATTCCCATTGAATCTATTTTGGCTTTTTTCAACTTTACATATATATAAACAATGTATGAAAATGAAACCAACCATTATATTATGATATTTTTTATTTTAGCAAGAACCTACCAACATCAAAATTGATGGGCTGGCTTTATATAGCTAAAGTCTTATGACCATTTCTTCTATTTATTTTTATCCTTTTAGAAAATTTCAGCTCAAAAATCT
Source organism: Solanum lycopersicum (assembly GCF_036512215.1). Classification (NCBI taxonomy): domain Eukaryota; kingdom Viridiplantae; phylum Streptophyta; class Magnoliopsida; order Solanales; family Solanaceae; genus Solanum; species Solanum lycopersicum. Next base: position 1,697,631 of record NC_090811.1, on the reverse strand, counting down.
TGAATTCCACTATGAATGACTTTCTTGCATTGACCAATTTTATTAATTTTTTTTTGAAATATGGAGAATAATATTAGCATATAAAACAATAACTATGTACTGATTTCAAAGACAATTGATGTCGACTATCGAAATAAATATTTTCACTGATTTATATCGAATTTATTCTGTATTTTATTTGTACAAAAATTTATTATTTTTATATTAATTTTCGACATATTATAATCAGCGGTAAAACTATCTATATATTTATAAATTCAATTAAACTCGATCAATAATTTTGGTTTAAATACTCAATTGTTTGGTTGAATTTAAGCCTAAGCCTAGCATTTTTGCTAGCCTTTATGTTATGTTGGTTCAACTTTTGCTTATCCATAAAATAGCTAAACAACAACTACTTAAGCTCACTTTTTTTTCGATTTATGTCCATTATCTCAAGTTTTGAATTGAAATAATCTATGGTCATAAAAAAATTATTAAAAATCGTGAAAAATCAGTTGACAAAATAATTATAATTCAGAACTGACAAGTTAAAAGAGTTCACCTGTAACCTAACCATTCTACTTTATTTAAGTACTTTTAAGACTAATAATGTGAACAAACTTAGATGAGTAAAATTATTAATATTAATTTGGCATGCTTTAGGGAAAAAATGGAATATTAAGCTAGTATAAATGCTTTCATAACATGATGGTATGGATGATCTAATTGTTGAGTAATATAATTATTTTAGTATATGTGTGTTTGATTAGGTGTATGGCAATTTTAATCACAAGCATCAAATTCATGGCAACCTTAGGAGATAACAGATAGGCATGAGGTGTAAACTTGCTACTATTATTTTAGGAATATGTTAGTCACATGTTATCTAATTTTATGCAACTACTAACCACCCCCCCCCCCCCCAACAAAAAAAATTAAAAAAAATTGAACAAGATATATATATATATATATAAAAAATATAGAAACTTATATAGATGGAATGTCAATCCATAAGTACTTAATCATACTTAGTAAAAAATAATTTATAAATCTTTTTATTATTATTATTTTTCGTTCGAGGTTCGATATTTATACTGGGGGTATGATTAAATTTGAATATGTGTTGAAAAGTTTCGTATTTGAGAAGTAAAACGGGCACTTTTTAATAAAAACGACTTTGTATCTAAGAAGACTCAAACTTGAGACTTCTATTAAAGACGAAAGAGTACTTACGACTCACGATTTTATTGTGTATAGTTTTTTATCATAAGTAGATAAAGATCATGCATTATTATTTACCAAATATAATTGAGTTCTACAATTCCAATTCAACAATAACGAAATTTCTTTGAAAATATCAAAGATAATAGATATGTATAATAAAAATTTAACTTGTGTATATATATTTTCGATATAATATGTGATAAAATATTTTAACCGATCATCTTTTGATATTTTTTAACTTCAATCACTTAATTCTATATATGTCTATATATATATATATATATTTGTCTTTTCTTGAAACTCGTTCTACTTATAAAATTTTCATGTTTTTAATTCTCATTTTATTAAGCAGAAAGAAATTATATCCCTTTTAAACTTTAAAATCTCAAATTAGTGTGAACATTTTAAGGTGAAATGAAATATTAATAAAATATTTTTCATAAGTTTTATTTTATAATTTATCCCCTTCTTTTTTCTAACTAAATAAAAGACTTCCTTTATAAAGTTGAAAATTTGTTAGTATGAGCTGTATATATTTATTTCGATAGGCCACCCATTATTATTATTTTAAAATGTTCTTGCTCTCCATGCACGTAATTTTACTACCTAATAAAATATTAATTGGGGAATTATCATTTTTAATTCAAAATACTTAACCTTATTATTACAAATTTAACAAATTATCAAGTGTCCAAGTATTCCGTAATTAATATGTTATGTTAAAATTGTACTGTTATTCATATTGGAGATATTATAATTCTAAAAATAGTTGATGAATTATCACATATACAAATGGATTTAAAAAAACACATACATTTTAATTACTTAAAGAAAAAAATATACTTAATAAAAGATTATGATTATTAAACCCATAATTTACCAAAAATTGAGAGACCAAAATTGCAATTATCTCATACTACATTTTTTTTTGGTTAATTCTCCCAATTTACTACTATTAAATACTATTACACATTTTTCTGTATCTATTCGAAATAACTTATTTACCTTCAGAAGAACAAGTAAAAGCGACACACGTCATCTTTTTTAAGACATCCCTTATGAAAGTACACGAGATATATTATTATCGTTGCTGTTATTATAAATTTTTTTTTATATATATCAATAAATTACTACAATTATTATCTTCTTGTAAAAGAAATAGTATGACCTTGCTTACATAATTGTTAGTTATGAGTCATAAGAGGTAATATAATTAAATTTAAATTATATCCACTAATTCAAATGACGTGCTCACTACTCTTATTATTATTAAAATATAAAAATAAAATATTTTTTTGATGGAATTAGTTGAAGAGTCATTTCAAGTATATATAAATGTAAACTAACTAATACTTTATGTGACACATACAACCTTTCTTTGCTTTCAATGGCCAAAATTCAAATTTTTTTAATTTTTTTTTTTGCAATTTTGACCTAAAACGCGTAAATGATTTCCATGCATTTATATATATGAAATAATAAATAGATGATATTAAATATGTCTTGCTATACATCATAAATAAATAAATATTTTTAACAATATATGTGTATGACATATGATTTGAAAAAAAAAATATTAGTTCAGTCAACTAGGTCGTTCTTATACAACTTTAGTTTGTTTTTTTAAAAAAAAAAATAAATTGGTTTAACCATTCGATATTTGAAGGGATGAATTGCAAATATAATCACCTTTAGGGCTTTTATTTAAAATCAAATTAAAATAATCACTTTATTTGACCAAATCGTTTCATTAAGGGCTGATGATTTCTTGAGCAACTCCTGGTTCTGTTTGTATTTTAAACGAAATCATGTCTTGAAAAGTTTATTGAAAATATTTTTGATGAACTGACTACTCATTAAACTTCACTGAATATTTTTTTTAATGATGCATGTTGAATTGTACTCATGTGTCTAGTTCTTGTTATATTGTGAAGATTTCATAATACATTTCTTAAAGATTTTTATGATTCGAACGAATTTCAACCATATAATCATTAACTTAATTTCATGTGCCATGTTCATGTGATTCACAATGTCAAAACACAATTATTCATGCATGAAATTGGGGGGGGGGGGGGGGGTAGGGGGATCAAGTAATATGTTTGTATTGTAGGATGAGTTGTGTTCTAAGTAATTCTAAATATTATTTTAATTTAAAAAAAAGAAATTATTATTATCACGTTATTATATAAATATCGAAAATTATATTTCTGATTATAATTACTATAAAAAGTTAGACACCCATGAAAGTCAATTAGGTAATTTGAATGACTTTTGAAAGATACATTAAACAAAATTGATTTCTTATCAATTTTATTTATATATTTACATGATATGAACATAATAAAAAAAATCATTAGCTAACTCAGTCCTTTAATTATTCTTTTTCAAAATCATATACTAATATAGAGATAGTTTGAGATTTTATACACGGATATATTTATTATTTGCACATAAATAATCAGATAAATATATTGAATACGTATAGATAAATTTATTATGCGCGTAAAAATAATGTATTTCACTATTATTATATGTACACTAAATAATACTATTTTACCAAATTTTCCCAAATATATATATATATATTAACTTATTGTTATGTTGTGAACTTGCCAAAATATCTTTTCCCCTTTGAACATTGACTATATTACAAGACAAATGTTCACATTTCTATTCTTGTTTACTAATTAAATGCTATACATTCTAAGTCATGTGATACACAAATAAATTTGCTTGCTCTAAAAAATCAAAACTTTAATTTAGAGTAGGTTTAATTAATTCTTAGACATTTAATACAAATCTTATAATAATTGTATGCTAAGCGTTTTCACATTTTTGACAAACGCATTCCTTGGAAATCTATCATAAATGTTTAGATTTTTAATAGGAAATTCATCAAAAAATTAATTACTGACGAATATAATTTCAATAATTCTATCACAATTTTCTTTTGTTTTTTAGTATAGCGGGCTATGTTTTTTATGCAAATATATATCTGCTTAATGTCAATTTATTATATATAGCGGTGATTGGTAAGTGTTGTCGATACTCTTCTTAGGTATCATTTGTTATAAATTATGTAACATATATGAGATGTATCTTTACTTGTTGAAATTTTCTACCAAACACTTAAATCATAAATACATGAATATGTCTATTTTTAAATTTTATTTAATGTTGTTATTGAGCTTCCAAATGTGAAAATGATGGATAAAGCAATTAGCAAAAAGTGGACCAAGTATTTCTCATGTTTATTGAGTGAAAGGAACAAAGAGCATTTACCTAAAGGTACAAGTCAAGAATGTAGAAATTATGTTTGACTCAAATTCCCTCTAAAAAAATAATTTAACTTTTTTCACAAAAATAGAATGTTGAAAGAATCAATTTTCTTATTTCCATAAAGACAATACATTTGAATTTTGATTTGATAGTTAGGTAATTAATTTTATTCTCTAGAACTAATTAGACAAACCATCAAAACATTTCTCAATATATATAATTTAGTTGGATGAATACATGTTCCACCATTGAATCATATATATATATATATATACACACTACACAAACACACATAAAAAAAACCCTTGTATTAAAGCCTTGAAAATTTCCAAAAAAAAAATAAAATTATTTTCTATATTTCAATTTTCATATGTAAATTTTGAAATTGAAATAATAAATCAATTTGATAAATAAATATATATATCTTGTTTCAAATTTTTAAAAATATACATATAGACAAACAGGTTTTAAATTATATACACTAATTACACAATTGTGATATTACCAATCAATACTTTTAAACGGAGCCTCATGTAATAACTTTTTGGTAATTTATACACAAATAATCGATCAAATTCACTATATATTTTATCGAACTTACATATATACATAAATTATCTTAAAGTTTAATTTTTTTTTTTTGTTTTCACTTCTTGAATATGAATATCTGAACTAGCGAGTCACTGTTTAAACACCTTATAATCAATCATCCACACATAATATTTCGATCTATGTATATCAATAGTAACATATTCTTAAACAACTCGACTGTATAAATATTTTTCATATCGTCAACGCAAAGAAGCTAATTTTTTTTTTTTTGGAATGTTGCTCTTAAATTTATGCACATGGGAACAAGGGTGACTATTTAAGGGGTCACTAGTTATGTGGGGAAATATGCTGTTGAAGAAGCAACAAAGGAGTACCCACAAAAGGGCAACTTCTCCCAAATCTTGTCTTAATAATCACAAGACATGTTTGAGCCATGTGCCCTTCATGGGTCCTACTTTATTATTCATAAAAAAAACAATCTCAAACATTTATTTTTTTTAAAAAAAAATAATAAAAAATTGCCTCTTATTTGTGTCTCATAACTAAAATAGTGAGGCAACTTTTTTTTTTTCTCTCCAATCTTGACAAGATTGAAGTGCCTTATTGTCATTATTGTTAATTTGTTATGTATCAAATCTTGGATTCATCTTTACATTGTGTTTTGTTTTTAACATTTGATTTGAAGTTTTTTTTTTTTTTTTTTTTATCACTATATGAAATATTTAAGATGTAGTGGCAGTGTCTAGTCATGTGTCCTATATTATCCTAGTGGTTATACACTAAGGTGTGTTTGGTAGTCCTATATGATCATGTGTCCTTATTATAGGGTGAAAAAGACAAATATACTCCTCAGTTATCGTAAATAATATGCAGATATCATATGTCATACTTTTGCGACATTTGTGCCATTGTTGTCCAAAAACTAGAGCATATATATCCTTCACTTTAACGAAATAGGGACATGTGTGACAGAATTTTATTAGTCGATCCGATATTTAATAAATGTCGAATCGGTGGATAAGATTATGACATGTGTATGTCCGTTATTAATACAAAGGTATATATGTTCCAGGTTTTGAACGACAGTGGCATCAATGTCCCTAAAGTATGACAGGAATATCTACCTACCATTTACGATACTTCGGGGTATATTTATCTTTTTTTCGTTTTTTTAATAGGTAAAAAGAAAATATTATCCTAAAACTCAAGAGCATTTATATATAATCTAAACAAATATAATTACTATAAACAAATTGATATTAGCTACGAACTCCATCAATAATCTATACAACTCGTATTTAATACAATATTTTGATAATGTATCATTAATTCATCGATAAAAATAATCAACGATAAGTTTTATTGTTTCGCTACAGAATTTGTTTGATAGTAGTGTATGAAGTTAACATGAAACAACACTCAAATAAAATGTTATAATTCACCAATCAAATTTTAATTTATTTAAGATTGAATCGTAACAATTATCATTATCTATCCAATGCATGTAGACAGTTAAATTAATGTTCATTTATTGACAAATTAAATGATGTATATCAATCATAGAACTCAATAAATCAATAATTATCCATTGATGTACAAAAAATTCATCATAATTAAGTAAATTATTATTGGCTTTTTTAGCTTTTATAACTATGAGTACTCAAACAGAGATATCAATTCTGATTGAAAATCCATTTTTGTCCTAAATTTATCTGTTCATGGCCCAGCTTTACTATTACAATTTTCAGAACTTTATAAGGACAAAACAAAACATAAAAAGAAGTACTGACAAATTTGTTACTGTTATAGTTCAAAATCAAATTAAAACTTTTATTTTTTTTATAAAAAAGATTTAAGTTATATACTAATTAATATTTATCAAATAAAAGTATACGTATTTACCTATTGTAGCAGGTAATATGTATTTATCTATTCTTTACATGCATATGTATATAACATAAAGTTTACCTTTACATGTTATAGCAGATAATGTGTTTCTTATTTTATAATAATAAATTTCATAATATATATTCTTTGATTGACTTGATTATGTAAGAAATTATTTATACGAACAATGTGATATTTGAAAGAGCTCAAACCTAAGAGTAATTTTGAATTATATAGTCCATTATTTTTCTTTCAAAGAATTGTCAACTAAGATCCTTCGCGATATAGCTTCAAAATAAGATAATATGAGATGATTTGTTAAATAGAAGATAAATGAATTTAGACGAAAGTATTGAAAATATTTTTGAATTTGATTTAAACTATTAGTTTCATCTTCGAGCATCTATTTGACTAACAAAATTTAAACACCCCTCGATCTGCCACATAACTTAACAAGTGATCACAAACTCTTGTAGAAACACGAGACTCTTAGTAAAAAGTTGAATAAAGAGTTGAAAACACTCTTAAACTTTACGAGATTTTAGGGGTGTATTTTATTAATGTTACAAGATCAATAGTATATTCAAGTTTACTTAGTCAAGTTAGAAGACGTTTTAAGACCATCAATAATCTAAAGAAAAAATTAATGAATCGTATCAAATTTAAAAGTGTTTTTCAATACTTTCTTCGAATAAATCAATGATGAAATTGAAGAATTTCGAATAATATAGTAGGAAGGAAAGGACAAAACAAGAAATGCAGTGAACACAAATAATTTTTGGCATTATCGAAAATGACCAAAATAAATTTAACAAACAAAGGCTGCAGCTGATGGATGTACCTTTATATAATTTTTTCCAATTTTAACTTTTGCTTTGTAAGTTTTTTTTTTCTTTCAATTCTTTTAGTCTCACTTTAATATAGGATTGATGACAAAAAAAAAAATTTTTAAAAAAAACTGTCAATTTATCAGGTAAAAATCAATTGTCATGTTGTTATATTGGAAATATTTTGGCTGCTCTTATCTACAATATTAAATTTAAAAGCTCCTTTTTATAGAACATAATAAATTCAAGAAATTAAAATTCATATTTGATTCGAAAGGAAGCTTAATGTAATGATAAAATTGTTTTATATGTGTTAATAGATTATGTATTCGAATCGTGAAATTAACCTCTACATATGCTAATTGCATATAGGGATGAGAAACTTATCCACCTATTTAATTTAATGAATTTTAAATTTTGATTCTCTCATTTTAACTCATTTAAAACATATAAATTATTTTATAAAAATATTCTATGAATTTTTTATATTGTTATATGTAGTTAGAATAAAATAAAAATATTTAATTATAAGAGGAGAAACACATCAATTAGAACTTAGTAAGAATTGAATAATTTAGGCTATAACATATTATATAATCCATTTTAACTCAAGTAACTTTTTGGACAGGCCAAGAATATTCGTTTCTTATTCTTATCTGTTCAAAATCAATTCAACCTTGTTATTTAATACCCCTATTCATGTAATTTCACATCTTCGGTGGTTTTTCTTTTTTCGAATCTTGCATAAATACGAGATGCTTTCGTGCATTATACTCTTCTTTTTATATCCTTGGTTAGAGCTTGTGATTATTAACTCTAAATTTTTATAACTTTTTGAATGCATTTAACTTTTAAAATATATTACGAGATAAAGTATTGGTCGATTAAGAATTTGCACATTTAGAAATGAAATAGGAGTGAAAATGAGAATGTTGAGATGAGGATATGGGCATATAATGAGAGATAAGATTAGACACGACGATATGACAAGATGCGAGTGATCTTCATGGTAGATAAGATGAAAAGACGTGACTGAGATGATTCAGGCACGTGAAGACGAAAAGCATGTATGCCTCAATAAGAAGGTATGAGTGATAGACTATGGTGGATACGAAGATCAGCGAAATATTGAGGAGATGTGATTAGGCAGAACATGACATTCTTGTTACTTACCGAAGATATTATTCTAAATAGAAAAATATGAAAATTAGAAATTAAAATTGAAGATTAGTAAATAGTCTCGATCAGTCTAATTTTACTTTTTTCACTATTGTTATTTTTAGAGTATCAAAGATATAAGAAGAGGACAATCAAAAAAATCCTGTTGCAAAAATAATTTAAGAGTACAAAATTCCATTTATAGTCCATATAAGGGAAAAGAAGACAAAATTAAAAAGTTTGGGAGACAAAAATAACAGAAAAATTCTAAGTGTACCAAAATTGATCTAATAATTATTGGGATGATCATATAATTATTGAAAGTGCATGTTATTAAAACTTGTTCATATATATGTAAGACAAAATTAAATAATTGAACAAAAAGCTATCTTTTTGTATAGTGTTCTTTTCATAAATAAAATCAGAGAAGAGATTTAAAAAATGAGACAAAAAAAAAAAACTGAAAATTTCCAAGTGTACTAATATTGATCTACTAATTATTGGGATGATCATATAATTATTAAAAGTGAACATTATAAAACTTGATGATCCTATATATATAAGACAAATTAAATAATTGGAGAAAAAGTTTTTTTTTTTTTAGCATATATAGTTCTTCTCTTTTTAAAACAAAATCAAAGACTTTAAAAAATAATATAATTTAAAAGTTGGTATTATTAAATTTTTTAATGACAACCAACAATTGAGCAAAAAAAGGGATATGCTTAAAGATCTACTAGCAAATCTCAACCCCACCATATCACATCTTTTTTATTTCATAAAAGATTAGTTCAAATTCATCCTTTAAACATGGATAAAGAAAAGGCAAAAATGAAAAATATACCTTCGAATTATCGTAAATGGTATACAAATATCTTTCGTCATTCTTTAGGGACATTGGTGTCCCTACCGTTTTAAAACTAGAGCACATATACCCTTTATAACTAACGGACATACACGTGTCATAATCTTATCAATCGACTCGACATCAAATTGATGGATAAGATCGTCACATGTCCCTATTTAGTCTTCCGTTAGAGTGAATGACATATACACTCTAGTTTTTGAACGACAGTAACACCAATATCCTAAAAATATGACAAAGGATATTTATAAACCATTTACAATAGTTTGAAATATATTTATCTGTTCTCCTTAAAGAAAAACCCTATAATACCCATAAATAAATTAACTATTGTCATTACTTATTAATAGAAACTTTTATTTTGAATTCCAAGGTAAGACAACTTTTTTTCATTCACTTTTTTTTTTAAAAAAATAAGTTCTATGTACTGACAAAACGAGTTTAGACTTTAGTTGTTTGCATTTAATAAACGTTTAAGTTTTGATCGTTTAAATTTGAGTAATCAAAATTGTTTGTTTTGTAGTTTAGAATGTTAAATTATTAGAATTTTAATTATCAAGTGTGTTTGTTTTCTTATGCTATAACCATTTAATAGGTCTGATTAGATCTAAATGTTTAGGATACATAAAACAAAATCTTAATATATATCATTGAAATGTTTATTTACGAAATTTTTACATAGCAGATAATTTATCATGACTTTAGATACTTACTTTTACCCACAACAACCCCCTCAACCACAACTATAAATGTCGTCAATCACCGTCACCTACTTCGCCACCTATAACCATCATGCCAGAACCATCATTACCATCAATTATTATAATCGATCGTCACTATTGACAATCAACACTATCAACAACCATTGCATCTACTAATTGTATTAATAGTCATCATCATTCAACACAAATATATATCATTAATCACAATTTCCAGTAATCGCTGTTATTATTTTTATTTGTAATATATATAAATCTTTATTTTTAACTCCTCTAATTAATTGATTTTCAAGATTGTTAAATCATGCTTACGTACTCATCCTTCATAGGTTAATGGGGCCTCAATAGACCTAGATAAGTAGCAAATTGTAGTTATTGATTTTGGATTATCTTCTTTAATCAAGATTTCTGTTAAATGGAAGTTAACATCATACAAAATCTTTTTTTTGATATAGTCAAAAAGATAGTAACATTAACATAAATATGGTCAAAGAATCAAATTGAAAAAGCCATTCAATCTAAATTAAATCATTGTAACTTCATTAATCATTCAAAAACTCAAATCAAATCCATAATTACGCATGAAATCAAAAGATTTTTCTAATTATTCACAAGTCACAACATGATCAAGAATCCATAAAGTATGTTATTACCACTCCTTGAACTTCCTTTTAAAACTACTACTATTACAACACTAAAACTACTATTACCACTCTTGAACTTTTTTTTTTTTTTTTAAATAAAATAAGTTTCGAGTTCAAGTCCATAGTAGTACCAACAAGAGTTGTGGTGGAGTGGTAAGTACTGCTTCATTCTTAATCAAGAGGTCTCGAGTTTTGAATCCCCTTGGGTATGGAGTCAAAGCTCTCGAATTCGAGCCCCTTGGATATGGAGTCGGCTTTGTTAGGAAGCGTTTTATCCCCCGATATAGGACTTTCAAACGCGAATTCAAATTTAATCGGGTGTCAATGTGTGAATCGAATACCGGGTGCAAAACAAAAAAAAGTCCATAATATTAGGGTTTTGCTAGTTATTCAATAATTTTGTTTATGAGAAGATTATTCTCCCAGTAGTTTTTATGTTTTTTTAATATTAGTTTTCAATATAGGTTACTTGACCAAACCATATTAATGATATGTTTTTAGTTTGTTTTTCTTTGTCATCTAACTCATCACCAACATGATTTATAATAATAAGCTTCCACGTGATACCCTAATTCTTTCAGAACCAACACATAGTACTAAACTAAATCTCTCATCCCTAACCGACGTGGGACATTCAACACCGCCACTCATGCTCAGGACCGGACATTTGGTCGCGACTTTGAAACCCTTTCTAAAATTGGAAACGCAAAAAAAAATAAACAATTCTCATGGCTAAATGGCTCCCACATATTTATCGAGTTTAAATCTTATATCCGCATATGCATCTCTCTATATAAATATAATAGTCATGTTCACTCATGGATTCTATTAATTATGAAGTGTGTAATCAAAATTTATGCTTATCAAGTGATTGAATTTAGTCAAGAAAGGTTCATTACTAGTACAAAAAAAAAAAATCATGCTCAAATTTGACTTTGAAATCTTATTACCAAACAATAATTAGAATTAAGATCAAGTCAAGCTCAATAATACTATTCAAAACTCAACTTCACTAATTCAATTAATACTGATGCTTAATCACCTTTTTTCCCCATTCTTTCTTGATAAGACTTTTTATGAGTCAGTGACATATAGGAAATAACTTCTCTATCTCGTGTTGGAAGGATAAGGTCTCTGTAATTTTTTATCCTCCTAAGATTCACTTTAAAATTATACTTAATATGTTAGTGATGTTTTATTATTATTATTATTATTATTATTTTGAGTTGTTTTATCTTAAATAACAATACTAGCTATTATAGAGTTCAGAATTTTCAAGTAAATTAAATGAGATGGGATAGAAGGAATCCAATATATCTTTTGTATGGTTACATCGATTCTGAAATATGATAGGGAAAATACATGAATTTTTTTAATTATATAAATATTGTTTGTCAAATTTGTGAAAAAAAATAAAATGTATTGAGTAGAAGAATCCAAAAACTAACCAACTTTTACAGTTTGCAACTTTTTTGGGTACTATTATGGGATGAAAAAATATAGCATATATTTTTTAAAATAAATTATTTTTTAGACAATAATGAGACAAATAATTCATATTTTATCAAAATTGTGGTGGAGTCAGAATTTTAAAAGTATTAAAATAAATATAAAAAATAAATACACATGAAGAACTCGAAAAGATTTTAATGAGGGTCTATCATCTGATAAATCGTATAGCGATAGACTTTTCCTTAAGCTTGAATATTTGGAGTGCGGATATTATAAAATGAGGGTCCTAACATCTGATAAAATGTGTAGGGATGGACTTTTCCACTATCATATGGAAAAAAAAAATATATACATTAGATTTAACACAACGTTAAAAGTTATTACTAATTATACGAAGAATAATTTTAAATTTCCGATCAATATGGGAGCTAATAACAATCTTCATGGTCACTTTTAAAATTTAAAACTTTGGGACAGTAACTATTTTTCAAAAACAAGGCCTAAATGTAACTAGTAAATGTAATTTTCATATAGTTTCACTTTGAAAAATAAAACTCTAGTACAAACACTATTTTTTAATACCATAATTAAAAAATGTTTATTTGTTAAAAAAAAAAAAAACCTTCAAAATAAGCCATTGCAATTAATCCTATACATATTACTCCACCAATAACTTAACTAATTCAAATGTACACTTGAGAAAATTCATATGAAAAATAATATATTCTCTATTATTTTTTATGAAAAAGACGATTTCATTATCGAGGCTCAAATTACGAAAAATAAAGTTAATGTAAGTAGGTTTCGTTCACGCAATGAACAGTGTGACGGACTCTATATATATATATATATAGTGTAGGCTATGTCTAATCATGAGAAGGCAAGTGTCATCCAATCATATAGATATATATATAAATATTTTTTATTTCAATTTATTTATTTTAATTTAAATTATTATCAAGTTTGAGAAAGTAAAAATAAAAATAAAAATCGTTTCTTGTGATATTCAATATAAGTGTCCAATATACAAAGTATTTTTTTAATTTTGTGATTTTAATCATCTTATATGAAAATTTGAACTAAAGAATTGCTAAACATGAAAAAAATTATTTCTAAAAGAAAAATAAATTGAAATGAAGTAAATATTAATTACCAGAGATTTTTAACTTTTTGTTTTTATTTATTAAATATTTATTCTATATAAAATTATAGATTAAGGTGTTTGTAATATGAATAAACTATTATTTTATTCAGAATAAAATAGAAAAAATAATTTATTTTGTAAATGATATGAAAATAATAAATATTTAAAATAATTAATTATAAAATTACGATAAATAATTTGAGACGACGTGGGTGAGGGTGGGGTTGTGAGTGTAATTTGCCCACATTTTTTCTATTATATTAGCTTTGTCTTTTTTGTGAAGTTACATCAATTCTGATGAAAGCTTTATAGCCTTTATGCAGGTAAAGTTGAAATAATAATAATAATAATAAGAGGACAATTTAAATAGGGATAGGGTAATAGGTTTATAGGGAAAATTAGGTAAAATGATAAATATCTAAAATATATTATGTTATATAAATATGGTTTTAACTACTTTTAATTTGTGGCTATAATGTTGTGAAATTTTGCTATTTGATTTTCTACGGTATAAATTTAGAATTTGTATAATTTGATTGGTGATTGTATAAATTCAGATTTTGTTTAATTTGATATTTGATTGTATAAATTCAGATTTTATATATGATTATCCTAGTTGTTTTTATATAGTTTACGAAAAATCATAATAAATTACCATTTTTGTATATTGACAAGCGGAATATACAAATGCGGGTTTGAAGAATTTTTTAATGTAATTTTATAGAATTTGTATACATTTTTACCTTATTTGTATATTCACAAGTTAAATATATATACAAACTGGAGCCTTTATTTGTATATATGCTGCTGTAAGTTTTCGATGAGATCCTTAATAATATCCTAGAAAATTCATGATTTATTCGAGAAAAAAATTAGAAAATCAATGAAATCAGATAAGCTTTACCGTTTGAAATCTCAATTCAAACATTGAAATTCTTGAATAGTCACGAGAAATCCGGCTTAACTTAATTTCCTTCTTTTTTGGCGCTTTCCTTTCCAGTGAAAGACCTTATTAGGCTCCTCTTGTGTATATAAAAAATTTGGTTAATGACAAACTCTTATTATAAAAGAATTTCTGAAAATTCTTTTAGAGAAAGAGCTTCGTTGCTTGGTGTCAAACTAGGATATGCGATGGATGATCTATTCTCTTTTTTTTTTTTCAAAAAAATCATCTTGGAGATTGTGTAATGCTTACTCTCAAACTCTTCGTTTACACAGTAGTGATATTTTTTGTTTCTCTCTTCATCTTTGGATTCCTATCTAGTGATCCCGGACGTAATCCTGGACGTGAAGAATAAAATAAAAAAGATATATTTACAAGGAAAATATAACAGACAAATGAAATACACAAATCACATCATTCTTAGAAAACAAAATTAAAAATATAAAGTACAATTATCAAAATTATAATTAATAGCCTTATAATATTTATTGTCTTTACTATTTCTAAATTTTTCACAAAAAAATTATCTTTGAAGTTTCCAGCTATATATTTGTTTTTATTATCCAAAATGATACTGAATTATAAATTTGTTTTTATTGCTGTTAATTGTACCCACATTTAATTTCTTTATTTTTCTTCATTGTCCTTTGATACCCTTTTTCTACCTTTTTTTGCTTTCCTAATTATATATATCTTTTATTTAATGTTCCATAATTTTTTTTAAGCTTCAATTCATCTGAATTCATAACGTCTAATGTATAAAAATAGAAAAAATAATCTATCCAAAATAACTATTTGGTAAATGATCTTTATATAATTTTTTTTGCAATTTATGAATCTTTTCGTATTATATTTAAAAATTTATATTTGAACAACTTAAAATTTCATATAAAAATTGTATCAAGGTTTAAAATATTGCATATTATTGCAAGGGTCATATGTGTAATTTTCCAATAATAAATATTAGCTTCAAAGAATCAAAATAAATATTATGATGAAAGGCTACGCTTTTTAATGACTATATTTGTAAAAATTTTAACATGGAGACAAAATTTTAAAACGTGATACCTTTTTCGTATACGTTTCAAACTATTATATTTTAATTTCTTAAACTTCGATACCAATCAAAATCACCTTCTTATAATTGGATATTAAGAAGCAAAACTATAAAGTGTGAGAGAGCATGCAAATAATCCATGATTAAAATAATTGCAAGTTGTAATTAATTTCTTTTTTTATAATTATGATTACTATTTATAAAAATAAATTTACAAGGGTAGAAATGGAATTAAAAAATTTCACAAAGTTCAATAAAGTATGTAAAAAAGATAAAATTGTCAGGTTGGTTTGTTAAGTACACAAAGATAACAAACTCTGTCACTGCCAGTTAGAGAATCCTCACGGACCAATCCGTACTTTTTTTCGAACTTTTCGTCTTTTTTAAAAAATATTATTTTCTTTTCCTTTTTTTGCTCAGATACCCTTCGTTTATCGAGGCCTTTGTTTTTCTTGCTTTTTCAGTAAAACCCCTCAATATTTTGATTAATGTTCCTTTACCACCTATATCTTTTTTATTTTTGATTTTATGAATTTACTAATTTAATTAATTCGAATTCATATGTTTTTCCTTTTTTCTTTCGATAACCAATGTAAATTACCATTAACAAACAAAAATCAAATACACCTAAAGAGCACTCAGTCTCCAAATCACCCTTTAAGAAAGGTATTAAGATAGTTAAGCCAGAACTCTAATTACACAAATCTCTCTCTGCAACAATCAACTATATTTATTCGCCTTTCTAGAACGTTTAAGTATCTCAAGTTTACCAACAAGGGGTGTGATGGAGTGGTAAGTACTCCTTCATCCTTAACAAAGAGGTATCAGATTCGAGTCCCTTTGAGTACAGTATCGCCTTTGTTAGGGAGCGTTTTATCTCTAATGTGAACTTTTCGGTAGAAATCCAAATATAATTCACGCTCCAATTTGGATACGGTACACGAAATGAGAAACATAAACTTGTGTTTTTAACTTTATAACATAGTAAAACAGGTAATGATGAATACAAAGTTTGTAATTTTATGTCCCAATATAATGGTGTCAATGTTTTGCCATTTGTCATGTGAAAATGGACAGGAAAGCAAGTAGGCAAAGAACAACAATGACATTTCAGAAGGCTCAGGTGGTAAGCCATATATATGTATATACATACATGATGACAATGTGCACTTTTCATTTACAATTTATTTGTTTTAATGAAGTTTTTTTTTGAAAAAAATAAATTAAAGGGTAAATAGGTAAACACAATTCTCTTATTTATGATTTTGTAGAAGCATGTAAAGTAAAAAAAAAAAGAAAAACTCTAATATGCAAAATAAGAGAGTATTAAATTAGAAACTTCCAAGTGTTAACTAAAAGAATGTTGAGTTGATTAAAATCTAGTAATCATAAAAAGCAAATCCAATAGCCACCCCACCACCACTACCCTCCCTAAAATGAGGATGGCAAGAAAGAATTGAAGAAAAGGCAATGAACTTTTAGTCTTTAGATTTCACTTACTACTCACTCCCTCACTAGTAAGTGTTACTTGCTGCAAAGAAAAGGACAATTGCTTCCTATCCTCCTCTTTGTGCTTCTCCCTTTTGTGAGCTTAACCACATGCCACTATGCCCCAACATGTCCTCTTACAAAGCACTCCCCCCTCTTTGAGATAAGGTAGGAACGAATTTAGTACGAGTCATCTGAATTCAGTATTTTTTATTTGTAATATGTGTATATATGTGGTTACACTCATTTAGGATAAGTTGACAGTAGATTTTGAATTTACCGATAGTTGTCAATTGATTTTTTCCCTCCAAAAAAAAAATCCGCGTATTTTAAATAATGATGTGTGTACTAAATTCTTAAATCTCCTCCATCACATCTCATGATGATCATGGTGTACCATTTACCCTACCATAAGAGTATCCATGTTGGCTTCTTGAAATTCCATATCATCACATGATAGTCCATGTGACACTTGAGAAATCCCAAATTTATTATTCCAAATTAAAGACCTCTCTATGTCCCTTTCACTATATTACATATCACTACCTACATTGTGTCATCTTAAATATTTGTGACCAAAAGAAAGAAAATAAGACTAATTAGCTTATGAATGTGATTCTAGTTTTTGCTAATATACTTTAGTTTTGATATTTTACAAGTCATATTACATAGATGTGGATGTAAGAAGACAAATGGATCTTAAAGAAGTGAGTTATCATGAAGAATGAATAGCCAATTCACAAAAAGAGAAACAATATAGTAGGGACAAAAGGCAAATTAAGGGGTAACCATATACAAAAAAAAAAAAAACTAGTAAATAGAAGATGAATCTTCAAAAGATATATGATAGGATTTGGCTTGTGGATCAACAATATATATACGATGCTCGATACCTACAATAAAGTTAGACTTGTTAGATTTATTTTAGTTCTTTTAGTTTTTAACTCTAACAACATTCTTTATTCCTTTTCCTAGTTTTGAACACAATGACTACTTGAGAACTCGAACTCAAAACCTCTAACTAAGAACGATGAAATACTTTTCGTTCTACCACATAGCAATTTTTTTGAAACATGTATATAGAAACAAACAACCAACCACCCACCGACAATGAAAGTTATTAATTGTTGCCTTCAACTCACCCCCCAAAAAAACTTAAAATGGGCCCATTAATTTTGTAAATGGGCCAAGAACATTTTTTTTTCTCTCTTGTAGAAGTGTACTTTTGAGGCCACACCCCTCTATCTAGTTTTTGAACATGCTGGTGAAGTAACAGACCAGCTTTTGTACACTCACTTTTGGGTTGGAATGATGGGGATGGCCTAGTGGACAATAACAATACTGTATTTTCAGTCCATTAAAGAAGTGGGGTTTAGGGTGGGCCACTTTGCACAAATAGCCTCTTTTGAGATCCACTACTAAATTATGTTCATATTAGTTCAATAATAAACAAAATTTTATCATAATCTATAACAATAAAGTTTAAATAGTTACTTTACAAAGCGAAATTTAGCCCATTGGACTAATAATGACATTATTTAAAAAGTAGCCTAAAAGTATAGGGGTAAGGTGAGGAGTTTGCATAAATGACCTTCTTTTGAAGCTATTAGATTATGTCATCTTTAGTCTAGTGGACTAAATTTGTATTCGAGAGAGAATTTTTTTTTTATAGAATTATTTTTAAAGACGAGATTTAGCCCACTGAACTAACGATTTAAAGAATGACCTAAAAAAAAGGCCAATGAGTGCTAGTTATGGGGTGGTGTGGGGGTGGGGGGGGGGGGGGGGGGGTAGGGAATGGGCTTTATATTTGGTTGTGATTTGAACAGACATGGATAGAGACACATCAATTGAGACTAAGTTGATAAGGTGAACAAGGTGCACCCCAACTACTTAAATGGATCATTTGTTATTTTCTGAATTTTTGTTTCAATGTTTAAACTTGGACTAGACAAATAAACCAAACATCTCCATTTAACTCATGTCTCATTGTTTTCATACAAGTTTGTTTAAATGTACTATTGTATTATCAACCAATATAAGGTCTACGCGTTGAGGTTGTACTCGAATTCAATCCCCTTTACACAATCAAAAAAATATTTGGTCTGCTGTAATATATTTTCATGGTCAGGGTGTGTGTAAAGGATATTCGAATACAACCTCAAGGAGTGATGCTTTTGATCAAACAATTTAAAATTTTAGTGTAAAGATGCTTTGGCATCTATTAACATCTTTTATTTTATAAGACCATATTTTATCGAAAACATGTTTTGAAAAGGAAAGAAATAAAATCTTTTTGACACATGTTTATATACGTCATGTTTAATCTTACAAAATCATGTGGTGCATATAACATGTTCTAAGTCCGAAATATTAATAAGGTGTTATATAACAAAAGAAAGAAAGGCTTTCGACACATACCAGAAATTACATAACACATCAATTATATCTTTTTTTAAAGTGATTTTCAACAAGTCATGTCATTAACGACAAATATATATATTATATATAAATAGATATCAATCTTTTCATTGGAATAGACCAAAAAGAAAAGAATAATAATAGAGTACACCTCACCTTGATCATTTAGAAGAGATTATGAGTGGGCTTTTTCATTGTGTCCCACAAATAAAAGGCCCAAAACATAATGAAGCCCATATGTCCTTTTTTTTTTTTTTGTTTTTTCATAATTACATGTCTAAAGACTATTTGTCTTTCTAAGTGGTTGATGAAATGTTAACTTCAAAGGAACAAGTTGTTTGATTGAGTTTCATTATGATTTTATGTTATTTTTGTTAGAACTTTTATACAACAAAGTTGGTAACTCATGAAGGAACCATAAGCATGCTATGTTTTGGACCTTTGTGTGTCAAAATTTACTAACAACTTTGATTTAACTTATTAGAACCCACCTTTGTTCCATGGCCCATAAAATCAGACAAGGCCAAACTCAGTCCATAACAAAACTCATAAGTACAAAAACCTTACTTTTGGGGCCCATATTTTCGCGCGGTTAAAATTAGAGTTTTAACTTTTATGGACTAACAAATCAAATAGCGGAGTTGAAGAGAGGAAAGGAAAGAGGGTTTAATCAAAGGTTCTTTGTTACTAAGCAAAAAGAAAAAATCGAATATTTTTTAGTAACAAAGAACCTTTGTTGAATCTCTTTGACCTAGTGTGGTGGTAAATAGAGTTCAAACACATGATCAGACAAATAAATTGAAAACGTATAATTACACTCAATTACGTTCGAATTCAATTACGTATATCCTTTGATAATGGGCCCAAAATTTTAGCTTAGGATGGCCCATTATCGTCAATCTTATTATGAAATGGGCTTCAAATTAGTGGTATTGTGTAAGCCTACTTAATAATGGAAATTTCACTATGGGCTTTATCTTTGTCAATGAAACTTAGGAGTTGGGTTGATAAGTTGTAACAATGGCCCATTAAGCACACTTTTATTTTATGGCCCAATCAAATTGATTGATATATTTATTAAGAAAATCACCAAACACTTATTAATATTGGACTTTGACCATAATTATTATTGTATATTAACTTGAAGTCCGAGTTGAAATTCATAAATTTTAAATTCTGAATTCAAATTTGGATCCTTCCTCTTTTTACCAGGACTTCGAATCATAACGATGAAGAAATTCATGATAGGAAAAAGCAATTCCTCCTTAAATGGATCATACGCGATAAAATTTTGTATTAATCAGACTAGTGAAATTAGGATATATATCAAATGTTTAAATGAGAGATGAATTTCGAATTTGAAATACTATTTTTTCAACTCTGTCTTTATAATTTCCAAATAAAATATCGTCATCCCTCCTTTACAAAAAATATAATCAAACAAAACTTTATCTTCACCTCCCACTCATAAATTTCAAATAAAGTGAAATATATTTAATTTTTTACGATAAAACGCCTACCAAGAAAAATCTGTGTTAGATATTCTTGTGGAAAAGTAAAAGTCAATAATTATCCAAATTGTAAAAATCAGTGATAAATCAAAAGTTTGACAATTAGGCCCATATAAGTAATATTTGTCAATAAGGCCCATTAAAAGGAAGTACAAATTTGTCAACAATAATGTGGTCCAAGTATTAATTAATATGGTCCAGGATATTGTAAATAGATGTTTAATTTGATTTTATCATCAATGTTCTACTTGTGGAAAATTTGATTTATCCGTAGAATTTAAGTTTTATATATCGTCAGTATAAAAAAATCATCAGTATTAAGCTACTTTTATCTGTTAAAGATACTAACTTATTTTTTTAAAAATATTTACGAATCTCACATTCTAGAAGAACTTAATAAATAAAAATTATTATACATATAATGTTTAAACATTATATGTATCCTATTGGGATGGGCCATAATCTAGTTTGTCACTGTCTTTTTCAAATTGGGTGGGCCTGGGCCTAAATATCTCTAGAATGGTAGATGTTACGTCGAACGCGAAATTGAGAGCAACTTGGCAAGTGTGAATAGGATGGTAAAACTTACATACACCGAGTAGGGGCCGATGGAGCCTAATAGTATCGTATCAGGTTCATCCTTGTACTTTTTATGTGAAATATAAATTTATATTTAGAAATTTATTAAAATTGCAATAAATAATAGGTATGATCCATATTTTAGTTTTTAAAGCTAGTTTAATGCTAATAATTAACCTTAAAGGTGGATCCCATAGAGTTAAAATTAATTTGCTTTGACACTAAATAGTTATATCAGTCCAATGAATACAAGACACATGTCTTACATATGTAGACATATATACATGTATGATGTATTTGTAAAAACTATGATTATAATATGTATTCTCATTCGAAACTTTTAATTCTTACGATTACTTTGATATAAACGTTTGATACAAATAAGTATTTATCAAAAACAACAATACTACTTCAATAGACACTCCATGTTTTGATTACTTTGACTTCTTTCATAGGAGATTTCACATTTAAATTCTTGAAGGAACTGTTTTCTTAAATAGAGTGTATATCATCCCCAACAATTAAGTGTAAGTTCAAATTAGCCAGATTAATAAAGTTTGTATTGTATGCTTAAAGCAAGAAGAAATTTGAATCAAAAGTCGATATTTCAAAGTCAAACAGAAAAATTGGATAGATCGAAAATCGATATTTTAAAGTCAGCAAAAAGAAATTTGAATAAAAAATCTATTATCTTATAGCCAAAAAAACAAAAATCTTAAATTAAAAGTAGTTCAATGATATAATCTTATTTTTTAAAAAAAAAGAAAAACCAAATATAGTAAAGAGCAATTTATCTATATCAATATTTACATTAAATTATATATATTTATTATCTAAATAATTTAATAAAATAAAATAAAGAAGTAATAATTTGTGATTATACAATTCTTTTTATAATAAATGTCAAGAAAAGCAATACATATGAGTATATCAAGTTGTTTGGGACTTAGGACCAACCCTTAAAGAATCAATGTGGACCCTAAATGGCTAAATAACACCCTTCATTGATTCTTTGAAAAAAATATATTCTAATTTGACCACAATATATTTCTAAAAGTCACATCATTTTAACTAATATAATCTTTTTTTCCCCTTTTCAAATTATTGTGGGTTAGTTTCTTTAATTAAAGGAGAATTCCGAAGTAACAATAAAATTTTATCTGTATAATATATAAGTCAGAGATTCATAAAAGCAAATTTGTTGAAGTTATTTTTGATGAACTAATCTTCAAAGAAATTTTACGTCGAATTTAAAAATTATATTCACGTTTTTTCTAATAACGAAGTGAGATTAAAAAAAAAAAAAGAGATAAAAGGATAGCCATACAATATTCTTATGATTAAAATTTAAAATCATTAAACTAGCATCTTTCTAAACTAGTTACAAAATCTTAAAAATAAAGATAATATTAACAAAGTAGGGTTTTTATTAAGAATTTTTTAAATGCATGTGTCATCCACACTGCCTCTATTTTATTTTACCACTTTTGAGTTCCTAGGTGCTTTTTATTAGCCTTTGGGAAAAGAATATATAGGAGTTTTTTTTTTTTTTTTTAAAAAAAGTGAAGGATGGTCATATTTTGGGAAATGATTAATTTTTTTTTTTTGAGTTGTTCTATTTTTTTTAAAAAAAAATAAAATTAAATAAATTTTGATTGTAATTTATAGTCTTTCTGTATAGTTTTTAGATATATAAAATTTTATTTTAATATATCAAATTAATGTAATCTAATTTAGCTTTATAAATTAACCAAATTACCTCTTAAAAATATAACATGATAACTAAAAAAAACTGAGGGAGTACATTTTATTATAGTGATTAATATCCAACATTTTTTCATAGAAATTAATTGATACAGAATGGTAAAGATTAAGGGCTCATTTATAAATTCGAATGCTCGACATAACTCGATAGTTTTGACACAAATCTCATATATATGTGTCAAAAAGTCACTTAAGACGCAAAATCTTGTAAAATATAATTTTTAAAATTTAAAATTCATAAATTCAAAGATTATAAGGAATAAATTTAGCATCCACGTTCAATGGTAATGAAACTATAAAAGTAACATGCTTTTTTTTTTTTTCTAAAAGGGAAAAAGAACGTACATTTTTCCTCGTTCGTTCTTTTTGTTTAATAGGTTTAGCTTTTACGTTTTCTTTAAAATTTAAATTTGACGATTCGATATCTATATATTAAATTTTTGATTGATTTAAATATATGTCGAATAAGTTCATTAGGGAGATAAGACATTTTTATTGAAAAGTTTGACTAAGGATAAAGCAATGAAATTTCTATTAAAAAGATTTCGATTTTTTTTAAAAATAAATACACACAAAAAATAATAAAGAGATTTAATATTTTTTATATATATATGCACATAAAGAAATATATATGTAATGTAATTTTCCTAATAAAGTGGAAAAGATTTGAATGTGTTGGGTAGAGAGAGGAGTATATTTTTGTTTCTCGATGTTCGATAATTATTTTAGGACCTTAATTAATTAGAATATATATCCAATCAATAAAAGTGAATCGTTCTATTCTAATTAAAGATAAATAAATTATATATATATTACAGAATAACTTTTGACTTTAAAGAAGTATATATAACATATCAACACTAAATTTATCGAATTTAATATTTTAATATAGTACAAAAGTTATAGTACATATTATAAAAATTACAATAAAAAATGAATAAATACTTATAACTTTAAATATATAATAATTTAATATATTAAAATTGTAAAATTTAAATTTAAATCGGCCACTATAACAACTTCGATTTCCAAATGGTTGAGCAATTAAAGAGATACGCAATTATTTTATGTATTCACTATTTATGAAGTGATTTTTTTTATAAAAAAAAATAATTTTTAACGAATAATTATTAGATTTCAATTTCAAACAAGTTGCAAATTGCAATCACCTGTAATTCAAAAAAAAAAATTAAATATTTTAACTAAGTATTATGGTCGACATGCTATCACTAGAGTATAATTTTAATTGAAAGGTCCAGGAAGTAGATGATTATTTAATAAATTTTGTTCGACCTTTTCTTTAAAATTTAATTTGAATTACGTAAAAACGAAATAAGGAAATTGAAGAATTTTAAAACAAAAAGTTCATTAAATAAAATCTAAATCATAGATTTGTATTTTTAAAAAAAGAGACATTTTTTTAACGATTAGAAGAAAACTAAAACAAATAAATTAGAACAAATAAAATATTCGTTATGATTTTATTTTGAAAAATAATTCAACAAAGTAATTGTGTTAACTAATATTTTTGGAAGAAAAGATATAATTTGGTTCTTGGTGACGTGTTGAATTAACGATCCATTAAATGTGAAAATAAAGACAAAATTTGCGTCAACAGCACGGAATCAAGATATCATATTTCGTAAAATTGTAGACCCTGTATTCATATTAAAAAAGAAATTAACTAAATGTATAAATATTTATTAAAACTTAAATATCTTTTCCATATTCCTTGAACACTTTTGCTACAATTTTTCAAATTCATAAATTTTAAAATAGTTATCGACCCATTTTTTCTCTCTTGAGCCTCTAACTTATGAGCCTATATACCAATAGGTTCCTATTTAAGTTGAAAAAAAATTACTTTATTTAATCGAATAATTATTTATTTAATTTAAAAATCAAAAAATAATTTATCATATAATTATAACGATTTTTATCTTTTTATTGATAATGCTTTAGTTATTTTCAGTTCATCTCTGAACATTAAATGACATGTAATAATTATGAATGTTATAGTAAAATTATTTACTTTATTTTTTTAGAAAAAAAATATTAAATATGAAAAAGAAATTATCACGAAAAATAATTAACAATTTTCTTCAATTATCCCCCATATAGTGACAACGTGGTGGAAACACTTGTTCCAATTTTATACTTTGTTTCTTAAGTCAAATTTTGGAATAATGCTCTAAATGCCTCAAATTTATGAGTTGTCCAAGGAAACAATTATATATTGATACTCTCCGTTTCGAATCATATTTCACTTCTCGAGAATTAAATAAAATAAATTTTATTTAATATTTTAAATTATATTAATATCTTTCATTCAAATAATATGAATTCCACCTATAAAAAGTGTTGATAGTTAATTCGTCAAATTCATTTAGCTTATTCTTTCTGAAATCTACTCATAACTTTCGAGATAAAATTCAATTGGAAGAAATTTTTTTATGTCATCTTAGGATTCCAACAACAAGTGACACAAGTCTTATTGTTATTGTTGATTAACTTTCTATAAGGAGAAATTGGTAAATTCTTTTAGCTAAATATGAAAAAATAAAGTAAAATTTATTTTAAAACGAAAAAATCAACATATAATATTGTCATGGGGTTACATTAATTTCCATCTCCTGATACCTAACCCTAGGAAAGTTCAAAGGCTAGATATTCAACCAATGCTTTGAACCGATTCAATATTTACTTGTCCATATTTTTTTTATATCTATCCATATTTATTTGTCTATTTTAACGGATTAAGAAGGGGTAATAATTTTTTTCTTAATATGCCCTTATTTAATTCTAGAAATTTTCTAGTACTACTAAGATGCAATGCATGCTTTTTAGAATCAGAAAATATATTTATTATATATGGAGAGTTGTATAATTTTCTAAGTTAAGGATAAAACTATAATTAACCTATAATAATTATTGGTGTCTTAATATGTGTGTCACTTCAATATAATATCTGTCCATATTTACTTGTCTATTTTAACAGATCAAGAAAGGATAATAATTTTTTTTCCTAATATGCCCTTATTTAATTCTAGAAATTTTCTAATACTATTAAGATATAATGCATGCTTTTTGAAACCAGAAAATACATTCATTATACATGGGGAGTTGCATAATCTTTTAAATTAAGGATAAAATTGTAACTAACCTATAATAATTATTAGTGTTTTAATATGTGCGTCACTTCTAAAATGGACAACTAAATAGGAACAGAGAAAGTATTAATTAATTAATTTTCATTTATCATTACAATTAGTCAAGCTTCTTGGAAGCAAAGCATGTGGGGTGGGGTGGGGGTGGGGTATGCATGATTTTATCACTTTTTTTAGCAAATATTACTGAATAACTCTTCATTAAAATTTAAAATAAATGTATTTTTTGCGATAAATAAATATCATTTTTAATTTTAACAGTGCGTCACAGATCACTTAAAATAAAAATAAAGAAATGGTAGCATCAAATTACATCAACTAACACCAAATTTGTCATTATTTTTCTACATTATGATGACTTTTATTTATTTTAATTTCGTTTTTTGGGAGACCAATTCTTTGTTTGTTTGATTTGCCATCATCCTATTTGTTGCATAATGCAATTCTTTTATTCTCAAGTCAACTATCTCACTACTAATTAATCTTTTAAAAATCACAAGTGTAATCTTTATGATTTTATTTAATTACATTAATTTCTTTTATTATTGTGACTAACCATAATAACTCTCACTAATGTTTTTATTGACTGTTAAGTAGGCATTAAAATATTATTGAAAATGAAAACATCATTTTTCTACTCAATAATTAAATGATGTGATCAATTATATATTTCTAATAATTCATATGGATAGACTTGAGTTAATTAACATCATTTTAATTTGCAACTATATGTCAGAATTCATATATTAATCTAAATATTATTGGGAATAATTAATGAACAAAAAATTAATAATATAATGATAGTAACATAAACGGAGACTCCTAATTTATAAGTAACCACATCGAGTATTATATACCAAATTACCAATTATAGATATGAAATTTTTAATTAGCCTTTGATTAACGTTGAAATAATAAGATAATACATATAACTAGATTTCATGTGGTTATGAAATTCTTAATACTTCAATTAACAATATATTTAATGCTTAAGTAATAAAATAACACTCTTTATTTCATTTTATATAATGATGTTCAATGACGTGGAAATATTTATTAAAATTTTATACTATAATGCATGAAGTTGAACTTTTCAAAATCGTCGGGATTCAAGTTCATAACATGTATTGTTCACTTTTTGATCTAAAAGGTTTGCTTCTTGAGCTATACTTTTATCGAGCCGAAAAGCGCTATCATATGTATATATACATATCTTATGCGTTATGAATTTTCATACTGATTTCATAGAAAATCCTCGTATAATATACACCCAACATGCTTTATAAATATATCTTTAATTTTAATATAAAAATATTTCGATTTTTTTTTCCGATCCATCCTCATCATCGACACGCTTTCTATCATGGGCTTCATAAAACTAATATTCTCATTATAGATTTCCCTATATAAAATTTATTTCTTGATAAGATAATATTATTATTAGTAGATAATAAAATAAATTGGAAGTCAAATATAATAAGTGAATTTATTTTTAAAAAAATTTAATGAAGGAGTGGATGGATCATTACATTTCCAAGAAGTCAACTATATAGTTGCCAGATTAAGGCTTTTTAACTGCTCAATCTTGTACAGAAGTTGACTATTTTATGGGACCCATTAATCTTTTTTCCTATTTATGGTCGGTTGATTAAAATAAATTAATAAATAAATAATTTTTTAATATAAAAATATTTTTTTTTGGTTGGGGCAAATAATAATTAAAAATATATCATGAAGGGCTGTTTTCTAGGCACATTGTGAAGGTCGCCTTAATGCAATTGGGGTTGTCACTCGGTGCCTTGATTTTAATTCGTAAAAATTTATTTATACTCGATATTTATATATTATTTTTGAAAAATTATAAAAATTACATAGTTTTAAGGTAAAATTATTATTTATCCCTTATAAGTTTATAATAACATAAATTTTTCAAATTAATACAATAATATACGCGGTGATATATTAATTGACGTGCGAGATATATTAATCGTTAAGAAAGATACATTACATCTCATACATGATATACTAATCTGATGTATATTTTATACACGATACACTAATATGCGCGAGATACATTAATCTGATACGTAAAATACATTAATTCGATACGCGAGATACATTAATTTAATGCATGAAAATGAAATTTTTTGAAAATTTATAAAACTAATAAGGAATAATGACATAAAAAATTTGAATATGAGATTTCTGTCATTTTGTTTCAAGAATTAGTGATTCACTTCCCTTTTAAATATAATCAAAATTTACAAAATTTATCGTTTTAATATTATACTTTAACGTTCTTTATATAAAATAAAAAAGTAATTAAATTTTGATAAATTTTACAAATATAAACACCACTATGAGAGATAATTTTGGTACTGACAAATGGACGAAGATTAGAAATTAGGATTTAATGCAATTCGAATCATATTCAAACTTTTTCTAAAAAAAATATTTTATTATTCAAACTTTTTCTAAAAAAAATATTTTATTCCACTTTAATTACTCTCATGATAAGGCACACAAATTATTGTACCACAAATATTGTGTCAACTTGAATATTAATGGCCACCTTAATTAGAGGAGAAAAAAAAGAGAGAGTAAGGTAGTTCGAATCTTTAAAAGGAAAAGACAAGAAAATTATATTTGTCTTGCGTATGCACAAAACAAAGTGCCAAAAAGAAAAAAAAAATGACGATTAATGATGAAGTTAGAAATTATATATATAACGGACTAAAAAATTGTCATTAAAGAGTAATGACGGTTTCAATAACAGATGATTACGAGGTAAGTAAGACTGAACACATTATCTCAAGAAAATTTTATAATATGTTAATTACTAGACTAAATATTTAATTTATGTTAAGAGATGTTAATGCGTATAAATCAAAATTTAACTTCTATATGTGCTAGACTTTTTCGACAAAGGGGTCACTTGAAAACCCTCGGTTATGGGTGGATCCGCCTCTTTCTCTCTATATACAGATATAAAAGTTCACAAGCTCTAAAGTTTAGGTACGCCTCTGACGTGTGATGATCATGATGGAAGACAAAATCATTAAAGAAGTTTGAACCCGATCCACACAATTTTTGTTTGAACTTCTATACCGAACTCAATTCAATAAAATTTTCATATCCGATAAATATTTTATACAATAAAAACTTAATTTAGAAATTGATATTTTTACATTCATAAATTTAAATGAATTCTAAAAGTTCACAAGCTCTAAAGTTTAGGTACGCCTCTGACGTGTGATGATCATGATGGAAGACAAAATCATTAAAGAAGTTTGAACCCGATCCACACAATTTTTGTTTGAACTTCTATACCGAACTCAATTCAATAAAATTTTCATATCCGATAAATATTTTATACAATAAAAACTTAATTTAGAAATTGATATTTTTACATTCATAAATTTAAATGAATTCTAATTGTTTCAATTTTAATCGATCAATAAAATACTATATTTAGTAAGTTTTTTAACTCAAATTTTTTATTTTAAGGAGTTTCATTGTTTTGTGTTAAGACTATGAATTTCAAATTTCATTTGTCTTTTTCTTCTATTTCTGGTCAAACAAACATTTTACATAAATTAAGACAAAACCAGTCAAATAAAAGTTACCAATTTTATATAATAAAATACAATAAAAGTATATAATCCATGGTCCATTAGCCGACATATTTATCTTTTTATGTTTTTTGAGTCAAAGAAAATATAAATATTTTTCATACGTGTCAAATAAATGGCAAAAAAGTTACAAAAAAAAACCTGCAAAAGTTCCTCTTTTTTTCCCTTTTCACATTACCTTATACATAATATTGATAATGTGTTACAAATTTTGAATAAAAAATTGTTAAATTTTGAATTAGATGTATTTGTAATTAAAACCTATGATTTTTTTAAAATTTATAATCATACTATTGATGGCATTTATTGTTATTTTTTGTGACATTATTTTAATTTTAATCAATTTTTTAAAAAGTAACATTTTCACATGATGCAATTATTTAATTCTAGAATTTTATTTTAACTTAATAAATTAATTTACGATTATATACTTTAATTATGGTAGATCTTAAATTCCTATTATCCTTTTTTTTTCCTGAAACTCTTGATAATTAATATATAAATTGAAACAAACAAACTAAAGAAGTAATAGTCCTTATATGGTAAAACAAAATTGTATTCTTGTTTAATGCTTTATAATCACATAAATTTTATTGACTTATAAAAAAGATATTTTGAATCCTCACTTCACTTTTATTGAGTTAATTTAAAGCCACATAAATTTTATTTATTGACTTATTCTATACCATAAATTTTAAATATCCATTATTCTTTCTAAAAACTATATCCAATTAAATATTTTTATACAAATTAAATACACTAACCAAGAATGAAAAAGAGTACACTCTATTCTCCATATGTGTGCACAAGCAAACAAAAGTTTCGAATTCAAGCTCAAAATAACGAAATTTAATTTCACTTAAAACTATATTTTTAAAAATAAATTTTAAATTATATAAATCTAAATTTAATTTCTTCTACGCTTAACTAAGGGCTTCAAGTTTGAATTCTTAAAAATGAATTAAAAAAAATCCCATTTAAAAAGCAACTTCCAAAAATAAATTCTGAATCACATGAATCCAGATTTAATCAGATCCCAATATATACGTTTTAAACACCAAATTCCAAAAAAAGAGCAAAACTAAAATAAAATTAAAAAAATGTCAAACTATATAAGTTCCTCTCTTTTTCCTTTTCTCAAATCAGTCAAAATAAATACATAATATTCACCAACAACATGTGTTATAAGATTCACGAGACAAACTATATTGGTAGGTGTCTCCTAAAAAAAGAACCTTTTTTCCTCTATAAATATATATATTTTTTTTTACATTTTTTCCATCTATTTCTCTTTATATATATAGCAAAGTTCATAAAACAAGAGAGGACAATATACACAATTTTAATTTTTTTTTTTTGAGAAAAAATTAATTTTATTTTTTTAGAGTTATGGGAGATAATAGAGGATTAGGTGTTTTGGGAGTATCAATGTGTGGTGCAGCACAAGAAATAGAACAATTATCAAGAGAAAGTAGTCATTATAGTCTTTCTACTGGAATTTTACCTTCACTTGGTGCAAGAAGTAACAGAAGAGTTAAGCTTAAAAGATTTATTATTTCACCTTATGATCGACAATACAGGTTCTTTAT
This sequence comes from Solanum lycopersicum, assembly GCF_036512215.1. Classification (NCBI taxonomy): domain Eukaryota; kingdom Viridiplantae; phylum Streptophyta; class Magnoliopsida; order Solanales; family Solanaceae; genus Solanum; species Solanum lycopersicum. Next base: position 1,665,744 of record NC_090811.1, on the reverse strand, counting down.
TCTTCTTATTAACTTTTCTTTTTGGAGTTCAATTGTTTCGTATTCGAAATTTACTGATTCGACTAATTCAGATTCGTGTTCATGTGTTGTATAAGATAGTCAAGGAATTGAATGATTTTGTATTTGAAATTTACTGACTCGACTGGTTCAGATTCCGTTTATGTATTTGTGTAAGATAGTCAAGGGGGGCGGGGGGAGTTTATATCCATTTTATTTTTTGGGGTTGAATAATTTTGTATTTGAAATTTACTGACTTGATTAGTTTAGATTTGTGTTCGTGTTGTGTAAGATTGTCAAGGGGCAAGTTTATATATACTTTTTTTTTTGGGAGTTGAATGATTTTGTATTTGAAATTTACTGACTGGACTAATTCAGATTCGTGTTTGTGTTTTGTAAGATAGTCAAGGGCAAGGTTATAGCTATTCTTCTTTTTTATTATTTTGAGTTTGATTAATTTAGATTCGTGATGGTCTAGGCCGAACTAACTTCTTATCATTCTTTTTAGTTCAGACATTTTTTGAGTTTGATTAATTTAAATTAGTGTAGCATAAAGCCGTTAAAAGGATGAATATTCTTTCTTCTATCATTCCTTTTAGTCTAATTATTTGATATTCTGAATGAATTTGTTGATTTGATTAATTTAGATTCGTGTCGTATAAACCGGTTAAAAGGGAGAGTGTTTTCTTGCTTGACATTTCTCTACTTTATTTTGTTTCCATGTCTATGGAGGTTCATAATCTTCTTTTGTTTGAATATTTGGGAAAATTCTTAAAAAGGGCATGACGATTAAAATTTCTAAATCAGGTTCAAAGAGTCAAAATACTAGAAGATTGATGAAGTTAGCAAGAGGTGCACGTAATCGAATTGAACATATAATTTATCAAAAAGAAGAAACTTGATACCTAATATTTTTTTTTTTTACTAAAGGTAGTGTCAACCAATTTGACTTTTGAATCGAATACTTATTACCTTCCACTATAAAAATGTAATTCAAACGTAAATAGAAATAGCAATATTGAAATTTGAATCTTGATTATCTAATTTTATTAATAAAATTTATAGGATCTTCTAGTATGCTCCACCACATTTCTTTTTTAACAATATAGTACACCTTGTGTATTATTAATGTTTTTAAAGTCTTTGTTCAGTTATATATTTGTTTAATTTTCTTGTGCGTGGTTGTTGAAATTAACGTCTATGGAATATTTTAAGACTATGCATTATATACAATTATTATTTTTTATCTTCGAGATAATAAAAAAATATTTTTTTTCTTCTCACCCCTACAAGAATTAATAGTGTTTTTACTTAGTCTGACTCGATTCTTGAATTTATTTGTTGATGGTTAGAGATATTCAGTTACTTAAACAAGCCTTGCTTGGCGAGTTTTCCTAATGTTTAATCTATGAATTATTCTTGATTTTGTGAATACTATTCTTTTAAATGTTTGAAATTACGATAATATTTTTCAATAATGAGATATGATTTGATTAATATCTAAATTATTTTTACACTATTTTCTTTTGACTTTGTGTTGGAGAATGTTAGAATCTTTGAGTAAAGATGAAACATGTGTCTCTAGATCTATCTACTGCTTTAATTTTTTTTAATTAATGACGAAGGTAAATTGAAATATTTTTAATTATTTAACTATTTAAACTTTATTTTAATGATAGAATTTCGATTTTACGTATAATCCCTTCTCTTTTTTTTTTTTAAATAAAAAGAATGGTGATAAACTAAACAACTTGATACCTCTAACAATTTCAAGAGAGTACTTAAGTATGTGTAAATGACAAAATTTCAACAAATTTTTGTGTGGCCGTTTAAACATAAAATATGATATTTGTAAAAAAAATGATACATATTTTAAAGTTATGGTGTGGTTTTTTTTTTTTTTGTGTTATCTGAAACAATCTCTCCGTTTCTACAAAAGTAAAAGTAAGGTATACAGACTTTATGAATATCATTTTTTTTCTTTAACTTCACCGATAAAATTACACTCGATCTAGATATTGGGTTGTTCCTTTTCTTTTCCTAGTGGGTGGGGGACAAAATATCATTCTTTTATTGGCCCCGTTTCTGCATAATAAACAAAAAATATCTTTTCAACTGTTAATACTTTTGTCTTTTCTACCCCTACTCCACTTGCCTCTTTTTGACACAAAATAGAACACTTTTTTTTAAATTTTTTTTTTCGAATTATCGTAAATGATATGCAAATATCTTTCATCATATTTTTGAGGCATTGTCATCCATAAACTGGAATATATATGCCCTTCACTCTAATGGAATACTAAATAGGGACACATGACACAATTTTATCGGTGGATAAGATAATGACACGTCAATGTCCATTAGTATAAAGGGTATATATACTCTAATTTTTGGACAGCAGGGGCACCAATGTCCCAAAAGTATGAAGGAGAATATTTGCATACCATTTACGATAGTTAGGGGTATATCTCTCAATTATTTTATTGACATAAGTTATTTTCCAACAATACTAACAAAAATGAGCCTAGTAAACTTGTGTGTTTCACATATTTGATGATTTCAATCATTTGACATTGTCTAAGAAATCAATCACAACAATAAAGTTGTCGAGTCATTAGGTCATAGGTTCGAGCAGTGGAATCAGCTACAACTTTCTATTTATGTTTTACATTGCTTAATAAGAACAATCCTATATCTAAAAATTTGTAACTTTCTTATTTCGGATAATGTGTTAACACGTTCAACATGTTGCATTTGATTGACGAGTCATCGTTCATTTTCCTTTGAGAGATTTTGATTGGTTATTACTTATTAGTCCTGCTCGTCGTTTAGTAATGATCACGGATTTTTGCTATAATCATCTCAGGTTTACTGTAATGTTTGTAGGTTATGGGAGACATTTCTAGTTGTGCTGGTTGTTTACACTGCTTGGGTGTCCCCGTTCGAGTTTGGCTTTCTAGGAAAACCAGCAGGGCCACTTGCTAAGACGGACAATGTAGTCAATGGATTCTTCGCGATTGATATCATTCTTACCTTCTTCGTAGCTTTCTTGGATAGAACCACTTATCTACTTGTCGATGAACATAAAAAGATTGCTTGGAAGTATATGAGTACTTGGTTCTTATTCGATGTCATATCAACAATCCCTTCAGAACTTGCTGTGAAGATTTCCCCAAAACCTTTACGTCAGTATGGATTATTCAATATGCTTCGTTTGTGGCGTCTAAGAAGAGTTAGTGCATTGTTTGCAAGGTACTATAGTCAGACCTCTCTATAACAATGTTGTTCGTCTAGTGTATTTTTGGTTGCTAGTATAGAGAACATAAACATGAAAGTCGATTTTTCCAAAGAAAACTTAGTCGTTATAGTGAAATGTTGTTATATAGGGCGACTGTTATAGAGATGTGTCATTGTTTTTGTTTGAAACAGATTGGAGAAAGATAGGAACTTCAATTACTTTTGGGTTCGATGTGCAAAGCTTGTTTGTGTAAGTACATTTCTCCCTCCTTTGGTTAAGCGTTGAATCGATGTTGTTCTGATCAATGTGTTGGTTCTTCTCTATAGGTCACTCTTTTTGCTGTTCATTGTGCCGGATGCTTTTATTATCTTATCGCGGTTCATTATCCTGATCCAAAGAGGACATGGATCGGAGTTGCTATGGATGACTTCCTTAATCAGAGCTTATGGATTCGTTATGTCACTTCTATTTATTGGTCGATAACTACTCTCACTACAGTCGGTTATGGAGATCTGCATCCAGAGAATACGCGGGAAATGATCTTTGATATTTTCTACATGCTCTTTAACTTGGGATTGACAGCATACTTAATAGGAAATATGACTAACTTGGTTGTGCACGGGACGAGTAGGACTAGAAAATTTGTGAGTAAAAGTTAACCTATCGTTCGATTGTTTTATCAGTAATTCTATAATTTTGTTAGGTTCTAAAATGCATCTGTTGAAATTGCTGCATCAGAGAGATACAATTCAAGCTGCTTCGAGCTTTGCACAGAGGAACCAATTGCCTGCTCGACTCCAAGATCAGATGCTTGCACACTTGTGCTTGAAGTTCAGAACAGACTCGGAAGGGCTGCAGCAGCAAGAGACACTCGAGTCTCTTCCTAAAGCTATCCGTTCAAGCGTTTCACATTTTCTTTTCTACTCTTTAGTAGATAAGGTTTACCTGTTTCGTGGAGTGTCAAATGATCTACTCTTCCAGCTGGTAACTTCATGAATTAGATATTTAATTGCCGTCCTAAATCAGATCTTTTTTTCTCTAATATTTGACATTTTCTTCGTGATTCAAGGTCTCCGAGATGAAGGCAGAGTACTTTCCTCCCAAAGAGGATGTCATTTTGCAGAATGAAGCACCAACCGACTTCTATATTCTTGTAACAGGAGCTGTGGTAATTTTGAACCTCTTTTTTGGTATCTGCACGCGGAAAATTTTCATGTATCGTGGTGTTTTACTTGCTAGTACAAGTCTAATGTTGAGCCTACATGACAGGATCTAGTAGTGCTTAAAAACGGAGTTGAACAGGCAAGTTTCATCAAACATGTGCAAAAACCTTCATATTTTCAATACGTTCACTCGATTCATTTTGATGAAACACATATATATCTTTTACGAAACCACAAGTGGTGAGCTGATACTAAAACGGATACTTCAGGTTGTTGGGGAGGTCAGGGCTGGTGATCTTTGTGGTGAAATCGGGGTTCTTTGTTATAGGCCTCAACTATTTACAGTACGAACGAAGAGACTGTGCCAGCTACTACGTATGAATCGTACCACATTTCTGAATATCGTCCAGGCCAATGTTGGGGACGGGACAATAATCATGAATAATCTACTTCAGGTATGAACGCCTCAAACGTTTCCTAATTTGGACGATTTCAAATGAAATGATTTGACTTAACATATATGTTATGTTTTCTCTCTTTTTGCAGCATTTGAAGGAAATGAAGAATCCAATTATGGAGGGTGTTCTACTTGAGACCGAGCATATGTTAGCTCGCGGTAGAATGGACTTGCCTCTCACCCTTTGCTTTGCAACACTTAGAAGTGATGACTTATTGTTGCATCACTTGTTAAAGCGCGGTCTTGATCCAAATGAATCAGATAACAATGGAAGATCCGCGTTGGTTAGTTCCTTAACGATCATCTGTTACCTTAAGCTTGGATTCTATGTAACTTAATTTCTTATTGGTTTTTTTCTCTTATCAGCATATCGCTGCGTCTAAAGGCATTGAGAACTGTGTGGTTCTTCTGCTCGATTTCGGGGCTGATCCCAATAGTAGAGGTAGCTCCATGACAAAAGTTTGTTTTTGTCCAAACATTTATAAGAGTTTATAGTCAAAAAAACAACTGGCCTATCGTTTTTTTGCGAGTTTCACACTCAAACTATCAGTTGTTTCCTTTTCCTACCACGTCCATCGACACAAAGCCAGATTTAGGAGTTTGATTCTATTTCTTGTGCATACACAGATTCAGAAGGCAATGTGCCATTGTGGGAGGCTATCATGGGGAAGCATGAATCAGTTATCCAGTTACTCGTTGACAACGGTGCTAAACTATCAGCTGGTGATGTGGGACATTTCGCCTGCGTTGCTGTTGAACAAAACAACTTGAGTTTGCTCAAGGACATTGTCCGTTATGGCGGGGATGTCACGCTTCCCAAGATCAACGGTTCATCAGCTCTCCATGTAGCTGTCTGTGAAGGTAACATAGAAATAGTAAAGTACCTCTTGGATCGAGGGGCTAACGTTGATCAACCAGACGAACATAATTGGACCCCTCGGGACCTTGCTGAGCAACAAGGACATGAAGACATCAAAGAACTCTTCGAATCCAGAGTAATGATGAGAACTCGATCCGTTGATCCTATCCCAGAGGAACGAGGGGTTCGATTTCTTGGTAGGTTCAAAAGTGAGCCAACAATCTCCCCTGCATCACATGGAGTCTCATTTCTAGGACTAGATGGATCATTAGGACGATCACGTCCTAGACGCAGGTCTAATAACTTCCACAACTCATTATTCGGGATAATGTCAGCAAAGCAGACCAATGAGCACGACGTGCTTTTATCTGCAAACGACACTAATGTAAGTATCACGACAACCAAGACTTATGCTCCTCGAGTGATCGTGTGTTGCCCTGAGAAAGGAGACAATGGGGGAAAACTCATTTTACTCCCACAGAGTTTTAAAGAGCTACTTCAAATTGGTTCTAGTAGATATGGTATCTCTCAGGCCAAAGTTGTTAGCAAAGATGGAGCTGAAATCGATGAAATCGAGTTGATCAGAGATGGTGATCGTTTAGTTTTTGTTAGCGATAAAGAAAACAATATTGATGAAGCTAAATCATCATAATTGTAGTGAGTTGAGGTGTAAACCAGAATTGTTCTTTATTTTTGTAGTGAATTGAGTGTAAACTAGTTCACAGCCAATTTGTGGAACATGTAAAGCTCAGAATGAGAAAATATGAATGTACATTATCAGATACCTCTTTTGTCTAATATACAAATATTCATAGTTCAGAAACTCTTCTGATATTCTCTTTCGACGTATATAATCGATGAGTGTCAAGTGTATTCTCACACATTTTAAATGTAACATGTGACGTTGCTATCAGGCGGGAGGGGAGAAGGTAACGGTGAAGCCTCCATTGCCATAACTCCGCGTTGCCTATGTAATAGTATCAGAGAAACAGGACTCGAAATCAGTTACTTGAAGTTGGTGACTTTTTACATTTCATCAAAAGAATGTTAACTAAGTTACATCTTGTATCTTATCTTGCTCTCAGCTCTGATATTGATAGCCCGTTTATCGAGTATCTTACTACTTCTTCGGAGATCTCTGCACGTTGATCCCCTCTCTCAATGAAAAATCCTGGTCGTTGTGGTGGTGGTGGTGGTTGTTTCGTATCATTCATAAGCATTGAAACAACATTTGACATTGAAGGCCTATCTTTTGCATAGTCTTGCACACAAAGAAGTCCCACATGAATGCATCTCATTACTTCATCGCGCGAACATGATTCAATTAGTGTTGCATCTATTAGCTCCAAAGCTCTCTCTTCTCTCCACAACTCCCATGCCTAAAAACATAGTACTAATAGTTATATGTTTCTACATTTCGCGAGATATGTTCATAGTTTAGTCGAGAGACTTACCAGTCCTATGAGGTTTAATGGATGTTCGGTATCATAGCAGCTGTTGTTTTTCTTGCCACTAACAATTTCTAACAGTAAAACTCCAAAGCTGAATACATCCGTTTTCGTTGAAACAATGCCTCTCAAGGCATACTCTGGAGACATATAGCCACTGAAGTTGTATCCGAAAAATGTATTCAGAACTTCAAGTAATGTAATACAAAAACTTGTATATGAAAACATTGCTTATTTACTTACTGTGTTCCAACAATTCTTTTCGTATTTGCTTCTGATTCTTGTGTTCCAAATATCCTCGCCATGCCAAAGTCTGATATCTTTGGATTCATTTCCGCGTCAAGTAAGATGTTGCTTGCTTTTAAATCTCTATGAATCACTTTCAACCTTGAATATTTATGCAGATACAGTATACCCTGAGCAATCCCTTCGATGATTCTGAATCGTGTCTCCCAATTTAGTAGCTCCTTTTTGTTACTATCTGTTCATATCAGTGTAAAGAATGAAATTTCTTGACAAAGTATTCGAATCGTTGAAGATGAAAAACATGAGATTTACCAAAGAGGAAGAAGTCTAGGCTTTTGTTGTGCATGTATTCATATACTAAAATCCGTTCTTCGCGTTGAGTACAGTATCCTAGAAGCCTAACAAGGTTAGTATGTTGAAGTTTTGCAATCAATAAAATTTCATTCTTGAACTCCAATAGGCCTTGTCCTGAACTAGTCGAAAGTCTTTTTATAGCTACTTCTTGTCCATCAAGCATTTCTCCCTGAAAAAAAAGTTACTCGTTTAAGTATTTATGCTTCCGTGAATCATATTCATATAAAATGTATCATGTTTACCTTGTAAACAGGTCCGAATCCACCTTCCCCGAGCTTATTTCCTGGTGAAAAATTGTCTGTGGCGATTGCTAGGATTTCGAGGCTGTATAACTGCACTTCATGGCTCATTTTCTTGTCTACTTTTCTCTTTTTAGATACATTTGCTGTTTGATTAAGCAATAACAAAGCTGCTGCTTTTGCTTTCCCTGATAGTGAAAGAGGAAGTTGTGGGGATCAGAACCCAAGTATAGCATTTCTATATTGCTCGGACTTTTAAAAAATGTTGTTTGGTGTGTGCCAGATCCGTCAAAAGTAGTGTTTTTTTTTAAGGATCCGACAGGAGTAGTACTGTGGCTTGCATTTTAGCAGAGTCCGAGCAACATAGTTGAATTTTACTGGTGCAAGATTCTAGCTAAATTCTTCGAGTGCTCACCTTTTCCGTATAGAAAGTAGCATAGGGAGCTAAGTCCTACGAGTAGTGTCAAACCGGTTGCAGCTATAAGCCATATCCACCATTTTGTTGCTGCATCAACAACAAAACAACATAACGAGTGAAGGTAGAGAGGCTGTTTCTGAAGGACCCTCGGCTCAAGAGCAACAAATCAAAGTAGTTATACAAACGGATAAAACGACAATGCAGAAAGCATGACAAGTAAAAAGGAAAACAGTGCAGATTGTGTAAGGTCTGTATACTCGTAACAAGGACTAGATTGTGTAATGATGATACAACAAAAGAATGCGTGCCTAAAACGTGTAGTTCTTTATTAAATAGACTATATCGACGAAACAATCAAAAAAAGGTTTTCACCTTCAATCATATACAATAGTTCAAGAGCAAGATTTATACACAAATACATACAAGTTCCTTTAGACGATCCTGACGTTGAATTAGGAGATGGTTCTGGTGCTAAATCTGGAGGAAGTGAGATTGTGCTTGGTACATTTGTGCTGCTCCGATTTCTTATTGGCACCAAATCTGTAAAAACACATTGCACAATTCATCGTTAGAGTCCGCTTTACTAACTCTCGTTACTTGCTAGACATAGAAACAATGCACTTCCCTGAACCACAAGAGTCAACTGTACGCAGCCTTACCTCCTGGTTACACGACAACAGCATAAAAAAGACAACGAAGTAAATATGAATATACCTCTTTCGTCATCAAGAATGAAAACATCCGATTCAAGTGAGTTCAAAATCGATACGTTACTCCAAATATCACAACCAGTTCCATTAGCTGTGATAGAGGCAAAAGCAGCACAAGAACAGTTTTTCTCACACTGGCTCTTGCAATCAAATAAACTCATGTTGTTGTCTTCAAACCTAAATCTATTACCAGATACATTATTTTGCCTTCTCTTGAACCACGAATTGTTTCTTATCGAGCACCCTATCGATTCTTCTGTCACACAACCAGGACTAGGCTTGTAAAAACACACCCCAAAAGGTCCTGCTGCTCCTCTTTCCTTAATAAAACCAAACGTATCCATTACATATCTAGACAAAGTTCGAGTCTCACTAACCGAATAAGTCACATACTTCTCATCCACTGTCGAAACATAACTCAAGCTGACATAATCATAGTGTGATACTCGCGATACATTACCAAACGTCTCATTTCCCCAGCGTCCACTCGTCCAAAACACACTTCCCATCCACCATATTATCAATTGGTCAATGTCAATCGGATCTATACCAAACGTAAATGACCCCGAGGCAGGTACATCTTTGCTTATCCAAGAAACCAGTGACCACACTTGTCCTGTTTTAACATTTCTCCCTAGTTTCATCCCAGGTAACAGTGTATCAGTAGGATAATCAAAACTTTGCCACAATGTTTTGTTCTCTAAACCGTTACTATTCAATTCCACTAACACAAAATTTCCATTATCAAATAGTGTAGCACTTGCATTCCTTGTTGTTACATTATAAGAACTTAACATAACAAAACTATCCTCTCCATAGAAAATTTTCAAATTTCCATCATCATCCAATGTGAGAGTGTTACCTGATGCATATTGTATTGGACTATCGCGATTTGCAACCCAAACGGGGCGATCATCACCGGGGTATAAGGTCATGTTAGAGGGTAAATTGTAGAATATGCCTATATATTGTGTTTTATTGCCATCAAGGCTAAAAAACTCAAGCCTGAATTCTTTGTTTGGTGATTCCAGTTTTTCTCCAACTCTAAGGTGTTGGCCTTGAAATATTGTGGTGTTTTGGGCAAAAGAAATGGTCATGAAGAGGAAAAATAGTAGGATTTTTAGGCATGCCATTAAAGAACTATTGTTCTAGTATGAAAGTTTTTTGTGAAGATATTTGAATTATGTTAACTAAGTTTAAGTCATTTTGTTTGTTAAACTATTGAAAAGTTGACCTTGTCAAAATAGGCAAGCACAAAAATTTCAATTGATTAGGAAGATTATTGGAATTTTCTTCCTTTTTTGATGGTCTTAGCTAGCATCCATTCTTTTTTTTTCTTGTAACTGTGGTGTCTGAGTCAGCTTGTGCGTATCTTAACTAATTTTATAGGATATTTGTTTGATATAGCAAGAGTTAATGAAAAATGAAGAAAGATAAACAGAGGAATTGAAAAATATTCTCTTATGCTTTAAGAAAAGACATTTCTTCCTCATTGGTGGTGGAAAGAAAAATAGAAAAACACTTCTATTAGCGGTTAAAAGGATTGAAAAGACGAACCCCCTCATGCCGTCGTCCCTCGGCTTAGGATCTTGAAAATGATCGATCGAGAGATTATTTCGGAACTAGTTCCTCTTGGCTATAAATACTAGTAATTCTTCATCGGATACTAGAGGGGGATAATTTCCTTAAGGGATACTGTGCATTCAGTGTACTTGATTTTTAACTATGCTTTTTTTTTTAGTCTTTATTAATTACTTTTTGTTCTTTACTGGTTCATTTAAACTTTGATAGTCGTGTTTTGGGCAAATTTCTTTTAATTAGCACAAATTGTATAACAATATTTTCCACCTCCCAACATCAACAAGTATCAGATAACTTTGGGTAAGCTTATACGCACCTGAACTAGTTTCGTGGTATACTTTCTACCTCACACGAACAATTTGGATCAACTTACTAGCACCTCGACTAATTTGATAGGATACTTGCTATACCTATGAGTTATCTTGGCGCGCACCTCGACTATTTTCACAAAATACTTGCTACTTTCCACCCCTAACAAGTACGTACCATGTAATAATTTTAAGTCAATTTCCACACACCTCAACTAATTTCACTGGATACTTATTATCTTCCACCAACGACATATATCATAAAACGTACAAAATGGTTTGGGAACCAAACTTGACTTAGTGGTAGTATATACTTTTTCCAAAGTCTTGAATATTTTAGGTTGCAGCTGGCGTTGACTAGTAAACGTGTTCTTTACTAGAATTTGAATTATATAGTATATTTTATGGTGTAAATAATCGTTGCAGTATCAATATAAAATCAACTAAATCTAAGAGGTCAATTACTACAAGGACATATCTTAATAAAGTACTCATAAAATGATAACATATAATAATTAATCATGGTCAAGTCAAAAAAGTATATGTACAAAAATAAGTTTTTTACTTTGAAGTGTATTCTCTGTGACTAGTCACATGAGAGATGATGTATACTCATTGAGTTTTAGTTATTGAAAAATAATTTTTGAATGTGTAATTCGATAAAATATAATATATTTTTTAACTTATTGAGAGTCTGAATAAATATAAAAAATTAAGATAAAATATTAATAGATAATTGAGTTATTTCTTTCTTTCGTGAGGAGAACAAGATCTTGTCTTGGAGTACCTTATTGACTCCCTTTGCTCCTTTCCATTAAGGAGATATGTGGAGAGAATTAGAAGTTGGGAAATCGAACCTTCATGAATAAGTTGAATTTTCGTGTTTTTTATGGTTTTTTGTTCGGTGTTTGAAATTCACATTGAAATTTCGATTGAATTCGGATCACACATTGCAGGGTTCATTCGGGAGTGACAAGTACATGATTTTCTTTATACCAGGGCTCGAATCCGAAACCTCTGGTTAAGGGTGAGACACTCTCACTAGTGCACCACAATTCATGTTGGTGAACAAGTTGAAATTTCAAATAATCATCAATTAAGCTGCTGAGATTCTCTCACGTTAATTCTTTTAATTTGGTTATCTTACTAATTTTTTTTTTCAATATTCTTTCTCTTTAGTACATTAAGTATTTGAGCTTCTCAACTCTTGTATTTTCAAACTTTTTTTTAAATAATTATGGATCTATCCGAAACAACCTTACTACTTTATATAAAATAGAAATAAAATATGATATTTACACTCATATCATCCTCAAATCCCATTCCTAAATCACACCAATTCTTGTTATATTTACTTTTGCCATATTTTGTATTTTCATTTGTTTTAAATGTTTCAAAAGAAAATAGACTACAATAATTTTCTACTACGTACTTGACTGTTCAATATTTACCAGGAGCGTTAACTGGTGCACCGGAAATATATTCTTCTCGCTCCTCTCAACGTTCTAGTGCCCTCATAGAAAATGAATCGAACTGTACAACATTCTGAACCCAACCCATGTACTACATTAATAAGCGAACAACTCAAAACCTCTAACTATAAAAGAAGATATACTATAAACGCATATATACATATTCTCAATACGAGTAAAAAAAGAAAGCAACCCTCTTCCAAGCAAAAATCAACTAGGCAACGTAGTCTTATTCGATGAATGACAGTGAAAAGCCATAGTAAAATATAATAAAAATTAAAAGTTACAAAGTTGGAGTTTCTGTCAATTTACTCTTTTACCCTTCTCAATCTAGTAAACCACATGCTTCTCAAGAGTAATTTCATTCACAACTCAAGGGTAAAATAGTCGAAAAAATCTTTCATTAGATTGTGCCCCACCCCCTTCCAGCTCAGTCCCAATCACATTATTTTATATATATATAAAAACACTATATACTCTCGTCTCTCTCGACTGTGCTGAAATTTTTTGGATAAAAAAAAATCCAATCGGAAAATCACCCAATTTCGACCGGAAAAAATGTCGGGAAAAGGAGCTAAGGGTTTGATTATGGGGAAAACAGCGGCTAATAAGGATAAAGAAAAGGAGAAGAAGAAACCCACTTCTCGTTCTTCTCGTGCTGGTCTACAGGTTTGTTTTTTCTTCTGAGTTTGCGCTTAATTCTTCATTTTTTTGATGTTTTTGGATTGATTATTTGATTTATGATCGTAAATTAGGGTTTTTGATGAGTTATAGTTTCTGGGTTTGTGTTTTTTAGGCTGGAAAATTCAAATTGGATTTGAAGTTCTCTGTTTTACTGGCAAAGTTGTTAAATTTGCATAAAAATGTGTAATTGGAAAAGAGTTGACCACTATTTAGTAATGAGTTATGGGTTGTTTCTCATTCTTTTGATATATAGTTTAATTTTCCTATTATTCGATATGGAATTGAGCTTGAATTTGAAAAGTTTGCGCATTTTTATCTGTTAAAAGCTCATTTTTTTGTTTTAATTAAGTAATTTTGATGAGAAATGTTAAAGTTTCTTGTTGTTGATGTTGCGCGTTTAAGCATTGAAGTCGAAAACATGTTGAGTGCTTTGTCTAGCTTTATGGGAGCTTTAGTGTTATCGTGAAGGTTCTAAGGCGTACTTCTCCTTGGGAATGAGCATGATTTTGAAGTAGCGAGTTTTAAGAAATTGATAGTTCACTTTGTTTTTGTTTGATTTTTTCGTTTATATATTTGTTAATCATGCTTGTGAGTGTTAATGTTGGACTACACAAACACATTTGTATATTTTTTCCTATTTGCTCCTTTTTTCGTTTAAAGTCCACATTTTATTTCGGGTTTGTGTTTAAAGTTCCAAAGGACCTTAGAATTTTTTGTGTTTTTCGCTTTATTACCACTATCCTTTTTGTGTTCCGTAGTTGTTCTTTGTTGTTGTATTTAGTTTTTTTCTTCTTAGAGGTAGTTAAGGACTTCGGGGATTATCCGAACCCTATAGATTTGGCTCGGACCCTGTATATGTGGTTAAATAATCCACTAAATAAGTATTCCCTCGGTCCCAAAATACTTGTCACTTTTCACATTTTTCGAGTCAAACTATTTGAACTTTGACCAACACTTTAAAATATATTTTTAATATGTGAGAAGCCATTACTAATTAGAGTATCTTTTTCGAGTAATTCCTTGAATATTTGAATTCAAACTTTAAAATTGATCTAATGAAATGTCATTCCAATGATTAGTCAAATTGACTATTGAAAAGTGAAACATGACAACTATTTTGGGATGGGAGGGAGTACAAATAATAGAGTTCAAAATCGTTAAATCAAATGGTTTGTGGTAGAATTCCAAATCCGAAACCATAATGTTCAAATCCATACTCTACCTCTGGTTTTCCCCTCCTTTTTTGTGGATCGTAGGAATATCTTTTATTACTTTGCAACTAAAGAAATGTGTATGGTTAATACATATTAGAAAAGATTGGTCCACTATTTAGTAATGGCTTACACATTTTTTAGATGTAGATTGCTTAGATATATAACCTTTATTCTAATCAATATGATATTACGCTGAACTGGAACCTTTGTCCTGTATTATTATTATTTTATTTTCTCCCTTGAGACACTGTCTTTTACCCCGCTGATTTTCAGGTACTTGTAAATAATTCTTTATTTCAATTTATTTGAGCTGAACTAGAGCCTGTGTTCTTGTGTACATTACACGCACTAAGATTGGATTGAGCTTTGATGTTAGGAACCGAAAGAGGCTAAACTATCTTTTTTACCTAAAGCAAAGTTGAAGAAGTTCGCAATGAACTAATCTTGAGATTATCTAGTGTGTTGATGGACTTAAGTTTGTGTTTCTCTTCCGTGGAAATGGTTAATATCAAAGCAGTACTTCAATAAGCTGCTTTCTATTTCTTATGGTTTAGTATAAGGTGTCAAAATTTGGCATGATGGCTTTATGGGGTTGTTCCGTTCATTTATAAGGACTGTATTTAAGAGCTGTTGAAAACGTGAAACATGGTAGTTTATAGTCCTGGTTATTCATGAGTTTGGGGGATTTTCAAGAAATAGATTCAAAGTAGTCAGAAATGAAGAAGCAGAAAAATAGCCATGGGAATAAATTCAACCATAATCACCAGCTACACACTCCTTTTTGTTTTGAGGACCTAATGAGCATTGACATTGTTGTTCGTGCAGCTTTGGGTTAGGGATTGTCTCCTCTTCTGTCTATACAAAATTTGAATTTTTTGGCAATGGCGGACTTATCTTGGTATGATGGTTAGGATCAATTGAACTTGTCATGAATGAACTTAAGGACTTGGTCTGCGTTGTTTATAGAGGTGAGAAGGCTTGATGTTACTGAGGTTTATACTGATCTTTTTGCGATGATCGTGAAGATAAATAGCTTTGGAAGCAATTTTTGAAATTGTAAGTCAAATCAATTAGAAACTTGTTTTCTAACAGGTTGGCAATTGTCTGTCCCTTTTTTTTTTGGGCGAGAGGGACAGGAGGGGCGGGAGTGAAGGGAGCTGGTTTCTATCCAGTGATGAATTTGACGATGCAAGAAAATACTGCTAGCGGTAATGGAGAATGATACAAAAGAATTTGGTCATTCTGATTTCTGTATCACTGCACAACTTGTGTGAATAATAAGGTCTGTTTGGTGGTAGTTTAGCCTGCAAACTGCTCAACTATTAGGCAATGACCATAGTTATCTCTTTTACTCTGATTCCTTTTTCATGATATTGAACATAAAGTTAAGAGCCCTTTAATTGACTCATAGTTGACATTAATACTTTGTCGTTTCAAAGCCAAGGCATCCATATAATGTTGTACACTCCTATATGGATCATGGCAATGGCATACGATACCAAAACTTGTGTTATACTGCCCTGTGTACTAATGTCTTTGTATTTTTGTTCATTCATCTAATTTGATTAATAAGATGATTATGTGACACTGACTTTCCTTTGTGGTTTCTAAATTGTTTGTCTTGTGCCTTCTCAGTTTCCAGTTGGGCGTATCCATCGACTGCTGAAGGAGAGAACCAACGCCAATGGGAGAGTGGGTGCTACTGCAGCTGTCTACTCTGCTGCAATCTTGGAGTATCTAACCGCTGAGGTATTGGAGCTGGCTGGAAATGCAAGCAAGGATTTAAAGGTGAAACGTATCACCCCAAGACATTTGCAGCTAGCAATTCGAGGTGATGAAGAACTTGACACTCTGATCAAAGGAACAATAGCGGGAGGGGGTGTTATACCACACATTCACAAATCACTCATCAACAAATCTTCTAAGGAGTAATGGAAGCCTGTGTGCTACAACTAGACATAGAAATTGTTATGTTGCCATACTCTCTTTTGCATAACTTCAAGAAAGTTGGTTTTGGTGTTTGCAAATGCATAGACATAGAATTTTATGTTTGCATATTCCGTTGTCCTTTGATGACAGACTAAATTTAATGTTATTTAATTGACTTCAATTTGAACTATTCATGTTTCGACCAGAGGCGAACCCAGGTTTTGAAGACTTTGGGTGCACTAATATAAGCTCTAAGGCAAATTTAAAATAAAAATAGGTAACTAGCTGGGTTTGAACTTGTGTCTCACTAGCTTGTACCAATTGCACAAGGACACATTTATGTTATTTATGATTGCACTGTTAATTATATTCTTTGTTTTGCTAGTTTTATATATATATAATATATATCATTTTTTCGAAGTTAGCGAGTGTATGTGTACCCTTACCGAGTCACGTGAGTTCGCCCCTGGTTTTAACCTTGGCTTTGTAAGACTAGTTTCATTTTGTTTTGAAATAAATGTCTAATAAACATTTCAAGTTCAAATTAGTAAGATGATCAAAAAACTAAATTTTGAAAGACATTCTCTTTTAACTTTGAACGTGTTTTAAAGCATAATAATTATACAATAATGAGGATAACGACTATACTTTTTTGTAACTAAAGGTATTATGAAGTATTATGCTACTAAAAATTGATAGTCTATGTATTTGGTACACTCAAAAGGTGAAATCTTAATTCTATTTTTAAATACTTCTAGAATAATTCTAATAGTTTATGTAATAATATATTCAATTGAGAAAGTTTTCAAATTATAATACATAAGAACTTACCTCAGATCTAAACATTTGTGGTGTTAATTAATGTACAATAATTTATATATGTCTATTCGTGTTATACGAAATATTACAAGGATGTTATATTTTCAATTGAAAGAAAAATAATTATTAAATTATAATTAATAAATATATAAAAGAAATTATCAAATAATAATAATAATTCATGTTTTCTAAATTTTGGCTTTAAAACTTGGTATTGTCATTCGCTGAAAATGCAAACAAAGCATTTAAAGGTGAAACGTATCATCCAAGATGTTTACGGCTAGCTATTCAAGGTGACAAAGAACCGGATACTCTTGATCAAGGATAATATAGCTGGAGGTGTAATACTGCACATTCACTAGTCAACTGATTAACGATTTGATTAAAGTTGGTACTTCATTTTTGGAGGTTTTTATGTCTGCAAATGCCTGATATACAATTGTTTTGTTGGCATAGTCCAACAGGCTCCTTCATATCTTTAAGCATGGTTGATCACATACTAAATAATTAATGTGATGCGGTTTAGATATAAAATTATCTATTTTTGAAATATGAATTAAATTAGCAGATCTTTTAACATTTATCGTTGTCTAAGAAAAATTCGACTATTTGGGAGAGCTGAATGGATAAAACAATCTTCATTATAGAATTGATTAACAATATTGCTAAATGATCCTTTTCAGTTGATTGATCGAATAAACGAATATGAATTGTCGAAACGGGGATACGAGATCTTCCCAACATCGACGAGTGGATGTTGGATGATTTCAAACAATTATATACACAAGTTTATATGCAATAAATGTCTTATTATCATTGTTCGTTGAATAGTTAAGATGTGCGCAAACAAGCTTGCACATCAATAATGACAACAGAATGCAGGAAATTTAGCTTCAAGCTTTCATAATTCATTCCGGCTACATTTGTCAAAAGAATTTGTAACAATATTAGAAAAATGGCTATCAACATTATCCTTCGAATAATAAATCTGTCAAAGATTACAAGCTTTAATCAAACCTCACAACCTAATAAGGTTTCAAAAATAGTTGATTGAACTCTAAAACAATTGGTAACATCCAAAAGACAACAAAACTCTCTTATATAGACAACTAACAAATTGTCCTTTACTATGTCTCAATAAGTATACCAACTACCTTCAAATTCTGTATCCGTCTCTGTCTCTGCTTTCTAAATGACATATTAGGTATTTAAAAATTTGCTACCCTTGGAACGTCCACGGGAAACTTATCTATCTCATCCATCCATGGATTCACTTCCTTTACTGGCTTTATAGTCCTCAAAGCCTTCCATACAGCACTATTACACTTGAATCCTGAACCAAATCCTATTTGCCACACTCTGTCACCTCTCTTCACTCTTCTCTTAGCTTCCGTATAAGCCAGCTCGTACCATAAAGAGCTACTCGAAGTGTTTCCAAAACGATACAATGTCATTCTTGATGGCTCGAGGTGCCTTTCAGTAAGATGCAAATTCTTCTCTATTTCATCTAAAACAGCTCTTCCACCAGCATGAATACAGAAATGCTCGAATGCTAGTTTGAAATCAGGAATATAAGGCTTCAGCTGCATCTTAAATAGTTTCTTACCAACGAGTGTAGCAAAGAAAAGCAATTGTTCTGATATCGGTAACACAAGAGGTCCAAGAGTAGTAATGTTGGTTTTTAAAGCATCTCCAGCCACTGCCATGAGTTCTTTCGACAAAGAAACACCTAGTTTCCCGTTAGCATCCTCCTCTTGTGTAACGGAAGCAAAACACTTGTCGTCTGCACCTTTATTTGTACGAACAGCATGCAAAAGTTGGTATTTCGATCTCCTCCTCTCTGTCCATTTATTTGAAAGAAGTATAGCTGCACCTCCCATTCTGAACAAGCAATTCGACACTAATTTTGATCTGTCATTTCCAAGATACCAATTGAGTGTTATATTCTCTGTACTAACAACCAATGCATATGTACCTGGATGCACTTGAAGTAATTTTTTAGCAAGATCGATAGAAACTACCCCTGCACTACATCCCATTCCGCCTAAATTATAACTAGCTATGTTCCCTCTAAGCTTATAATGATTTATGATCATTGCAGACAAAGACGGAGTTGGATTAAACAAACTGCAATTCACAATCAATATCCCAATGTCCTTCGTTTTCATGTTCGTTTTAGCCAACAGACCATCAATAGCACCAAACATAACCGTCTCTGCCTCTTTCCTAGCTTCTTTCAAAGACGGATTTGGTGGTATGTTGAGCAAAGCCTCAGGGAAATACGTGTTGTCTCCAAGTCCTGATCGCTGTAAAATCCTCCGTTGGAAATCAAGATTCTCCTCAGAAAATGCACCAGTTAGCTTAGACTGATCCATGAAAGTCTGCATTGTGCACTTAAATGCTTCACTAGGCTTGTAACAGTTGAAGTCCACAAGGTACACAGGACGAGGACGTGTTACTACGTAGACAGTTAATACGATTACTATAAGTGTTGAACATGAAATTACAGATATGAGATTGTATTGAAGATTGTCCCATAATTCAGATAGATCTTGAGGTGTAATTGTTGACATGTGAGCAGCAACCACAGCTACTAATGGAGTTAATAAAAGATACATTCCATGAGTAATGAGGTAATGGTAACCAAGTTTTACATATTTCAACTTAACTGATTTGTTGTAATCTGGCAACTTGTTTGATGAAGGTGGCATCAAAGGTGTACTTGTTTCTTTTGCTTCTGTCATTTTCCTTCCTGTTTAAAAACATTAGACACGGAGTTTAAGTCAGTGGCGTACGCAGAATTTTTCGTAAGCAGTGTCAAAAAACTATTTGAGCAGTTACATAGATGGTAAACTATGTTGCTTGGTCTCTCCAAAATTTAGCGCAGTACTCGTGTCATATCCTTAAAAGTACATTACTTTTGAAGGATAAGACATGTGTCTTTCAACGTTTTATCAATTTCTACTTACATGAAAAAGTGATAGTTCAGATGTGTTTTTATTTAAATTTACTTTGATTTTCATACAAATAGTTAATCTTGTTCCAAATTCTGATTAAGGAGATTAGATCCTATCATAATCTTGTTATTTCTTGATTTAGAGCATTAGAATGAAAAAAAAGAAGGTGCATAACTTGTATCGATGCCGAACAATGACATATTCAGTATAATTTCATAAGTTAGGTTTGGAAAGGGAGAGTGCCGTTTTAGAAAAGATACAATAGTTTCCGATTCGCTCGAGCTTAGGGGTCAATTACAGGGGGTAACCGGTCGATCTAGTGTATAGGCAGACCTTAATCCGACCTTTTGTTGGGTAGAGAAGATATTTACGATAGATCTTTGGCTCAAGTAAAACATGTTTGAAAAGAAAAAAATGTTGGAAATAATTTGTATCAATGCCAATTAAGGAAAATCCAATCACCATTATGTATGATCAACAATAGAATATTTCATGAATATATAAACATTACATTAAAATTCAGAAACACCAAATTAAAAATATTCCAAGAAAAAAACTAACCTCTAAATGGTCGATAAGAAACACGAAGAGTTTTCAGATAAAGAGCAAATAACACCCAAAATCGCTTCAATTCCCTCTAGAGAAGCAAAAGAGAGAGAGAGTTTACACCATAACAACAAGGTAAACAATTAGTGTAAAATTATGTTATCCATTGAATAATTTTTGTTACAAATATGGGGTTGTGAGAGTTTAATGGTTACATTAAAAAATAAAAAATAAATATTTAGAAAAATATGGAATGCCATTAATTTAAATGGATAATACTACCTTATGTAGGGCATTTTTGTGCTTTGACAATTCGAATCTATAATCTAGAGTCAGTAGGTTTAAAAAAAAAAAACTTTTTTTTACATATATATATATATATATATATATATATATATATAAATAGTTAGAAAATAAAGGATTCCACTAAACCCACAAAACTTTAAAATAAGAAAAAGTCATTCAAGGTAATTACCTAAGTGGTTCAATATTCACTTTAAAATAAAAAGAAAATATGTCACTATAACATGACATATTTAAATTATATACACCGATAATTTGAAAATTTAAAGATTTCACATGATCTTAGTAGTTTAACCTATTATAACATGTTAGAGTTATCGTTTTAATTAACTTTACAATTGAAACACACATGTACGGGTTGAAGGTAACATATATCTAGTGAAATAGCCAAACTACACGCAAATCCGGCCCATATACCACTAAATAAAATAAAAAAAAGTAGCATAATTTGGTGCAATGAATAATATAAATCTTTTTTAGTGTTAATTGAACTCAACACAAGCATACTCATTACTATGTACAACCCATATTTTCAACAACATATCCCGTATAATCTCACAACTGCGATCTGGAGAGAATAACACATACACAGACCATCCCTCTATCGTTGTGGGGTAGATAAGTTGTTTCCAGTAGACCCTGTGTACAATGACACATTACCAAAATAGGCACAAACCATATCATCAAATTTGTGAATGTCTTGTCTTTCACTCATCAAAAACTCAACAATTTTGAGATTGGGAACCAATAATATGAACACCAAAAGAATAGCTAACATTCAATCCAGCTTGAAGTCTTCAAGCCATATAAGAACTTCATTCCTCTACAAGTCCAGACAAACAAACAAAAAAAAGAAATATTCAGACAAAAAATAACTTTAAAAAGTGAGAAAATGAATTCAATATTCGAAGTTTATGTGTTCCTTCATCGACCTCAAGTTGATATACAATAATAACTACGTAACAGTCAAATATTTATAGATATTTAGTGAATTTCTTTGTCCCGGAGAACTCGTAAGTTAGGCTATAGATCAGCCACCTCTGAATAAATTTCAAACCTTTCATCAAATGAGAACAGTAGCAATAGATATAATCTCCTAAACATAATATAATGTCATACGAAGCTTATGAGTCGATCAATCACCGTCTCAATCTTAAACTAGTTGGTCATATATCAGCCAATTTGCGAACCTTTCAAAGAGACCATCGTCAATGTATCTCTAATCCACCGGGATTTCAGGGCATGTTCATGTTTATGCATCTTAAATTCAGATGGAAACATCATGTACAAATTCTCTAATAACATTCTAAAGAGCTCGTGAGGATCATAGTTCGTATCTAAGGGACTGATAATAGGATCCGGAAATACAAAGAAGTAAATAAAGCAAAGGAACTTAATAAGGGATGAAACGAAACAAACAATTATCCAGAACACAGAACATACCATTATAAATTTCCACGTGCGACCAGGATCATTGTAGCGAGCAAGCATACAACCAGATCGAGGCTTGAGACCGTCTCTTATAAGACTAGATCGGAGTTGTTTCTCCTTTTCTCGAACAACATCATCTGTTGGTTTGCCACTAAACTTTATTGCAGCAGCGATGCCTCCTTCCGTTTTCCTTAAGCTAATACCTTCTTTACTTGGAGCTGGTAAGCTATTCAAAATAAAACTTTAATTTCACAATTGTTCTGTTTGACAAAGAAAAGAAGTAAAGTTCAAATCTTTATAGCAGACGCGGACGAGGCTTATGACATATATGAAAAACACTAAGTTTCAACAAAAATTGAAATATCAACTCGTATTCTCAAAAGTACAGTGAGATCAATGCTAAGAATCTTAAAGTTGAACTGATAAGAGTTAAAAGTCTAGATCCGCCCGCCTCTGTGCTTACACATACATATTACTCACTATTTCCACTCCAGTGTGAGATGTTTATGTTTTCGTTTATTTTGACTAAGAAAACATGTTACCTGCTCAAAGATTTATCCGATGGAAGAACTATTTGGATCGACACTTTAGAGTTTTCAGTATCAAATGCCTGAGTGAAGACAGGAGTAGTCATCGGTATCTTCTCCGTTGTAGCATTCTTTCCAAATATGTACCTATATTTAGAGGAGTGCACGATCTTCAAAATCTGAAACACAAAACACCATAACAGATACCAAAAGAAAAGAAGAAAAATGAGTCGTTTTTATCTCACCCGGCAACATCATTGAAACCTCTATTTCCTGCGAGATTGTCGCCTTCTGTTTCTACAACTATGAAAGGATCATACTTCCTTACCTGTAATACACAAATGATAATTACGAGCATTTCACAACGTAAAGTTTTAGAACATTAGTTGGGATTCATCATTCACCCCTAAGCTGAACAACAATGCAATGCACTCTGCACGGTGCAACCACCAACTACAGTAAACAAACTTAAGTATACAGAACTTCAAATATACGTAATTTTAAAACTTTAATGCGATCGTTCAGCTAATTTTTGGAGAATCCGAGTAACATAGGCTAAAAGTAGCAGAAACAATTCAAAGATATAAGTAAAGAAGTAAGTTCTTATATTAGCTTGAAGTACGATGCTATAAGATAAATACTACGAACCTCATAAGCTGCTGTTCTTCTTAGTATTTGATAGCTGGGCGTTCCCAAGTCAGGGGTCTTGTAAATTCTTAACTGCTCGAAAATTGCAACTCAAATTTAAATAACATCCGTACAGCTATGCTGCTCTGACTCCTCAAAAATGGCGAAAGGTACGAGTCAGATCCTCCAAAGTAGTGCACTTCTTGGAGGATCTAATACGGGTGACATACATTTTTGGAGAGTCTGAGCAACATATATTGCTTGAAAGCATTTGATACACACCTGTTTTATGACCTCGAGCAAACCTTCTAGAGAAAAATAATCATTATTCTGAATCGAATCCCAGTAGTCCTACATATTTCAACAGGAATCGGTAACTAATCAACAAGGTGATCTAATTATTCAATGAATTTGCAACGAGGAAGAGCGAAAAATCAAACCACGTGGCTGTTAAACTTGTTCGTTTCAGGATTGACGCCCATAACAGAAGTGCCAGTGAAGACTAATTCAGGTTTCCATGGAAGAAGAACGAACTTCATCACCATAGTCCATCTTGTAGTTATTTCATAGGGCCCTGTCTACAACAAACTCAATCACTCGTTCATAATCAATGCATTATACATCTTAGCAGTGTCGGAACTCGTATTTTCACCAAAAGGTTCAAAATATGAAGAACTAAAACACATGAAGAAATCAAAAGGCGTTCAACATCCACTAACCAATTCTCCAACATACTAATACCACTTTTAATCGCGACTAAACAAATTTCATACACTTTCTGTATATAGAAGTTAAACTCATAATCCATATTCCAATATACTAATACCACTTTTTATGAACGTTTACTTGTAGTTATCTACTGTTAGCGGAAACGTGAAACTAAAGAACAAGGAAGAACAACAATATTTAATGTGGTTCGGATCAAAATGATCCTACGTCCACCAAAGAACAACTGCACCGATATTTATTTCACTATAAAAGGAATATAAGTGAAATACTACAAGAGAGAGAACACAATGCCTTAGAAGGTGAGAAGGCAAGTGAAAGGATAATTTGAAAATGAATTAAGAGCTACCTATTTATAGGAATAAATTCATCCTATTGATGTCATCCATGACATCACTATGTGTCAAAATTGTCAAGGTTAAGATAGCAAACCATTTTATGGTTTGCCTAACTTTCACCTACCAAGATACAATCTTTGACTTGTATTTTGTACTAATTATCTTCCTACCAAATATTCATATTAATTCATCTTCCATTTAGTTTGATTCCACAAGAACCAAAACCAACTCTTTCAATCTCCACCTTGGTTTGTGTTCCAAGCATGCGTATAAACAACTCCGGCCAAAACTTCTAAGCTTACTGGGCAATCCCATTGTAAGAAACAAGAAGAATCAAACCTTTGTTGAACATACCAGCTCCACCTAGCAGTTGTTCTCTTAGAGTTGCATCATATTCCCGCCAAGTCCTTGCAGTGTGCAAACTTGGCAAGCGGGACTATTTTGGTCAACATGTCTGCAGCGTTATCGTCTGTGATAACCTTCTCAACCTTGATAGCTCCCTTTTCTACGACATCTCGAATAAAATGAAATCTGACATCAATATGTTTGGTTCGCTCATGAAATCTTTGATTTTTAATCAAATGAATAGCACTTTGACTATCACATTTTAGAATTGATTTAAGCTGAGCTGAACTCAATTCTGCCACCAAACCTTTCAACCAGATAGCTTCTTTCACTGCCTCCGTTGCTGCCATATATTCTGCCTCTGTTGTAGACAAAGCGACAATCGACTGTAAAGTCGATTTCCAACTAACGGCACTGCCAACGAGAGTAAAGATGTATCCAGTTGTGGACCTCCTTCGATCAAGATCCCCTGCATAGTCAGAATCAACATAACCGAGAATTGAAATACCTTCACTTTTCCGAAAGGTTAGGCCAACATCAGGAGCTCCTTTGAGATATCTCAATATCCACTTGACAGCTTCCCAATGCCTTTTTCCTGGATTTGCCATGTACTTGCTTACTACACTTACGGATTGGGCAATATCTGGACGTGTGCATACCATAGCATACATAATGCTACCAACTGCACTCGCATAAGGAACCTTTGACATATGCTCCACCTCATCCATAGATTGAGGCATTTGTAACTCTGAAAGCTTGAAATGAGAAGCTAAAGGTGTACTTACAGGATTGCTCATATCCATATTGAATCTTTCAAGAACTTTTCGGATGTACCTCTTCTGAGAAAGATGTACAACACCATTTTCTCTTGAAATTTCCATTCCAAGGATTTTCTTTGCAACTCCTAGATCCTTCATGTCAAATTCCTTGCTCAACAGTTTCTTCAAAATATTTATCTCTGTGATGTTGTTAGCAGCAATAAGCATATCATCAACATACAACAAAAGATAAATCATAGAGTTACCAGACATCTTCTTGTGATACACACAACTATCAAATGCACTCCTCGAAAATCCATGTGTAGTCATGAATGCATCAAACCTCTTGTACCACTGTCTAGGGGATTGCTTCAAACCATACAAAGACTTCTTCAGTTGGCATACATGGTCTTCTTTACCTTCAGCTAGGAAACCTTCAGGCTGATCCATATAGATTGTCTCTTCTAGATCACCATGTAAAAAAGCGGTTTTGACATCAAGCTGTTGAAGCTCTAAATCAAATTGTGCAACCAATGCTAGCAGCACGCGAATTGAGCTATGTTTCACGACTGGAGAAAAGATCTCATTGTAGTCAATTCCCTCCTTCTGACTGAAACCCTTTGCAACCAATCTCGCCTTGAACCTAGCAGCTTCCACTTCTGGAATACCTTCTTTCTTTTTGTAGACCCATTTGCATCCAACTGTCCTCATCCCTTTTGGCCTTTTAACTAAGACCCATGTCTCATTTCTGTGAAGAGACTCCATCTCTTCCATCATGGCCAACTGCCATTGTGCAGCATCTTTGCAAGAAGTTGCTTCAATATACGAAGAGGGCTCGAGATCCTTAATCTCTTCTTCTGCAGCTACGAACGCTTGTGCAATCAGATTTTCTTGCTCTATAAGACGTTCCGGTTTCCGTATCCGCCTTTTGTCCCTTCCCTTCGCAATTGTGTATGGTTCATTGGAAGCAAGTTCTTCTGCATCTTTTGACTCATCACTTTGAGTCTCTTGATCCCGTTTCTTGGTAAGCTCCACCGGTAGCTCCACCTGCTCGTTGTTCTCATTTCTAGATAACTCCACAGAAACTTTACGAGGATCAAGTATAGAGGATTCATCAAAGGTAACATCTCTACTAACTACAAATTTGAGTAAAGACAAACACCATAGTTTGTACCCTTTTACTCCATCAACATACCCTACGAATATGGCCTTTTTAGCCCTTGGTTCAAGCTTACCTTCATTAACATGATAATAAGTTGGACACCCAAATATTCGCAAGTATGAATAGTTAGAGGGTTCACCTGACCAGACCTCATTCGGAGTCTTAAAGTCAATCGCTGATGCTGGAGACCGATTGACAATATGAGAAGCAGTATGAACTGCTTCAGCCCAAAATACTTTGGACATCTTAGCTTGTAAGAGCATACAACGAGCCTTCTCAAGAAGAGTTCTGTTCATTCTCTCGGCAACTCCATTCTGCTGTGGTGTGTGCCTGACCGTCTTATGCCTTGCGATCCCATGAACCTTGCAGAAATCATTGAACTCTTCACTGCAAAACTCCAAGCCATTGTCCGTGCGAAGATACTTGATTTTCCTCTCAATTTGATTTTCAACCAAAATCTTCCACTCTTTAAATGCTTCAAAAGCATCACCTTTTGTCTTCAGGAAACGCACCCAAACCTTTCGTGAAAAATCATCAATAAATGTGAGAAGATACCTCTTTCCTCCTTTTGATGGAAGCTTAGAGGGACCCCATAAATCTGAATGGATGTAGTCTAGCACCCTTCCCGTCTTGTGCTTGCCAGTGCTGAAGCTGACCTTTTTCTGCTTCCCTAAGACGCAGTGCTCACAAAATTCAAGTGTGCCGATCTTCTCACCATTCAAAAGGTTGCGGTTGCTCAACATCTCCAATCCTCGTGCGCTCATATGGCCTAGTCTCATGTGCCATAATTTTGCCTTGTCATCATTAGATAACTGCACTGTAGATGCATTTACAGAGCCAATAATGGTGCTTCCCGCAAGTGTGTAGAGGCCATCCTCCAGCTTGGCCTTCAACATGACTAAAGACCCTTTAGTCACTTTCATAGTTCCTCCTTCACTCATGTACTTATAGCCTTGTTTATCTAAAGTACCCAGGGAGATCAAATTCTTCTTTAGATCAGGAACATGACGGACTTCTGTAATAGTCCTCATGATTCCATCATGGCAGCGAACATGAACTGAACCAATGCCAACTATTTTACAAGTTGCATTATTGCCCATTAATACAGTTCCTCTGCTTGTTTCATAGCTGCTGAACCAATCTTTTCGGAATGTCATATGCAGAGTACAACCAGAGTCTAAGATCCATGTGTTGTCATAGACTCCATTATTGCATGATGTTGTTAGTACATAATCATCATCATTATCATGTACTTTCTCAACAATGGATGCACTCGCCTTTTCTTTGGACTTCGACATAGGGCAATCTCGTTCAAAGTGCCCCTTCTTGTGACAGCCCCAACACTCCGCATTCTTTTTGTTCACACGAGACTTTGATCTGTACTTCGATTTGCTCCTTCCCTTTTGGCTAGTACGACCTCTTACAAAGAGTCCACTAGCTTCGTCACTTTTGTCTCCTTCAAAATGCATCCGCACATCACAAGAGTTTAGTGCTTGCCGCACTTGCTCAAGTTTAATAGGTTGTTTGCTATACATCATTGAATTCTCAATATCACGATATTTTGAAGTCAATGAAAATAGTAAAGAACATGCAAGTGTCTCCTCGTCCTTTTTAATTCCAGCAGTTTGTAAGTCCATCACAAGTTTATTGAATGCATCTAGATGGTCTTGCAACAAAGTACCTGAATCCATCTTAAATGTATGAAGACGCCGTTGTAACAACATCCTTGTTGTCACTGACTGGTCCTGGTAAAGCCCTTCCAGCTTTTTCCATAACTCTTTGGCCGTCTCTTCGGTACTTGTACTCACTTCACAAAGTACGTTAGGTGCAAGGGACAGTTGGATTGCACTCAATGCATCTCCTTCAATCTTTTCTTTGTCGGAATCCGATATCTTATCGGGGTACTTTCCGTCAATAGCATGGATTGAACCTTCCCTCCGCAGTAACGCTATCATCTGGATTTTCCAGATATTGAAGTTGTTGCGCCCACTAAATCTATCAATTTCAAACTTCATGGAACTCATTTTTTTTTTTTACTTGTTCTTCCTTTTCTACTACAATGTATTTGGAACTACAGAAAACCAAAGTAATCCTTTTCTGATGTGGAAGTTCAGACTGTGCTGCAACCACAGAGCATACTCAGACAAAACCTTGCTCTGATACCAATTGTTAGCGGAAACGTGAAACTAAAGAACAAGGAAGAACAACAATATTTAATGTGGTTCGGATCAAAATGATCCTACGTCCACCAAAGAACAACTGCACCGATATTTATTTCACTATAAAAGGAATATAAGTGAAATACTACAAGAGAGAGAACACAATGCCTTAGAAGGTGAGAAGGCAAGTGAAAGGATAATTTGAAAATGAATTAAGAGCTACCTATTTATAGGAATAAATTCATCCTATTGATGTCATCCATGACATCACTATGTGTCAAAATTGTCAAGGTTAAGATAGCAAACCATTTTATGGTTTGCCTAACTTTCACCTACCAAGATACAATCTTTGACTTGTATTTTGTACTAATTATCTTCCTACCAAATATTCATATTAATTCATCTTCCATTTAGTTTGATTCCACAAGAACCAAAACCAACTCTTTCATCTACACTATTAGAGTAAATTTTGCACACTATCATTGTATATAAGTTAAACTCATAACACATTTTCCTAACTACTATTTATAATTATTCGAGCTCATAAAAAGAATCGTACGCTTTGTCAGCATATACAAGTTAAACTCGTAACCAATTTTCCAAGATACTAATGAACTAATAAAGTAACCAACCATTTGCACTTTCTCTAGTCTTTAATATGACCTCATAACAAACATATAAGTTTGTTTTTTTTATGATAATATCTCATAAGTTATATTCGTATATAAGTTTGATTTCTAAAGGGCAAAAATGTGCAAACATACAATTACCAATTCACATATACTTTATACATTTCAATTTATTTGTCTGGTTTTAACTTGACACGAAGTTTAAGAAAGTAAATCTAAAAATTTATATTCTTTTTCTTGAAACGGACTAAATTTTTTTTAAAAAATAAGATAAATAAATTAAAACGAAACGAGTAAATGCTAACCTGTTTAGCCCAATGAAGTTGAAAATTAGGCCTAAACAATTGTTTCAACATGGAAATATTAAACAAATAGCCATCAATTGAATCATGTTTAGTAATTGGGTCTCTAAATTTGACATAATCATCATAAGCCACACGATTAATTCCTTGATCATCAAATAAATGAGGCAAATCTTCATATAAAAATTCAACTAATTTATTCATATCAACTGTTGGGTTTTTTATTGGACTCTGTTTATCAACTAAACTTTGATAAATTTTGAATTTTTTTTGAGATTTTAGAGTTTTTGTTTTGGTTTTTTTGGGGGAAGTGAAGAAAACTGAAGTAGGATGACATTGCCGGAAAATGGGTCGCCGGTGAAGTGATGGCCGGAAAATCAGGTCGGAAAATTGTGAGGTGGACATTTTTAAATATTTTTTTAGTACTGTTCTGTATTTTTTTTTTATGGTTTTAAAAGGATATGTTTTGGTTTTCGTGTCATAAATATTAGCCATAGAAAGTAATGGTTGGGATTTTCTCCAAGGAGAAATTACGTAAATTAATATATTTTAAAAAACAATTACTGATTTTAGTAATATTTTTTATTTATTATCATTTATAGCAATGCTTAGTTAAATCTGTAATATGTGTTAGAAGTGAATTATGTATGCAAAATATATGAATTATAATTGTTTTTTTGAAATATATTATGTTTGTTTGGTAACAAATTGTCACGTTGTATTATAAGTGTATTAAAATGTGTGATAAAATGTATTATTCATCATTAAAATTTGTATTATATGTGAATAATAAATTGTTCTTTGTAATATGTATTAAACTTGTATTATAAATGAATTGAAAGTGATCAAGTGAAAAAAAATATTATTGCTATAAATGATAAATATTTTTTTATCATAGTATATTTATGTAAATTTCCTTTCTTTTTTTTTATTTGTGTCTGATATTTATATAGATTATTATAGAAAATTTATTAAGTGTATTGTACTGCTTACCATTTATTTTAATTATTGTACTTGTTAAAATAATTGTTAATTGTAGCAAATTAAGATATAAGTTATCAAAAATAAATATATATTTTTATGCGATCAAAAATAGTTTAAATAAACTTTTGTTGTACTTTCGCTTCAAATATATCTTTTACGTTTTATTTAAATATACAATTTTTTATTATAATTGGGCACATATTTGTTCTTATTTTCACGAAAATTAACAAAAAGTTAATAAATAAATTCGATTCTGACTTCATAAAATCGATAAAATCGAAATAGAGAGTGGCATATTCACAACTTGAGATTTTCATTTCCACAAATTATCATATTTATTTATTATAATATAAGGTGTAAAGTAAATTTACAATGTAATAGCCAAGGTTATGGCTATGCACATTCCTCAAGTAACATAACACACTTCATAACGTGCCTACACTTAGCCTATTTTTCCTTTATATATATATAAGCATAATAAGAAGATACATATAGAATATCTAGCATTTTCAATATTATTGGATCCGATAAGTAAAACTCGTATATGATGTTATTCAGATTCTTCAGAAATGTTATTAGGAATGTGTCGAAATCATCAAAAGCAGTGTATTTCTGGAGAATTCGACATGGATGCGGTATCATTTTTGGAAAGTCGTCCAAGAAACATAAGTCGTGTTCATATGGAGATGATGATGAAAATAACGATGACGGGCATGACTATGCACCAACAACATACTTAGAAAGAGGTGGCGACGATGACGATGGAGATTATGACTATGCTCCGGTTGCTCTCACTTGATGATGTTATCGTGTAACATGTAGTGTTTCATACTAATTGGTAACATAATATATTACAATAATTAGGAAACTATTAAAATAGTTTTTTTTAAAAAAAATATTAATCAATAGCATGCATTGCTCTACTAGTTTATTGTATAAAAAAGAAAACAGTTAAAGGCTTTTTTTAAATAATTTTTTTTTAGCATACGACATATAAAATCAAATTAATTATGACAGTACAAAGCTTTAGGAATAAATTAAACATATGATGCTAAATAAATAGTCTAAATCTACATAGCTAAGTTGTTCAAATTAAGCAATCAATAAAAATTAATATATCATATATTAGTTAATTAATCTAATGTCTAGACAAAGTCAAACTTCAAAGTGGTATATATGTGTTTATTTATTATAAATAAGAATCAAAATCAACAAAATTCAGAAGCAATACCCATGCCAATCACAACAACTATAATCGGTGTAATTTTACAAGTAGATTCTGAAGAAAATATGATGAATGTATGTCTTATTATCCCTATTTTTGCGGGGCAAAGAGGTTATTTCCCGTAAAGTCATTATAGTAAATATTTGGATATCTAAATGACTATCTTTTGAATTGTATATCATGAGAGTTCAACCAAACACCGCCATTAGTTGAGCTTTATTTGACATGAAAAAAAGTGGACATAAATTTCGAACATTTACATATAATTGATGATTGTTGTTGTTATCTTTGAATCCTCAATTATAAACATAGTGAATATGTAGCCTTTTTAGCACTCATTTTAGTCATCACATACAATGACATATGACATGTAAAATCATCACTCAAGCATATGGTTGTGCACATTCTTGAGGTAAGATAACACACTTCCTAAAGTGTCCAAACAAGTCTAATAGTTGTCTCTTTCCTTTATATAAGTATAATAATAAATGGTTTCTTCACCAAAATCATACACACAAAAACAAATATCATAAATCTTCACATCTTTCAAAAGCTAGAGGTACAATATTTGTTAAAAAATATATAGAATGTCTTGAATATTCAAGATTTTCTGGGTTGAGAAAAGAAGGTTGTGTTTAGATGGAGATGACGATAGTGATTATGACTATACTCCAACAACATGTTTAAAGAGAGATGATGATGACAATGGAGATTATGACTATGCTCCTGCTACGACATCCTTGGAAGGCCGCGAGAGGATCGAGATTAGTGGCGACATTTAATACTTTCAGTGACGACATTTTTACACTTTTGGAGGCGATAGAGTTGCCACTAAATGCCTTCTAGTGGCGATATTTTACACTTTAGCGGCGATTATATTTGCCACTAAACTACCTTTTAGTGGCGACATTTGAACTTTTAGCGGCGACTACAGTTGCCACTAAAACAGACTTTTAGCGGCAATTGCTTTTGCTACAAAAACAGCCTTTTAGTGGCGACATTTTACACTTTTAGCGGCAACGGAAGTTGTCACTAAAACAGCCTTTGGTTGTGACATTTTACACTTTTAGCGGCGACGGAAGTTGCCCTAAAACAGCCTTTTAGTGGCGACATTTTACACTTTTAGCGGCGACGGAAGTTGCCACTAAAACAGCCTTTTAGTGGCGACATTTTACACTTTTAGCGGCGACGGAAGTTGCCACTAAAACAGCCTTTTAGTGGCGACATTTTACACTTTTAGCGGCGACGGAAGTTGCCACTAAAACAGAATTTTAAGTGGCGACATTTTACACTTTTAGCGGCGACGGAAGTTGCTACTAAAACAGCCTTTTAGTGGCGACATTTTCACTTTCGCGGCGATGGAAGTTGCCACTAAAACAGCCTTTTAGTGGCGACATTTTCAACTTTCAGCGGCGACGGAAGTTGCCACTAAAACCGCCTTTCAGTGGCGACATTTTACACTTTTAGTGGCGACAAAAGTTGCCACTAAAACAGCCTTTTAATGGCGACATTTTCCACTTTTAGCGGCGACGGAAGTTGCTACTAAAACAGCCTTTTAGTGGCGACATTTTACACTTTTAGCGGCCATTATAGTTGCCACTTATCGTAAATCCATGTGGCTACGATACCCGGCTCTCAAAAGAGTCCCTCTATTGCTTATAAGATCACATATTTGACTACAACACTAAAATCATTAAGGAATCATATAAAAATTATGATCCATTATCCATGTCGACTACATGATTTATGAGGAATGTGAGTTGTCTGAACTCATCCCTATATCGATGCTTAATACTACTTCCAATAATATATATATATATATATATATATATATATATATATATATATATATAACTCATGCTAAAATGTATAAAACATAACTCATCCTCAACTTGAGATTTTACACAAAAGATTCTCTTAAAACAGATAATGCTCTATATTCCTCATAAACTCGTTTTAAAATCAAGGTTTCCTCTAGTTTTAAATGGAAAAGCATTTACACTTTGAAATACCTACTCCCCTTATACTCATTTTGAAACATGCAAGATAACTCTCCTCATTTACAACTCATTTACTCAAGTCTTATTCAAGTTCTAGAAGTTTGTACAAGACTTCTCAAAATGACTCAAAAAGTTTTTCTCAAACTTTACTTTTAACTTTAATTTAATGTAAAATGTAAATTAAGTGATGTGTATGCATGATCTCTCAAGAATTAATGAAGATTTTAACTGTGGATATCATGGAGTGGAGAATATAGGTATGATGCGAGGGAACACACACGGAAAGAAGGACAAAAGGGTAAGGGACCTAGCGACCCAGGCACATTGATCAAAAGCTATTGCATAGTGTTTGGAGCATAGTAAGTAGTGCACCGCGCTAGGCCCTAACTACTGGGCAGTAGTTATGCGCTATGGTGGTGCGCCACCCCATGCCCCTCCTAGAATTTTGACTAATTTTCTTGCTCCAATTCAAGCCCAAACTTGATTGGATTCATAAACTCAACACAAATAATCAAAAACCCCACTCAAATTCTATTAAAAACAATACTCATTCGTAAAACCATCATCTCAAGAACTCAAAAAGACTTCATTGTTAAGGAATAAAGCTAAAACCTCAAGAACTTCTCAAGAACTCAACAAGACTTTCATTGTTAAGAAATAAAGCTAAAACCTCAAGAACTCAATTCGTCAAGTTCAAGAACTAATTTATGAATGAAAATCACATAATTAGCGTGAGAGCGAATAAATCCAACATTATGAAAGCTTACACACCTCAAAAGAACCAAGTATAATTTACACCATTCAATAATTGCCAATAATACTTACTTTTAAGCGACTTTTATTAAGTATACTAACTTTTAATGACAACAAACATAGTATAATATACATCGTTCAAGTCAAACTTTACTAATTTGTGTAAGTCATGACTCATGTCATGACATGAAAGTAGAGTGAACAGAAATCAAAGCAAATAGAAAAGAGGGATTATGACATTGGGAGTATAGTGAAGTATCACATTAAAAGTTTATATGTATGTGATATTAATAAAAATATGACATACATCTTTATATAAAATAGGGATAAGATACAAATACCTCTCTAGACTGTAATTTAAGAGATACATCTTAAATAAACATATTAAGGTCCTATTACACCCTCCCCTCCCAAATCAATTTTCTTTTTTAAATTTCGTATACATATTAAGGCAATAGACACAACTACTAAAGATTAAACATGATTTTGGAATAACCTCATAAATGGATATGTACATATATATATATATTATTTTTATTTTTGTAAAATTACTTTTAATTGGCCAATTGATTTCCAATCTTCAACAATACTCTAAGTACTTCTTTTGCTAAGAGGCCGACCAAAGTGATTCTAATTCCATTCTCCACTTAATTTCTCATGCTTTGGATGCTTATTGCATATATATAAATATATATATTCTTTTTTATGCAATTTTTTTTTAAAAAAAATACTTGCTAAAAAATATTAAAAAGAAGTCAAAGTCCAAATAGAATTTTGAATACTAAATATGTATATCTTAGGAAGGGACCCGTAAATTGGCAAAGTCCACACAAAATTAGCAGGATCATCTCCTTCATTCTACATTGATTTTGACAAGAGTTGACTTCATAAGATCGTAAATCATAAAATTCGTTAAAAAATCATATCGTGTAAATATAGCGAAATAATTTTTTCTTCTGTTTTATATAAATGGTTGAATTCACTTAATATTAAATAGGATATTAGTATAGTGGCCAAAAAATTATTGTAGATCACAAATTTATTACAAAAGACATCAATGATTGAGGTAATTAAGAAAACTTTTATTTTTTTAAGAAAGGGGAAATGGGAAATAATTAAAAAAAAATTAAGAATCTAATTATCCAAAATGGATTTTTATGGGATTTAATAGAATAATCAGTTTATTCATTATTTGAATACTTTGCCAATTAAAAGATTCTTAAAGAAGGCCTTACAACCCGTAAATGTACATTTCATTCACTTTCCACAAAGCCTAAAAAAGAGAATAATATTTCATTATAATGCAAAATATAGAGTTAAATATTAACCTTTAATTTGTATATTTATATCACTTTATAAGCTTAGGATAGGATTGAATAATAGAATTTTGAATTATTGTTAACAAATATTCAAATTGATTTGGGTACTATGGTTGGGGTATATATTGGATAAGACAGAATAGGGATATTGAAAATATCCAAATTTGCCCTAATATTATTCCAAATTGTTTTTACCACTCAGAGAGTTTTGGGAATAAAATAATGAATTTCAAGTTTTCAAGTTCGGTAAGAAGTAACGTCTAATTATACGATAATTTGTTCTTTAGATGAATTGGTCTTTCGATTTTTATCAGAGGTAGAGGAAGAGCGTTAGATACGAATTAAGTTAAAATCGTTAGTAGTTTTGATTCAAACTTATTAAAATATCGTGAATATATACATAAGAAACCCAACAGCTTAAAAAGATTAAAATCTAGGATCCATAATAAGCTTCAAATCTTGACTTCGACTCTGATATTTGCCCTTCAAATAAAACTTATATCTAGCGGGACAACTTTAACGATATGGACCCTAACTTGTGGGATGCTATGATATGAAAATATAAACTTATGACCCGCGAAAATTTTATTTACGTTGAAGAGCAAAAATTAAAGATTAGTTGACACAAATACCCTCCAAATTTACCCTTTTCCTTTTATCCTCAAAATTAATTAATCCCATAAATTACAAACACTATATTTCTCTTGAATTAGAGAATTTTTTTTCCCTTTTCCCTTATTTTATACATTATACATTTTAAAAATAATTTGCTAGGCCTTTTGAGAACACAATTATGTTTCCATCATGCATGATTTGTTTATTTTGATTATAATATAATTAAGTTTTCCTTGACTTGCATATCCCATGCCTAATCTTGGTTAGGAAGATTAATAAGTATGCAATTAGTATATCTTTCTAATTAGTATTATAAATTTTCTTGAGGAATATCCATTAATTTTTATATGTAGTAAGTAGATCACACTAATTAAAGTACTATTAAGTACGTATATATATTTGAAAATAAACGAATCTCTACTACCAAAGTAAACTTTTATATTTCCTTCAAAAGTATACTTTAGCATCATATATATACACCACTAATCCTCTCTTTTTTCCCCACTCAATATATGATATCCGTATGAGAACCTGATTAATCTGAATCCGTTCGTTGTTGGACTTAAATCGGGTGGTGGTCGACTCTCCCAACAAAATATTTTCCATTTCCAAGATTTAGACCTGAAATATCTCGTTAATTAATTAAGGACAGAGGAATCTCAATCAACTCATTCATCATCTTAGTTTACCAGTATTTACAATGATATAATTATTAAAAATATATGAATTTTCGAGATGAGTTTTCAAGGAATATCCGCTAAAATTTGGTTATTATTCGTGTGTTTTTACTGATAAGATCTTTTTCCTTGACATCTTATAATGAAATACAAAAGAAAGTTCAATTAGAAAATATATTCAAGTTATATACTGACAATGTAAATATATTTGATATATCTTTTATCAAATGTAAAATTGACTATTATTCGCGTGTTTTTAAGATTTTTTTCTTGACATCTTATAATAATGAAATACAAAAGAAAGTTTAATTATTTTTCATATCATCGAGATAAAACACTTAAATCACATAAAATATGTAACTTTTGGAATGAGTTTTTAAAATAAAAAAGGTATATAAGTTGGGTATAAGTATTTAATACTTTACGTGCCATAAATCATAACATGCATTTTCATGTGAGCATATAATGCATGCAAGAAAAAAATATAAAGCCAACCAAAAGTTGACAGAAAGGAATATTTTGGAAAATAATTGGAAGGATGTGCTTTAATTTTTTTCTAATGTAAATAAAAAAAATTCTATTTTAATCTGCTTGTCTTATTTTTTTTAATATGTATTTTTTTTATAAAAAAAAAAGTACTATCAATACATATCCCTACTCGTTACGCCTAGCATACTATGTAATATATTTAAATCACAAAATTCAAAAATTATTTTAACATATTATACATATTTTTATTTAAAATCACAAAATAAAAAAAATTAATTAAACTCTATATCGAGTTAAATTAAGATAAATAAATTAAAACATCGGCAATAAATACATACGTGCTTGTCATTCTTTTTTTAGGAAAAAGATATTCCATAGGCTTTCTTTAATCTTTAATCTGTCACTTTAATATTTGCACCAATGATATATAGAAACGTTAATCTTTTTAATAATAATATTTTTGTTTAATTCTAGTAAGTATAAAAATAAAAAAGTACTTAGCTTGTCTTAATTTGAATATTTATGCTCTATAAGTCTATGACTTTTAGAAAAATAAAAGTATATTTTTTACTAGAATATTTCTTTTGTTGATATACGTCATTATTTCTAAAAAGAAAAACAATAGAAAGTTAAATAAACAAATTCGTTTAATTTCTTGAAATTAATTATGTACAAAATCATTATTGGTGGCTTTTCATATTAAATATTTATTTTCGATTGATTAAAAGTTACATATATTTAATCATATATTGTGAGGTACCAAAAGCTCTAATTTTCAATAAATAACACAACATACACATAGATAGCAGAGTCCATTTTTCACAATTATATAGTATAGTATTATATTTACATAAAAATTAATCTATGGTGGGGTTTTCCAATTTATAATTTGGTGGGGGTGGGGTGGGTGGGGGTGGGGGGGATAGAACATTCTAAAAATTGGACTTCCAGACAAAAGGGATATTCAGAAGGACCATATATTATGGGAATATAATCTAAGAAACGTGTCACTAGGAGAATCCCATGCATAGGATAGACAAATTAACCTTTTTTTAAAAAAAATAAAATAAATAGATATACGTTGATAGTGTAAAAAATTGCAATCCTCGAATCATTTTACACGATATATTGTCAAATTATCATATTAGACTTGTTATAAATTTCACCTATTTATTATAATTAAAAAATATATATACATCGGCAATATGAGCTTAAACTCCTTGTTATCACTAAAAATATTGGCAAGATGCGATTATAATTCGTTTATTTTTAATCAAAGTCTGATGTAAACTTCAGATAGAAAGTCATGTGTGAGAGCAAATTCTTCTCTCTCCTTCGTAGAATGTATATTACGTGAATTGCGTTTAATCAGAAATTTAATATAAATATCGGACACTCAATAAAGATAAAAAAAGAAAGGGGAATAAGAGAAGAGAATCTTCAAAAAAAAGTTATGTTTTGGAGAGTTGAGTGAGTCTTGTAAATGAAGAATGAACATAGAAAGCAACAAATTAAAGCTTCATTATTCACCCAATACACTTCAAAACACCTCTTCTTCTTTTTTTCTTTCTTTTGGCAAAGACCAAAAGCTAAGGGAATTAGATGCAGTCTCTCTCTTTCTCTTTCTCTTTCACTTTGTGTAATATTCCTCTCATGAAAAGGTCTATGTTGTTACTATTACTATATGAGTGGAATAATTAGATGTAAGAGTTTTAACTTTTTTCGAGGGGTATATTTAGATATATTAACTTAGTTTTATCGTCAACTAATTAAACACTCTGATTCGTTTTAATTGTAGTGGACGTTAAATATTGATGTAACACATTATTTTTGGAGATATTAACACAAATTGAGTATCTACAAGTGCCTATTTCAATTAAATTGGAGTATTTATCAGTTCATATCAAATTCAAGTACTTATTTATATATTTTATCGTATATATGACTCTAGTGATAAATGAAGTTTTGTATTTGAGCATTGAGAATAAAATTCTCCTTGCAATAATGTTTCTATCATAATCGATAAAGTTTGTAGGATTAGAATTTAAATTAATCGAAGTAATGAATTTTGAATATCAAATACTTTGAAAAGGTTTGCTAATCTTACTTTTTGTGTACTGTTATGCTAAGTGAGCGTCTATTAGCCATTCTAATAAAGTTGTAGCCAACTGTATGCTACCACTAAGGTGTGTTTGGTAGGAAGTTTTCTTTGGTAATTGGTTGGCTTAAATATCTTGTAAAATATTTTTGTAATGGACTAATTTTCTATTAATTTAAGAAAAATGACTTCTCTATTTAAAATACAATAAATCTCTGAAATTCTCTTTCAACTTCACCACTCGATCCAGATTTGGAATTCAACTACTAACTCTAACCATGCTTAAAATCAGGGCCAAGGTTGAGAATAGGGCATCAAACAACGACAGAGAGTCGAATATTAAGTCAAGTTCAAACTCAAAAGTTGAGAGTCAAGTCTAAGACTGGGGTTAGGGTCAAGGTTAGGATTTAAGGCTCGAGTCGGGATCAGGAGTAATGAGATAGAATTGAGAGTGGGGTCTTGTATCAGGGTTGGGATTCAGGTTTAAGGTCATGGTCGATATTAGGTCCTAGGTTGCGTGTCGAGGTTACGTTATCATAGGCTGGGAGTCAGGCTTGAGTCGATATTGGGTGTCACACTGAATTTGGGGCTAGGTCAGATGTCAGATCCTGATAGAGGTATGTCTCTGTCTCAAAGAGTGGGGATCCGAATATAATGTTTTAATATTTGTCTAGATCATATATAAAGACTCATGATACGATACATTTTTTCTTACTAACCAAAATATCAAAAAATAAGTCTAAAATTACTTATTTTCTAGGTGATAAAATATTTTCCTTTGGATCAAACACACCCTAAATAGGGCTCACATCCCTCCTAATCTTAATACTTCATAAAATTTTAAATTAACTAAATGACTGAGTTCCATACACCAAAGTACTAAAAATACAATAATTAAGGCATGACATAGGAATACAAAAGTTGAAATGTTACAAATTAGATAACAAATGGATATTAGAATTAGTCTATATAGAAATGTGCTCTTTTTAATCCAATTTATGCATAGTTTCAAAAAGATAAATGAAATTCTTTTTCCACTAACTACAATTCTTCTATTCATAAAAAATAAGATACTTAATTACCTCTCCTCAAGTTACAAATGAATATTAAGAGGTTTTATTTAAGGAAGCTATGTGTTAAAAAAGAATTACTTCAAAGAACTAAAAAAAAATCCCTTTTCTTGAATGGTCATCTCATCCCAACAATACATCCACAAATATCTATATGAAAATAGAATGTTATAAGTTTTACTTAGGATATTGTATGATCAACGAAATACTTTATAAGAGTCGATACCTAATTTTAAACCCTATGTCTGAATTTGAACTGCATTGAAACTCGATTCAATTTCAGAATCTAAAACTTGAGAAACATAATTAAAAAAATTTTGAATTCGCGACTACAAACATAATAAGAGCCGATTTCATTTTATTTTTCTCAAACTTTACTATGGTTTAAGAAAATTGTGTGAAAAGTTTGGTCAAGATCCAATCTTTGTGAAGAAACATAATTTAATTAGAAAACAATATAAAGAATCTAGTTACCTTCCTATCCACTTCATTAAAGTTATTTAGCAGAAGAAGATTCCCCACAATCCCTTAAGCTCCCTTTAATATACTTTTTAAATTCTTGTGAGACATAATTTGTTCCTTTTTATAAGATCCTTCACTCTTACTTACCTTTCCTTAATTTAGAGTCGTAGAATTGGAATTTCAGATATTCTTTTCTTTGAAGCAAATATTATATTCTTTTGTAAAATCAATGAATTTGAATAGAGATTAGATGTTCTCTCTCTCATACACACATTATATGTGCACTCAATTCTATAAAACAATTATGTAACTTTTGAACCAAATAAAGAAATGTTCTTTTGTTTTTTCAGCTCGATATTCGATATACATATTTGTATCGAGATTTTTGATTAAATTTGTATTTATGTATTGCAGGATTCATTTTTGAAGGTGATTCAAAAATTTATATTTAAGACATCTGATTAAGAACGGAGAATGTCAATCATTTCACCGAGATAGGATAATAAAAGAAAGTTGCTTTGGTGGATTGATACTTAAGCACCATCTTTAACATGTCCTCCTTTTTTCTCTCCCATGCTTACTATAACATGGTTTTAAAAAAGACAATGGTAGCATTTTTTATCCTTTTGAAATTCTAATTTTGATCTTTATGATAGTTGAATCAAACATATTTAACCTTTTCAAAAGCATAATTAATATTTAATCAATTAAAAATATATGTTAATTTTGGCCCCCTTTTAATAATTGTGGTGTTAGAATTATCTTGTGCACATCTAAATTTATGGGACATCTGTTAACTCGTATTAATATAATTATGTAGATATCAGGTTATTCTGTCTAGCAAATCTTGAATAAAAGAAAAAAGAATTCGAGTGCTTTTGAGTTTTTCGATCCCTTAAATTTTTTATGGAAAATTTATATTAATAATTAGACTATTTTCTAGAACTGTAGTACTCTCAAATATGAAACGTTATCCAAACTTTAGAAGAAGAAAAAAACATGAGTAATTATATAATGTAATGGTTAATATATAGAGGTATCAAATTTGCACATTTCAAATTATTGAAGGTTAAATATGTTCAGCTAAATATCACAAGGGCTAAATCACAATTTATCAATAATTAAGGGATTAAAAATGCAAATAAATATATAGAAGAACAACATAATGGATGGGGGAGAGGGGGAGGGGGGGGGGCTTTTTATAATTAGTTAAATCAACCATAGAAATGGAATCAAGATTCACATTATAAATTTAAAAGAATTGGTACTGCATTTGAATAATTTGTTTAAAAGTACATTTTCAAGTACTACTATCAAACCATGATAATAATTTAATTACTATTTTACTATAGTTGAATATAATTTATTTTTCTTGAAAATGTTTTTGTTAGTGGCATACTGTCTGTAAGATACCCATTAAGCCCAAAAGTAGAATTGTATTTAGAATCTTGAATAACACAACTTACTAAATGAATCTTTTGTAGCATATTTATTAAGATAAAAAAAATTGTAAGTTGTTTAAAAGAAGATAAAAGAAAAAGGTAAACCCCATGAGAAGAAGGAAGTAGAAGAGAATATTATCTTTTATTTTGAGTGATTATAGAATTTCATATAAAGACTGTCCTAAAGTACCAAAGGTTCCAAAAATCAGACTCTTTTCTTTTCTATAATCACATGACACCTAAATTGATTCCTTCTTTTACATCTCAACCATTTAAGTTATATAAATATATAACTTTTACATTATAAGTGTAATTTTATTGGCTATAATATGTTCATGAGTTAACTACTTTATATTTTTCGGGAAACTGATGATAATGAGTGGTTAAAGCATTGTATTTATTAAAAGATGAATAATCGTGAACATAATAATTATTAAGTGACAGCAAGGTCGAGGCACGAGATGATTCACCATGCATTTATGCTCAAACATGATATAATCGCACGATAGTAATAATTTATTAACTTTGAAATTTTTTTATGTGTCAATGATCAAGACCTCACAAATATTAATAATGCTAGCAGCCCCCAATATGGGGTTTGGAACCCATGTATAAAATCGTTGAGTGAATTATACTTCTTGTGTGTTGGTTGACCTAAGTCGCACCCTTATCGTTGGGATGAGGCTCAATGTGGCCTCTAAATTGTAGGTGGATGAGTTTCTGTCTCATACAGCTCGAGTCTTAAATGTGGAAAGTATAGAAGATATCGAAAAATCCAGCAACAACTAGTTGTCAATCGAGGGAAGGATACACTTGCTTCTTCACAAGCCTATTCGGCAAAAACACCGAACGTGAATATCCATGGGCTTAAGTTTTACAATTATTATTGGTGGTATGAAACAACATTTTACAGTATTAAATCACTTATAATACTATTATAAACAATTCTTACGATTAAGTATATAAATTAGCAACATATTAAAATGATAATCAATCTTCTATAACATGTTAAAATATATCGATTGATAGCTAATTTTCTATAACATGTTAAAATATATCGATAATATTTGATATATAAATAAAAACAATTGTTCATGCCATATGTACCCCAAGACAACTTACCCTTTCACACTTTGATGACTACCAACAAATAGCTTTTTGCCTTTACTCTTTGCAAGAAGTTACTATCCCTTCTTTTCTCTTCTTTTTTGATTTTTTTTTTTAATCTTTTTTTTTTTTGTTTTGTTTTGTTTCTTTATTTTCTTTATCCTTCCCTTTGCTTTTACTTTTCACTTTTTTTTTCCTCTTTCAAGAATCTTTACTTTATTCTCCCTCGAACTCAACCCTCTAAAAAGACCACCATCCTCTTCACAAATATTTGAATCCACCTTGTGTTCATAAACAAACAATTCCTCCCTTTTTTTCCTCTATCCACACACACCACTTTGTGTTTCAAAAACCTAACATTTTTTTTTATCATCTTCCTATTTGAACATGAAAACAAATCCATTTGTT
This sequence comes from Solanum lycopersicum, assembly GCF_036512215.1. Taxonomy (NCBI): domain Eukaryota; kingdom Viridiplantae; phylum Streptophyta; class Magnoliopsida; order Solanales; family Solanaceae; genus Solanum; species Solanum lycopersicum. Next base: position 1,621,149 of record NC_090811.1, on the reverse strand, counting down.
GTTTGAGGATTATATACGCGGAATATCTGAATAGACACTTGTACTTGCATCGAATTTTACAGATAGACCTAGCTCGTTTTTTCGAGTTTTTGAGAAAATATATAGGCAATCATGAATATGGCATCATCAAATTCAGAATTAAGCCTTGAATGCAAACCCCATCAAAGTTATTCTATGCTTTTGAAATCATTTGGTGAGAAAAATGTTGATCAAACACAAAATCTTGAAGAATTCTTAACTAGACTTGAAGAAGAAAGGGTCAAGATTGATGCATTCAAACGTGAACTTCCCCTTTGCATGCAACTTTTAACCAATGGTACGTAATTTCATTCTTTTCAACAACTAGTATATATCCATCTTCAGATCACGTATATTGATAGTGTAAATAATTTTATACGATCATAAAAAAATCATCCTTTGGATTATTATAAGGTTGAAATGGCTTTCTTTTGTGTACAAGTTTGTGTGTGATGAGATTTATCAAACCAAGAAAAGTAGAACTCAAAAATTCTTGATTATATCATTTAAGAGTAATTATTCAACATCATTGTTATATATGAGGTAATTATTGGTATATCTTTATGATAAGTATTATAATTGATAATTTAATAAAAATGGTACACAACATGCTATAACATGTAGGATATATAGAACTTAAAAATCTTTCATTCAATATATAGCATATATATATGCTAGCTTAAACTTATTTATAGTGTATTGTTTAATTACTTGTTGCCTTTTAACGTGTAATGTCGAAAACAACTTCTCTATCTTGCAAAATCAGGGTAAGGTTCGTGTATATTCTATCCTCTTCAGACCTGACTTGTGAACTTACACTGCGTATGTTGTTGTTTCAAATCTAATATTGGTCCAATTTTTTTTGGGAATTAACAGCTATGGAGGCTTCAAGGCAACAACTTCACTCCCATAGAGAAAATAATCATATTGGACAAATGAGACCAGTTCTTGAAGAATTCATTCCACTTAAGAATAACAATGCAAGTGTTGAATTAGGAGATGAAAAAATAGTAGCAAATAACACATCTACTATTGTTGATAATAAGGCAAATTGGATGACTTCTGCCCAATTATGGAGTCCACCAAGTGATCATCAAGAAACAAAACAACAAGTACAAATATCAAATACTTGTAACAAAGAAAATGATCATCATAACAATATAGGCTTTTCTATTGCCTCAAAATTAGCATTGGATAACAACAATTCTTCATGTCCAAGTCCAACAACACTAGCACTTGCTTCATCTAATAAACAAAATAATAATGAAACATTATTACAAGTGGAAGATAATAACAAGAATTTGGAAATTCAACAAGATTCTCAAGGCATTGGAGGTGGTACCAATAGCACAAGCACAAGTACTCAACAACAACAACCACATAGAAAGGCAAGAAGATGTTGGTCACCTGATTTGCATAGGCGTTTTGTTAATGCTCTTCAAATGTTAGGTGGTTCTCAAGGTAACATATTTGTCTATACCAATCTCTTATTTTATTCATTTATTTTTGTTTTATGTTATATATACTGATAAAGGAGAGTCTTGAAGCAACGATAGAGTTGTTTTTCAATGACCTATTCGAGTCGTGAAACCACTCAATCCAGGTTGGGTAGTGCGATTCATCTCTGAACTTTGTGTGAATACGAGATATATTGTGCATCGATCAGACTGCATGCTTTTTATGCATTGATGATGTAAATAATAGTAGTACATAGTATATATAATTTAATCATTGCAAAGGGAAAAAAAAAAATACTCTTTCTATATATTTAGATATGTTTCTTGTTATAGTCTAGTCTTACATGTACTTTTTATTGGTCTATCAAACTTTTTAAAACTGTTTGTTTATAGTCAAAAAGAATTATCATGTCATCATTTGGTTGTTTTCTTTTCTTACTTTGCAAGCAAGCAATCCAATCTTCTTTTTTTTGTGTAATGATTTTCAGTGGCCACTCCAAAACAAATCAGAGAGTTGATGAAAGTTGATGGATTGACCAATGATGAAGTTAAAAGCCATTTGCAGGTATACATGTTAACCAATTGCAACCCCCACCCCCTCCCCTCCACCCCACACACAACTCCAAGAAAACTAACCCTAAATTAGTTGATTTTTCTTTTAATTTTACATTTGATAATATATTATTATGAACATAAAAATGTCATGACATATTTAAGTTAATTCGTTTTGACTTAATTATACAGAAGTACAGACTTCACACTCGAAGACCAAGTCCAAGTCCACAAGCAACAACAGCACCACCCCACTTGGTGGTTTTAGGTGGGATATGGGTCCCACCTGAGTACGCAGCCGCAGCCGCACACGGTGGTGCACCACCTACAGCCACATTTTATGGACCACATTCAACTAGCCATGCACCATCACCTCACTATATTGCGGCCCCACAAGCATTAGCTCAAGAGTTTTATAATACGCCACAACCATTACAAACACTTCACCACCAACAATTGTACCATCCTGGTAGTCACATGTATAAGCCATCGCCAAAAGCACATTCTCATAGCTCGCCGGAATCGGACGCCCGTGGAACTGGTCAACACGGTGATCGGTCATCGGAGAGTATCGAAGACGGAAAATCGGAGAGTTATAGTAGTGAAAATGGTGGAGAGAGAAAGGTTGTGGTACACAAATTCTAGCAATTTTATGTGATTTTAACTTAGTTTAATTTAGTGATAATTTATTAAGATTAGGTTATATTAGATAAATAATTAGAAGGTTTTTGTTGTTGAAGGGGAAAAATTGCTTCCTTTTTTTTCATAGTACTACTACTCAAAGGAAGGGTAAAAAGGGAATAATGAAAAAGGTAGTGTTTTGTTTTGTTTGAGATTCCTATTGTATGCTTTAATATCCTAATTGGATAAAGTTTGAAAAATCAGATTTATTTGGTTTTCTTGGAGTTTTGTGGGTCTTTTTGACAATTTTGTCCTTTTGCTCAGTTGAGAAAATTGACCTTTTTATTTTATTTTTACTTTTTAATAAAAGAATAAATACTTGTATCACTTACACTCACATGACACTTTGATAAGCTTCCTCATTTTCATTACATGTGACAATGATGTTTAATTTTAAAGTTTGGTGTCCAATTAAGATGTTAATTTGAATTTTAAAATATATATATTAGTGATAATTGGAAAATTAAATAGTGATTAAACAAGGAACAAATGTCACATCAAAGTTTAAATGTGAATAGTTTGATAGATTTATATTCTTTAAGGAGTGAATATTATATAAAATTCGGTCAAACAAAGTCTACTCATCTCGAGATAACTTCATATATGTGATGTCTAAAATTTTGTATGATTGAAATTCAACTATATGATTAAATTTTTGTTTGAAATTCATACAAATATAACAAAAGTTTAATGTTTTTTATTATTGAACTGTAAGCATATGTAATTTCGAAAACGGCGTGTTTGAATCGCTCTACAGCACATGCAAAAAGAATTGAACATATATTCAATAGCGATGTCCAAACATGACACTTGAAAAAAATTATATAGTAATTTTGGGTAATTCGCAATTATGTTCTTTCATTTTTGTCTCATAAGATAAATATTTTTTTTTCGTGATACATAAGTTTATATTTTCACATTATAATTGACGATTCTTTTATTCTTTATGGACCATTGAATTAGTTTAAGGATTCACCTACTCAGTATGCTTTAAGCCCATAACTTTTTTTTGGATTGGGATTTGGGATAATTGGGCCGTAATGAAAACATCCAGCAAATTATGGAGGCCCAATTGTAGGGGAAAAACCAATTTTACAATTTTTTATATTTCGTTGATCAAAAAATTTAGAAAATATTTTCTCTAGAAAAATAAGTCACTTAAAAATAAGGAAAATGAGTTACGCATTGATGTTTCATTTTCATTTTGTCTTTATGCCCTCCAACATAGCACATTCTTCACTTCCAGCTAGGGTTGGACATAAAATATCGAAAATTAAATTGGTAAACTGGATTTAAATTTTTGATAATTTGGTATTCGGTATGATACTCGGGAGTAAAATTCTAGAATTATGGTGTTCGGGTTTAGGTTTGAGACATTATTACTATTTGGCATTTTCCAAATATCGAATTATTCACTTGATGAAGATCATGTATCAACATGTCTATTACTCATTGATAAAAGTCCGAAGAAGAAAATTAAAAAATAAACATAAACAACTCAATTACATGTCTTTTAGTTGTATCAATTTATTTTTATTGATATTTTCTTATTTATTGATATTCTATTATATTGTACCTCCAAATCAACTACAAGTTCAATAAGGTTTACCGAATACCATATCATTCCAAAATTTAGTTTACCAATTGTCGTACCAAATTAAAATTTAAAATTTTCATATTTGATATCTACTTTCAACTATCAATTATCGAATCAGAAATTTGATAACGCTGAACCGAATACCGAACATCTACCCCTACCTCCACCTCTATATAGATTGTAGCTCTTATTCCCACCACTCTACACCCCATCCCTACCATCCATAGCATTTAGTAAGAATCTTTTAAGTTATTAGATTAAACCTTTTAGAATTTAAACACAATATCTTTAATTATGAATAACTAAATTTCACTAATTCCCCACACATTCATTTCTTTTGATGTACTTAATGGTTAAAAAATAATGCATTAGTGACTAGGCATGAGATATCTAATTCATTGAACATAAAAGAAAAGTAGAAAAAATAAATCATTTTCCATCATGGAAATTGTCCTTTCTATATCATTATACTATTATGATTAAGAACTAATGTCAAATGGCTAATCATAAGAACAAATGTCAAATGGGTAAAATATTACATGTACTAGAAATTTGTTGATTCAATTAGTTGGAATTCACGTCTAAGTAAATTTATATTAAGATAGAATAAAATATTCCATATAAAGAAATTCTCTATTTCTGAAATATAAATTTGATATTTTAATTAAAAATAATAATATTTCACTCGTTTCATCATATCATTAAAAAAGATAAAAAGAAGGTGGGGGTGGGAGGGGGGGGTCCCTTTTTCATCATTGAAACATAAATTGTCGTTTGGCTATATATATTAATTACTACTATGATTAATTAAGCTAAAACTAATATCATAAGGATAATATTGCATGTACATTAAGGTTGTATTCCATAATTCGAGATTTGTTAACTCGACTAGTTGAAATTCATGCTAAATAAATTTACAACGAAAAATAAAATATTTTATGTTAAAAAAATTTCCGTTCTTAAAATTTAAATTTTGACTCTTTTTTTTTTCCGCTACAAACCTGATATTTTTAACGAAGAATAGTGAGATTTTTCTCTTTCTAACACATCCGTTCATTTCTTTGTATTTTAAAGTTCAAAGTAATGCTTCAATAGTGACTACACATGAGATCCAACTCATTAAAGGAATAAAAAAGAAAATCATTTTATCATGTAAATTGTTCTTTCACAATCAATTAATAACTAATGTCAAATTAAAGGGTAATATTACATGTCCATTAAGGTTCTATTCAACAACGAGAAATCTCTCAAACTCAACTAGTCGAAATTCACGTCTATTAAAAAGGATTTCATTATCTTTTTTAAAAAAAATATTTTCTTAAAACTCAATTTAAATATACTTTTAAATAAAAATAACGAGATCTCACTCATTTCTGCACTACACATTGAGGGGTGGGGGTTGGGGGGTGGGTCATTTTTCATCATGGGAAGTAATGTCCTTTCACCATCATCAATTACTAATACTATGATTAAGAACTAATTAATGTCAAAAAGGGTAATGATTACTAATATCTATATATACTAATAAGAACATGCAAATATATTTTTCATGATATATTCCTCAAGGAGAGGCAAAAAGAATGTCAAGATTTTATTACAAGATAGTTTGATTAGACTAAAAGTCATAATTGCATTGCCTTTATATTATATTTTGTACATTTCACTTTGTAGTTGTAATGAGTAGCCCTTTGTTTTTTTTTTTTTTTTCCCCTATGGCAAATTGTGACAAAATAGTTTTCAAGAACTTAGGTCCAATCACTATAATGCTCTTATAAAGTTTGTATACATATATGTACACATCTTACAACTTTAATTTCTTTCCAATAAGTGTACTAGTGGGATCAATTCCAGCAAACCAATTTTTTTCTCCTTTTGAAATAGAAAGAACAGAGGCAGATTCAAAATTTAAAATACATGTATGCATTATTTTTTAGTGTATTTAGCGATGAACTAATGTTGCTTTTAATATTAGGCATATTAACGTTAGAATTTCTCCAAGATTAATGTTCGAAACGATCAGACAACATATAAATGATGAACCAAAAACATTGTTTATAGAACCCTTTTAAGCAATTCTTTTACTTGATGCACATTTAAACTATTACTAGCTAATTGTAAGGGTATTTGATTTGGTTTATTTCTTGACGATCATCATATATGATTTTTAGAAAATTATTAAGTTCAGATGAATCAATTTATTATTTTCTCCGCTTTTTCATAGGGGAGGAGGGGGGGGGGGGGGGGTTATGATTCAATTACTTTCAATAGATTTTGCTATCATTGAGTAGTTGAAAGTTTTAACCTTCACGTCTTTTAAAAACATTATTATAAAAAAAAAAAAATTGGAAAAAGGGGAAAGAACAAAGATATGCATCTTTTAATGTAATCAATAGTTGATTAATGTTATATTTGTAATTTGTCATCTCATGCGGTTGGATAAAATGCGTGCCACCTATTATTTTTTTAAAATTATTCAATAAAATCATAAGTAAAAGAAAATGATTACAAATTATAATAAAGCGATAAATATTTTTACTTCATTTATAATTATAAGTTTTGAATTTGAAATCTAATAATATAATGTCTAAGATATATAGAAAATTACTTATCTTTAGATATGAACTTTTCATTACGAATTTGAATTATTCGAGTCGAGTAATGGGCACCAATCATCGGATTATAAGAAAAAATAAATATAAAAAAAAAATAAAATATATATATATATATATATATATATATATATATATATATATATATATATATATATATATATATATATATATATATTGTAAATTTGTCACCATTTAATTTTATAACTTATTTGCTCTTTCAACCATTGAGATTCAAGGAAATAAATTGAGAAAACAAAACCACACATCTTTTTCCTTTGTGTAAATGCTAAGACCTCATTTGTTTTTATTTAATAAGTTATGAATCTCAATTATTGAAATTCAATTAATAAGGTGCATTTGTTTTAAAAGCTTAAGCCTTAATTATTCAAATTTAATTCATATATTTATTTTGTTTCCTTATAAAACCTTTGAATGAATATGAATATATTTAGTTGACTCGCTATGATAGAGTCTTAATATCATTCAGTCTCATCAAAATATTGTTTCGCAAAAGCTTTTCTGTCTCTGCGCTTATCTTCTCGGCAAAATCTTCACATCGCTCACTTTTCTTTCTCAACCAAATACAATATAATTTTCATCTTGAACAGGTAAGTTTTCATAACATTTATAAGTTTTTATTTAGTATTTTTCTAATTCGATGCTTCAATGTTTTTCTCGTTGAAAACAAACAGTCTTATTTATTTAGTGTTCAAATCTAGAAACGATACTCAAATAGATATGTAGATTCAAACATCTAGATCTTAATATAGGTCGATGGCAGGGTCGGGAGTCAAGTTAGGGTCGGTTTAGGTCCCATACAAGGCGAAGTTAATTTGGGGTATAGGTTGGGGTTAGGATTGAAAGTAAGGTCTAAAGGTGGGGTCAGGTTTAGGGTAAAGAGTTGGGTCATGGGTCGAAATTGGGAGTCGAGTCTTGGATCAGGACCAGGTTTAGGAGTCAATTTTTTAAAATTGATTTTTAGTACCAAAAATCTAAAAAGTGAAAGTTGACCTCGTGAGAATTTGGATTCGCGATTGAGGATGAGAGTAGGATCTGGTCCCAAGTAGGGGTCAAGTCTGTGTTTCAGGTCTCAAATCGGGGTTAGGTGTCGAGTCCTAGGTCAAGGTCAAGGTCGAGTTCTGAGTTAGGGTTGAAAGTCGAGACAGAGTCAGGTTTGTATTTCAGATCTCAAGTAGAGATTGGAATTGAGTCTCAAATTAGAGTTTGAATGTCAAGTCTCGAGTAGGGTACAATTTTGTTCGGCTCTCGAATTGAGAATTGAGAGTCAGATCTTAGCCGCATGAAGTCGATGTCGAAAAATCAACACTTTTAATTAAAAACTTTGACATTCTCAAATGCTCGAATCTAAAATATTTCATTATAGATAGTGACATTCCAATCATCCTGTCACAATTCAAATTAATCTCGAATTTAATTATGAGCCACCACTACCACCACTTTGTTTATATAGAAAGGCTACTAATACTCTTTGCCTTTTGCTCTTCACTCTTTTAATAAACTCTTCTGCCTCTCTATATTTGTGTCCTCTCAGATCTGCCACAACAAATTAAAGAGAAAAAAAGCAACAAAAACACCCTTTTGCAGAGAAAATAAATATAAACTTTTATATGGAATCTTTTACTCATATATTTATTCAATTCTTTTACTTGTAAATTTTTATCTTCATTGTTTTTTGTATATATTAAATATAAAAGCCTGCTAATGATGAAAAAAATAATATTTTCTCCACTGCATGCTTAAAGCTCTTTTTTAGTCTTTAGCTTCTCTTTCTTTTAAATTAATTAAAAGTTCTCTTTTCCCTTAAAGGTAGTGAGTGAGTGCAACTATTTATTTATTTTTTACTCAAGAGTTTCATTTCTATTTTTTAATTTTTTTATCTTAATCACATATCTTATATATTCCCAATGCTAAAAAAAAAGATATTTTTAGTTCATGTGACACACTTTCTTATTTAATCGATTAAAAATTTGCATCTTTCTTTATCGAATTCAAAATTATCGTATTTTTATCTAAAATTTCTTTCGTTATAAAAGATTATTTGGTTCGAAATCAGATTATCACTTATGAATTATAATATCGCATTTCATATGAGATACTTCTAAAATTTGATATTAACTTAATTTATATTGATATTAGCTAATACCAATTACTAACCATTGAACATTGGATCAATGTATTTTAATTTTGGGATAATATCTTAATCTCGATAACCAACAACCCTTAATTTTCTTAAGACGGTGATATACAACTTATACATATTTTTTAAAAATTATTTATTAAATTTTGATATATTAAATTATTTTTTAAAACTAGGAGTGATTTAGTACTATCTGTCTCAAATTATATATCGTAATTTCAAAAATTAATTATCTCAAAATTATTTTTATTATAAAACTTTAAGACAAAATTAGTTAGTTCTTTTTTTTCATTTTATCCTTAATAGTAATTAGTTTTGAATACTACAAACTCCTCAATATACGTATATGACATACAAATAGAGTAAACATTTATCGAATAAACACACCTTCTCTAATAAACATTTTTTTAAGATCGTATATAAAAAAATCGTAACAGATAATTTGAGACGGAAAGAATAGGTTCGACTTTCTAAAACTCTATTTATTCCCCATTGAGGTGTGTTTTTTTGTGCTTTGTTTCTATAACTCTCTCTTTCCTTCATTCCTTTTGCTTTTATATAAGTGTTTCTGATTCATATAACAAAAAGATTATTTTTGAACTTCTTTTGCTCTTCTAATTCCTTGATGATTCTTCTCTTCTCTTAACTCGACGAATTAACTTTAAATCTTGATTTCGTCTTCGTAAAATAAAGGAAGTTTCTCCTCTTCTCTTTGGTTTTTGGTTCACTTAATTAGTTCTTCAAGCCATTTTCTCATGTTTGTTGATATACAACTCAAATCTTAACTTCAATCGAGTGTTTATCGAAAATCACTTTGATAATTAGAGGTAAGACTGCGTATACGTTATTTATTTAAATAAAATTTTCCTGATTATGTTATAATTATGATTGTTACAAGTTTTAAAAGATATTATCAATAAAAAATGATTTTTTAATTTTAACTGTCTTTTCTACTTATTATATATATACACGTTTGATTTTACTGCCCCAACTACTCTTTTTGCTTTAAAGTCAAAACCAAAATAATGTATATCACATTATTTTTTAATTTAAGTTATATATATCGATATCGTAAAAGATTAAAATGTGATGTGATAGTAACTTGAAGTATTATTTTACGAGGTTATTGATTAATTTTCAACATAAATTTATTTTATAATTGATGTGATTATGTAAAATTACATCTTTTACCCCTTTTTTTTTTTACTAATACATATTGATATATATTGTTACATGTTATAACTTGGTTTATTTATTTTGATTTTTGATCTAATTTATGTAATTATGATTTGATAGTATAAATTATTTTGACACTCTCAAAACTACATTTAATATTTCTGTTTTTTTTTTCCAGTACCTTATACCTACTACAATAAAAAATAAAATAATGTTGGTCATATTTTTTGCAGAAGCTTAAGAAGGAACACAACAAGTGAAGGACAAAAATTCAAAGAGTTGAAAAATTACGTATATCACAAGGTTTTTTTTCTATTCTTTTTATTTTTCCCTTATATATACTTCCTCTCTTTCCGTTCCTAATTTACGTGATACTTTTTAAAATTAAAAAGTGAAATTTGTAAGTTTTGAACTTAAAAAGAACAATTTATTAAGTTCTGAATAAATTATTTAGACATTAATTTAGTGAATAGCTAGGTATGGACCAATGTTATTAGGTTCGTGAAAATTCTAAGTCCGACCTTGATAACAACACATTTTTATATTAATTTTTTTATTTATAATGAAACGAATATTATAACCACACACGTAAATATAATAATAATAATAATATATATAATATGATTTCACGTATACTGCTCTTAATTCATGGCTGATTTAAATGAATATTAGTATGTTTTACTTTGAGTTTTGATTTTTTTTATTAAACTATGACTTAAATAAAATAAAACATGCACTTGCTTAAATACATAATGCATATTAAAAGAAAATTCAGGATTTAGAAGCTCTCATACGATCACTGAGTTAAATTTAAAATAAAAATAATAAAATTTAGTATATTAGTTAGATTCAAATTCTAATCTCGTAGATGATTCCTCTATCTTGTCTTAGCAATACAAGAATATACTTACGCTCCTTATCAGTGGAAGTATATTTTAGTTTTTATCAGTTTCTCAATATATGTATATAAATTTTTTTTTTTTGAAATTAACGAATACATATACATACACCTCCTCTAACAAACATGAGTCCGTCTTTGAGTACGATAATCGTAAATCAGTGATAAAACTATTTTCATATAACTTGTAACTTATAAATGTATGAAATCGTAAGATTAATATTCATTAACTTGTATATCAAATAGACTATCTATATCATATTCTTTAAAATAATATTTCTTATTATAAAATACGAAATAATTTATGCACCGAATTAACTATTAAGGCAATAGGGGTTGAGGGGTCAGCTATATGCAGACTTTTATAAAAGGAGTAAATGAGAGTCTAAAATAGAGTGTCTCTCTGTACATTCTCATCATTGCCTTTTTTTATTTTATTTTTTAAAGTCTTTTTTTGCCTTTAATTCTCAACCATATCTTCTTTAATATATCTTGGGAATGAACAGAACTAGAGAATTTACAGTATATTCTTTATATATATATATATTTTTTTAAATTAATTAATTGGATTAACTTTTTTTAAAAAAAAAATTACTTCTCCTCAAAAGTTTACTCATTTTCAAAATTCAAATTAAATATCTCTATCTCAAATAGAACTAATTTATTGATTTTTTATTGAGAAAATTATATATAATAGTTAGTAGGGTTTGATTTAATTATGCTCTATGGCAAATGTTTTTTAAAAAAAATTGTCAGACACCTCTCTCCCAAATATCTCGCTCGCCACTCTCCTCCGATCTCTCGCCCGCTTCCTCATTTTTTATACAAACACACGTGTATAAAAATTATTTGTAATTGTGTAAAGCAGAGAAAGATTATATAAATACATATTTTTGTTCCACTCTCTCCCCTCTTCCAGATCTCGCTCGCTACTCTCACAAACTTCGCTCGACACCCTCGCCTTTCTCACTTATACAAATAGAAGCGAAATGTATAAATTTCGTTTCTGTTTGTATAAAGCGTGAGAAAATTGTATATACACATGCAAGTACATATATTTTCGTCATATACACTTATAATTATACAATAAAAATTACTCCCGCATCCAGTTTCTTTTGCTTTTCTCTCTTTCTCGTTTTATACGATTTTCAAATTGTATCTAATTTCTTTCTCTTCCGTTTTATACAATTCGATTCAAATGTACATTCCTTGTCAAGTCTATTTTGTCTTTCTCTTTTTCTCATTTTATACAAATTCAAGTTATATATAATCGTTCTATACACTTATAATAATATAATTCGTTTTATACACTTCGTTTTTATATAGTTTTCTGTCCAAATGTCTTTCTCTTTCTTGTTTTATACAATTTGCTTCAACTATATATGTATAACGAATTATACAGTTTCTATGTTTGTTATAGAGCGCAATTATGCAAACTTTGCTATCGCATATAAATATAATTTTTTATAAATTGCCTTTTTTTTATTTTAATTTATTTGTTTTGCTTTTTTCTTTAGTCTGTTTTAGAAAAACTAATTTTTTTCATATCAATTTTTTTCGAAACATATTTTAGATTATAAGATTAAAAAAGAAAATATATCAAAGAGGGTATATTCTAGCCACAAAGGCTTATATAGATGGTGCGACAAAAATAAAGATAAAATGATTAAAATTTTCTTATATATAAAAGAAAAATAAATCAAATAATTTTAAAATAATCGAACACTATTTTCATCACACGTGATGAGTATTTTTATTTATTTATTTATTTAAAGAAAAGGTAATGAATGTGACCTTTGCGTATGAATCTTGATTTTATATGGTCCCTTTATAAAATAGTTTTTTTAATAGTCTTGATTTTATGGTCGTGACCAAATCTATTAAGCGTGCATTTTTGGGTTATATCTATATTCGAGTCAGAGTCAAATTTAAAATTTATATAATATCGTGTTCGAACGATGAAGTTGTATTATGTAAAAATTAGTCAGGTAATTTTTTTGAATAAATACGTTAACGTTGATCTAAGTACACCAATTAGCCTTGGTGTTACCAATTAATATTACAATAATTTTTTAAAAAATATACATAAAATATTTAATTTTACAGAACAATCACTAATATGTGTGCTTCATATTTATCACATAAATTTGTCATTGCTTAGAGGAAGTAAGATTTTTTATAAGGATATAACATTATTTGTAATATATACGTTAAAAAAAAATTATATTTTATATTCGACAATAAAAATACTTGAATAACATCTCACTTTCGAATAAGTTAAGGTTAGATTATATAAAAATGCCTGCTTGTATTTTATATAGTTAGAGAAGAAATTCTTTAGCTTTAAGAGTTATCTTTATTTTTGTTTTTCCATATTAATGTAAGACTGACTATAAGTAGGAAATTTAATTTACAATACACATTGATATAGATATTATTGTTGTGGTCATAACTTAAAGTACACGTATTTAGTATTTACATTAAATTAATAAATAAATAAATATATATATATATATATATATATATATATATATATATATATATATATATATATATATATATATATATATATATATATATATATATATATATATATATATATATATATATATATATATATATTAGCATGTATGTTATACCCTTTTTTTAATTCTGTTGTAAGAAGGATATCATACTTTCTTATTAGAAATAATTTAATTTAAAATTTCTTATTTTACATTTAATAAGATAATTTATAACCACATAATTTTTATATATATATATATATATATACTCCTTGAAATAGTTTTAATTTGAGATGAAATTTGACTTCAAACTCTTCTTTAGCTTGACCCTCCCTCACTAGGAAAAATACATCTAACAAAATGTGAAACTTATTATTATATTTATATATATATACATACATAAGTATAAAATTATGCTACATTAATGTTAAAGTCAATTCTCTAAATAATCACTCAATTTTAAAAGATTATCATGATATTTCATGAGAATTCCTTAAATACAGCATGATTTAAATAATTTGTTTTTAGTGAATTTTGGATAGTGGAATGGGGTTTGGTGGGAAGGATATATCATGTCCTCCGTCTAATTTTACGTGATATTTTTTATATTTTAAAAAGTCATATATTGAAATATTAATTATTAAAATGTTATTATTAAATATATAAATATAATTTTTTTATATTTATAATTATCAAAATTTAATATTTAAAATTTAAAACCGTATTACGTAAATTGAAAGAGACGATCCTAAAAATATAGTGATGTACAAGTATGCAAAAGGGATAAAGAATAAACTTTGATTTTGCAGTGCATCGTCATTTTCAGAAAAAGAAAGTTCCCTTTATTGGTCAATGGGTATATTCATTGTTTCAAAGTGCTTCCCCACACTCTACAATACACTATTGTCCTCTCTTATGCAGACAATTTGGACTATTTGGTTGGAAGACTAAACCCTTTTTTGATATGCGTTATTTGAATCGGGATAAAATAACGATATAATTTATGTACACTCTATTCTATCTGCACCTTACTTTGTGATGTTTAGCTAACCATCACGCTAATCATTTGTAGAGACAAGACACTATGAGGTAGATAGTTTATTTAGAACGGATCAATCTCATGAATTCTGTATCGAATGAAGGTTAAGCGATCATTTAATTCATTAAAAGGTATAAAAATTCCCTCACCTGATATCGAAAATGATATTTTTTATATTTTTCGTTCGACTTGCATGTGTTGGTTGTTAGGCTAAATCACCTCAAAGTCTTTTTTATTATTATTTCTTTGGATAAGGGGAAATCATGTTATTAAGGTTAAAAATAATCATCAAATCCCCAAGAAGGGAAATAAGCTGGAACAAAACTCCAAAAAAATGTTACAATAAAGAAAATAAAAACAAAAATTAGGGTATGATTTTAATTTTTTTTATATATGCCTTAGACTAAAGGACTATAAAAGGTTTGCTACTTTTTTATTGAAATACATTCTAAATAGTATACAGATATTTTTCGTTATACAAAAACTAGATATGTTATTTATACAATCACTTAGTCAGTCATTGGTCTCTGGGCCAAACACTTGGACCGTTAATGGTGAAACCATTCTGCTATTCATCTATTGATACATCTCTTTCTTCATTTGGATCCAAATTTTATACACTCGTGACTAGAGATAAAATTTACGTATATTTTTAATTTTTAACTGTCACTTGTGAAATTACACAAGACATATTATTGTTATAGTATATACTCATAGTTTTCTCATTTCTTGTTCAATTTAATTATATATACAAACTTTTAATAAATATTATTGAGTTTATATGAATTTATAAATTATATTGAAGATTGAAAATCCGTAAACTTTAAATCTTAGAATAGGTGATGTGTCTAGAGTAGTAGAGATATTTCTGTCAAATTGTTAAAATAATACTACCTGAAAACTCTTATCAGCTGCATAAATATCATTAAATGTGATTCTTTTTATCAGCAAATATTTATCATTAAATGTTTTCTTGTACTATTATCTTAGCTTTAGCTTTTGTTTGGGTTGCACCCTATATAAATTACTTACATTATAGACCAAAATTATGGCATACTAGTAATATTACATACCTAAGAAAATAACTTACAACAATAGCAATAACATATTTTATGAAATGTTCGCTTTGGTCAGACCGTTTGTTAGATTCTTGACTCAAGAAAAACGTTTTTTCAAAAATAATTTTGGATGAATTTATTAGCATTGTAATTGTCTAAATATTTGAAGGGGATACAACAAACACCTTATAGCTCTCATTATCCAAGTAACCTTTTAAAAAAAAAAAATAATCGAGAAATTCTCTAGGGTCACGCTTCAAAATTGAGTGGATAATGAGCTTATTCTTTTATCTTTCTCTACTTAAATATATCAGTATTTCATACTAGTATTACCATCAAGGCAAAGTCACCTTATGGCCGGTCAGGTATTCATCTGAACTTCCTACGAGGAAAAATGAATACTTTTTATACATGGTCAAAATAATTTTGTATGTATGTAAATATCGAAGTCCCCTAGGCTAGTTTTGTGTGTCTATTTCATTAAATTTTAACCTAAAATTCTGATTCCACCACTGATTACCATATAACATGACTACACAAAAAGAATTTGGTAAATTTCATAAAATAGCCATATTTTTTAGTCCATTCCTATAGATTTTTGAAACTTCAAAGATAAATGACTATTTTTTAAATAATATGATCGAAAAATGATCGATGAACGTTATTTCGACTTTAAAAAAAGTTAGCTAAGAATTGGGTTTTTGGTAAAGTTTTCAAATATTTTGTTTAATTGTTGCTACTTTTTGCAAAGATATCAGGCAGAAAATTGAAAGGGGAAAATCTAGCAGTCTTTAAAATATGGTCACGGACCTCAATGTATAGGGGACCCTATACACATATATGTATCCATTTTCTGTCACATTGATTATGACACTTCATTGAAGAAGTTTGTTAATATTAAGTTGACAGTCCATCAACTCTGTCTCTTTTAACAAAAGAAATTTTGACGGAGTCAGAAATTCTAATTTAAAAAAAAAATCGTTGATGAAAACAATCTCATTTCGAATAGTGTTGAAAAAAAAAGTGTGTCACATAAACTGATACAGAGGGAGAACTCTGGCAACCTTCGTCTATGTTATATACTCAGAATCTTCAAAAAATATTTACATGTTGAATCATTCGAAAAAAGTACGATATATATTTGTTTTGAAGAATCTGAGATGAGTACGTCGTCATATTTGAAAAGTCCGAGCAACGTAGGGCTTTATTGAGGTGTATTGTTTTGTTGTTGAGTGGCTATTTTAGTGGATTTTTTGTTCTTTACTTTGCCCATTGGTATCTGCATGGTTGCATGGTTCTCTGTTTTACTTTGGCTTTGTAAACTTTTTCAGCTAAAAAAAAACTTATGAGAAGACAAAATACTGTGAAGATTTGATTCTTTACTAATTCTACTACTTTTCCTTTTGTATCTACACGTGAAAAATGTCATGCATCATATACTTTTTATTATCTATTCATTGTCTTTATTATTATAAATTTTGCATTCATACCTATCCTCATGAATTTCGATTCTTTTTAAGCGTTAACAGTCAAAAAACACATCTGAACTATTGCTTGTTCACGAGTTTTCTTACCTGAACTATCACTAGGAGTAAAAACCCATGTTGAATAGCTGAGGTGTGTTTTAATACGTAGACGGTGATAGTTGAGGTGTGTAACTCGTGAATGCATGTTGTTGTTGTTGTTAATCGAAACACTTCATAAAACTAGCTGATGTTTTTTCATTGTATTTTGTGATGTGAAGGCTAGGCAACAAACATGCCTCAATGGCAAATGAAGTTAGAACTTGAGCAAAAGCATATGGTTTCAAGAACTCCTTTACAAGAGTCGTTGAATCAGAACGCGCAATGCCAAAGTAGTGGAGAGCATAGTAGAATGGAAGAAGTAAAGAGACATAATAATGCGGGGAAGAGAAGAGGTAGGAGGAAAGGGAAAGGGATATTAGTCGAAAAAATGCAGGATAACTCTGTTTGTTCTGCTTCATCATCATCCGAAAGGAGTCTTGTGTTCCCTCGTAGGCCGGGATATGGACAATTAGGTACCAAGTGTTTGGTTAAAGCTAACCATTTCATTGCTGAATTATCAGAAAGGAACTTAAGCCAGTATAGCGTAAGACGTTAACTTACTTCTTGATGGCTAAATTATATTACTATTTTTCGCGATGACTTGAAATTTTACCTTGTTTTAATGACTTTTGAATGCAGGTAAGAATTACTCCTGAAGTTAAGTGTACAAGATTGAACAAGGCTATAATGGCTGAGTTGGTTAAACTTCATAAAGACGCGGATTTGGGTAAAAGAGTTCCGGTTTTTGATGGAAGAAGAACGCTTTACACAGCGGGGTTGCTCCCTTTTAACTCGAAAGAGTTCACTATAACTCTTGGTGATGATGATGAGTGGATAGGAATCACAAAGTACCTATTTTTGTTTTGTTTTTCCTTTATGTTTGATTAATATAGCATTAGCCTATGTTGCTCGGACTCTCTGATGCCTCCACATTCATGTCAGATCCTCTAAAAATGCACTACTTTTGAAGGACGTGAATGTGGAGGTGTTTTTAAAGAGTCTGAGCAACATAGTCGGTAGGACTAGTTGTTACTTAATTTTGACGCTCTTGATAATTGTTCTCAGGGAGCGTAAATTTGCTGTCACGATCAAGTTAATCTCACAAGCCAACATGCTTCAGTTACGCGAACTTCTTGCAGGGAAACAAGTTGACAATCCTCCACAAGCACTTAAAATCATCGATATTGTGCTAAGGGAACTTGCTTCTCAAAGGTGCATTTCATTTTTCGCTATCTCATTGTCATGGTATAGCATTGCAACTATATCCACCGTCTATTTAGTTGTTCTCGTGTTTGTTTAGGTACATATCCGTTGGGAGATTCTTCTATTCTCCGAATATTAAAAAGCCACAGACACTAGGTAATGGTTTACAGTCTTGGAGGGGGTTCTACCAGAGCATAAAACCAACTCAAATGGGATTGTCTCTCAATATTGGTAAGGCAATCGTAAACTCGTTGAATTTCTCCAACTTTATTTGATGGTATGGATGTCTGATTACTATTTTAACATCTTGTATTTATCAAATAGATATGTCAACAACAGCATTCATCGAACCACTCCCGGTTGTTGAATTTGTTGCTCAAGTGTTGGGGAAAGATGTAAGTTCAAGACCATTGTCCGATGCAGATCGAATAAAGGTACATATTATACTAATGAATCAAATGAATTGTTCCTTCTAACTTTCTTAGAAACGTCATATGTTTAGAGTCTAAAAAAGACTTATTTGCTAAATTCTATTGCTTTAGAGTAAATGATGATCGATCGTTTGTGAGTTAATCAGGTTAAAAAAGCTCTTCGAGGTGTTAAAGTTGAAGTGACACATAGGGGAAATATTCGAAGGAAATACCGAATTTCTGGATTGACATCACAGCCAACAAGGGAGCTAATGTACTTGTAGTTTCACATAGCTTCATTTCTATCTTTATTTTTGCATTTCCGTGGTTTTTAATGCTTTACTTTCTTATGATCGTTACAGTTTTCCTGTCGATGAGGAGAAGAACATGAAATCAGTCATCGAGTATTTCCAGGAGGTGTATGGATACACCATTCAGTATCCTCATCTACCTTGTCTTCTCGTCGGAAGCCAAAAGAAAGTAAATTACTTACCGATGGAGGTAAATATTGCGTGAACTACTTCATCATTCAACTGATCACTTTTATCTCAAGTGAAAAGTTTTTCCGAATAATGATTGTTGTAATAGGCTTGTAAGATACTCGAGGGACAGAGATACACCAAAAGGTTGGATGAGAAGCAGATAACTTCACTGTTGAAATCGTCATGCCAAAGACCACGAGAACAAGAAATGGACATTTTGCAGGTTTGTTGATCCATTAGTTATGAAAACATACTCCCTCCGTTTCAATTTATTTGTCTTACTCTCCTTTTTAGTCCGTTCAAAAAAAGAGTCTCTTTCCTATGTTGTAATTCTAAGTTTCCACGTGGCATGTTTAAACTTTTCTACTTTCTTAAACTCCGTGTCAAGTCAAAACCAGATAAACAAATTGAAAACGGAGGCAGTAATAAGCATATACACACACATATTTAAGCTAATTTTTGGAATGCAATGGCTTTTTAGTAACAAAGACATATAGAGATTTTATGGTAATGATCTAAATGGTGTCAATGTCCAGACCATTCGCCAAAATGGATACAAGCAAGATCCAATAGCAAAGGAGTTTGGGATCAATATTGACGATAAGCTTGCATCAGTGGAAGCTCGAGTCCTCCCAGCACCGTGGGTAATGATTGATATATCTTTACTCATACGACTCGTTTTCAAAAGCACTAACATAATTTTTTGTATGTTTTTCTTGTCTTTGTTAGTTAAAGTACCATGATGCAGGGAAGGAAAAGGAATGTCATCCACAGCTAGGCCAGTGGAACATGTTAAATAAGGTACATATAAGATCTTTCGGTTTTACATTAGCATTCGTAGAATGATACTAATCGAACATTGCTTGCCTTCATCATACAGAAAGTAATCAATGGAAGTACTGTTAACCACTGGGCTTGCATCAACTTTTCGTGTAACGTCCAAGAAAATGCAGCCCGTGGCTTTTGTCATCAGCTTGCCCAAATGTGCCAAGTCTCTGGAATGGTAAGTGTTTCCCACATGTTGTTTTAAACCTTCGTACATACTTTTCGAAAAGTAGTTCATCTTCGCAGTCTATGCATACTGTCTAAATGGTTTTGTTTATCGATACTTCATCTCAGGAATTTAATTGTGAGCCCGTGATACCGGTTTATTATGCAAGACCAGATCAGGCAAAGAAGGCATTGAACTATGTATACAATGCTGCTGCTAACAAACTTGGAGGAAAAGAATTGGAGTTACTAATTGCCATTCTACCTGACAACAATGGTTCTTTGTATGGTATGTGGCTAACCTTTGTTGAAACTTGACGTTCGTGAACATAGTATTAGATCGTTGTGATTTTCTTTCTAAAGTCTATTAATCCCGAAAGGTATTACTCCTATAAATCCCTTATTGTACACCGTCATCAGGTCATCCAACTGATATCTATAGGTACGTCTCCTTGAATTATGGTATTTGAAATCTTGAAAATATGATACGTTATCTGCTACAACAGGTAAAGATGACCTGATGATGTAAACGACTGTTTACACTGACGGTGTATATCAGGAATAAGAGTTGTTTATATATGAATGGATGTTGTTTGAGTAACAAGTTGATCGTCAATCAATCTTTAGGTACTCTGAAGAAAATTTGTGAGACGGATTTGGGGATGATTTCTCAGTGTTGTCTTACAAAGCATGTGTTAAAAATCAGCAAGCAATATCTGTCAAATGTGTCACTGAAAATAAATGTGAAGGTATGTAGAAATTCGACGTGCTGAGATGATTATATAATCCAATTTAACGTCCATAGTATATGTTACGCGGAACTTTTTCTTATGGTTAATCATTGTGTGATAGATGGGAGGAAGAAACACTGTACTTTTAGATGCTTTGAGATGGAAAATTCCTCTCGTTAGTGATATTCCAACGATTATATTTGGTGCTGATGTGACTCATCCAGAATCAGGAGAAGACTTTAGCCCATCGATTGCTGCTGTAAGCATAAAGAATACGTTAGTTGATTTCTCAGATGATCACTCAAATAGTTTTTATCTTAGAAAGTCACGTTCTTTATTGAAAAAAATTGAAATGACGAAGAATAGTAGACTTCGTGAGATAATAACAGTTAGTTGAGAATGTTTGAGCCTTTCTCGAAATGTTTATATTGGATATACGATTTTTCTTGATTCAGGTTGTAGCATCACAAGATTGGCCAGAAGTTACTAAATACGCGGGTTTAGTATGTGCTCAACCTCATAGACAAGAACTCATTCAAGATCTTTACCGGACTTGGCAAGATCCTCAACGAGGAACAATGTCTGGAGGGATGATAAGGTGGATATATATATTTCGTCATTGTAACATTCATTTTACACAATGATGTATTGACATGTTTGTTTTCCGCGCTTTTCCAGAGAACTTCTGTTGGCGTTCAAGAAAGCCACAGGACAGAAACCACTGAGAATAATATTCTACAGGTATTATATCATATGATCGGATAATGAGGCCTCTTATTAAAATATGGTTTTAGTACACCTGTAGTATTGAACCACGCCTATGCTTGATTGTTGTACATTACGTTGTCTTTCAATTTTATGCAGGGATGGTGTTAGTGACGGGCAGTTTTATCAGGTTCTACTTTATGAACTCGATGCAATTCGTAAGGTATATATGCAGATAATGTCACTACTCATATACAATTTTTCGAGTGTGTGCTTGTGTAAGTTCACTCATACTTCCCGGTACACAGGCTTGTGCATCTCTTGAACCAGGTTACCAACCTCCGGTAACCTTCATAGTTGTCCAAAAACGTCACCACACACGTCTTTTGCCAAATAACCACAACGACAGAAATCACACTGACAGGAGTGGGAACATCCTACCTGGTAACACTTTTTGCTCTACTTACATTGAGTATTGTGCTTAAACTCATCGAAAACTTAAAGAAAGAGGATCGAGATACCTCATTTAATATGTTACTCCCTCCGTTTTATGTTCTATGACGTTTGTTTGATTGGACACAGAGTTTAAAAAAACCAAAAAGGCTTCAAGAACTTGTAGCGTTAAACATGCCATGACACATTTAACAGGCTTAAAAGGAAAGTATGCCACATAAAATGGAACAGACGGAGTATAGCAATCCTTTTTCTCCCTTTTAGCTTCATTTTTCGTGTTTTTTTCAGGTACTGTGGTGGATACAAAAATATGTCATCCAACTGAATTCGATTTTTATTTATGTAGTCATGCTGGAATTCAGGTGAAATGTCAATACAAGTTTTTAATTCGAAAAAAAAAGAAGAAGCTCCAACTAGAGTTAACTAACACAATGTTGGATGTCCAGGGAACTAGTCGTCCTGCACATTATCACGTTCTCTGGGATGAAAATAATTTCTCCGCGGATGAAATGCAGTCTTTGACAAACAATCTTTGTTATACGTAAGCATTCAAAAATCTCAACTTGTTTCTATACTTGTTTTTCGGGGAAAACTCAATTCCTTAGTGATCGTTTGATTAAATTGCAGATATGCTCGTTGCACTCGTTCTGTTTCAGTAGGTACATTTCTCATATACAACCTTATGTTTCATGTTAAGCTTATGTTCGTTCTGTTTACATCAATGTTGATCATTTTATAAGGTTCATTCGCGATATAAATCCCCTGTATCTACTCTGCTTTATTTAGATCACTATAGTATTCAAACGTTTCATCGTAAATGTATACATCATGAGCTCATTTGGCTTAGCTTATAAGCGTTTTAAGTTAAGAGTAATTACGTATCTGAATACAAGTGTTAGCTGAACTTGGCAACTTTTGCAGTTCCTCCTGCATATTATGCTCACTTGGCGGCCTATAGAGCGCGTTTCTACGTAGAACCAGACTCACGTGACAACGGTTCTATACGTGGCACACGTGCAACGAATGGTTCTGTCAACGTCCGGCCGCTACCAGCATTGAAAGAGAAGGTGAAGAATGTGATGTTCTATTGCTAGAGGGTGAATGTTGAGTTTATGTTATATAGTAGTAGTGAGTAGATAAAATGTATGAAATTAGGATATGAAATGTTATGGGTATGATATACATCATAATTAGAGTCAATAAATTATAATTTAATTTTCATGTTACAATAATCAATGACAAGTTTGCTCTAAATCTAACCCACTAAATTATGCGGCTGGAGCATAATCATAATCTACATCAACGTCGCGTCCTTCGAAGGATACTGCAGGAGCATAATCATAGTCTTGATCATTGCAATCTCCTTCCAAGGATGCTGCAGGAGTATAGTCATAATCTCCATCATCTCCGTCACCACCTCCTTCTAAGCATGTTGAAGGAGCATAGTCATAGTCTCCATCATCGTCTCCATCTGAACACGACCTTCTCTTCTGAAACCCGATAATCTTGAAATTGCTAGACATTTTATATATATATATATATATATATATATATATATATATATATATATATATATATATATATATATATATATGAGTCATAGTCTCCATCTGAACACGACCTTCTCTTCTGAAACCCGATAATCTTGAAAATGCTAGACATTTTATATATATATATATATGAGTGTTAAAGCTTATTCTCCATTCTAGTGGTGGAGATAGAATATATCTACTCTCTTTCTAACTTTATGGGTGGGACATAATATGGTTTGAAAATAAAATAGGTATTTTACACCTCAATATATTAGTTTAAGTTATCGATATCATTAATATAAAAAAGAATCTTTTACAATATCGATCAATTAAGAGTACTAAATATCTTAATACTAAGAGTTATAACAAATAAACACATAAAACATAAATTGTCACGTAAGATGTCAAAAAAAATATAGAAATAAATTTATTTAATTTATATAAATTTACGTGTATACTTGTATCCCTTTAAAGTCGGAGGACTTAAATATCAGTTAATTAAATCAAATTAAAAAGTACATTTATGTGTTACGCCAAAAGCCATTATAGGCTTTACTTTCACAACATTGTCTCTTTGCCACATGCAAATTCCTCCTTTGGAATGTATTGAAAGGAAAGTTGTTACAAGGAGCTATTTAATTTGGGGATAAATTTTTTCTATTTTTTAGGTGAAATAAATAAAATCAAATTTGAGGTATAAATTTATTTTGATATTAATTAAATAACCAAGCATTTTATAAACTTAGTTCCAAACATAATTTTAAAACATTTTTCATTTTATTCAAACATAATATTGAAATATCTGATCTTGTCGAACGTGCTAAAAGATTTTAATTACATGAGCCAAACGAAATCTATTAGGCCACGTGGAATCGTTAGTATGACACGTGGAAGTGTGTACTATCTACGTGGATGCTGAGTTGGCATGCCACCTTGACAAATATATTCCATGTCCTTTAGCTAGAGATATTGTAAAAAATGTTGACATTTATTCCTTTTTGTGCATAATATATAATTGAAAAATATGATAATCACTTAATATATGGCCAAGTTTGACTATAATTAAATAAATTATATGAAAAAAATATATAGTAAGATTTGGATGGATTGAACTATAATGCATTGCTTAGTTCGTTTCAGTCCAAATTAAGATAATCTTTGGGTATGTTAATGATTAATTTGTTTATTAATTAAATTGGTTTCGATCAATTTAAATTCAATCCAAACAATTTATTTGACACACTTAATCATTTATTTCTTATAATATACTTTGATTTATATATGCCATCAAAATTATAAAAATTGCTTAAATTTGTACTCATATTTTAGCCAAAAAGGACATGCTAACTCATCTTTACTTTAAATTCACAAAAATTAGAAGTCCTTTTTTATTTTCTTGTATTCATTCAAAGTAAAACACTTTAATTTAATTATAAAAAATGCATCTAATAAATTAATGATCTTGATTAGAGACCTCAACTAAGTATTATTAAAACAAAGGTTCTTCTTAATTCCTTGTTACTATCTAAACCTTATATTTGAACTAGACAACAATAAGTTAGTTTGACGAAAAATGTTGGGTCTATACTAAACTTGTCTCTAACAAAACCTTTAAAATGAACTTATTTCATGCGGCCGGAGCATAATCATAATCTCCATCGTCATCTCCTTCTAGTGATGCTGCAGGAACATAGTCATAATCTCGATCGTCGTCATCTCCTTCCAAGGATGCTGCAGGAGCATAGTCATAATCCCCATCATCATCGCCATCTCTCTCTAAACATGCTGCTGGAGCAAAATCATAATCACCATCATCATCTCCATCCAAACACGACCTTTTGATCTTCTCGAACCCAATAATCTTGAAAATTCCAGACATATTTCTATAATTACTTGGAGAAATCTTGAAATATGAGCTAGGTGTATATTAGATGTATACTTGTATACCTCTTTTGATAAGATGTGAAGATTAATGTTATGATAGGTAAGGTAACAAAATGCTATATATATAGGAAAGAGCCAAGTGTGCACTCATTTTGGGCACGTTAAAAAGTGTGGCTTTAACATGAAAAATGTGCAAAGCCATATGCTTGGCTCCAAAATTAACTTTACATGTCATAGTATTTAATTTTGTATAAATAATAATGAGTGTTAAAAGGTTACATATTCTCCATTTATTTTGGTGGGAATAAAATCTTCATTATCTTGAATGAGCCAAAAACAAATTTAATGTGTGCAAGACACGTGGAAGTGTGTTTAATCTACGTGGACACTTAGTTGGCATGCCACATAGACATGTAAAGATGTCGACATTTTTTTTTATGCATAATTATATTTATATCTTTACATTTGTTTGGAATATGATAAAAAATTCAGGATATTCATAAGGTTTATTCTTAGCTTTTGGGATAAAAAAAATACTCCACAACTATTTATTCATAAGCCATCTTATAAAATTATTGATTTCATAAATACTCATTCAACTATATATTAAAAATAAATTAGTAAAAAATTATTTGTTTATATGAGAAAAATCAGTCATTTTTTTAAATATTTCATTCAAAGATCTTCAATCAATCAATTATCAATATGCACAGTATCAAAAGTTATTTATATATATATATGTGTGTGTATATATATATATATATATATATATATATATATATATATATATATAATAAAATGATATTGTTTAAACGATGTATATTAATGTATTAGAGATTTATATACATCTACCTATATTGTTTAAATAATAAAGTATATAATTGCATAAATATATATTGATATTAGTAACGAGTGTTAAAGTCTTTACCGACATTAGTTAAGTGTCATTAGAATCAATGTAGCTAAAAGTTTTAGGGATATATAAAAAGAGTGTCAATTACCGCGGCTAAAAATACATATTTAGCAGCTATTAAGAATCAATTGCCGCTAATAATCATTTTTACTGTAGTGATAGACTCTAAGCAGTCTAAAAATTTAGATATGAACTCCTCTTTAAGTCTTTTGATAATTAAATTAGTCACTCGAAACAATTTACATTTTTCAATTCCAAGTTCCCAACCAACTCAAATCTCCTCTATATAGTCCCAAAATTTTAGATGTGAGTTTCTCTCGATGTTTCGAGTTTTTTGATATATTATTTACTTGATTCACGTTTGCGGCAAATTAAATTTTAAATTTTCACAAAAACTAAAATACTTTTTATGTTCTTTATCAAACTTATTTCCATTGAAAGTACAACAATATAACTATATAAGTAAAAACAAAGAGAACATAATCTTATAATTAAGTAAGACAATATTTGACTACAATTATAAATTGATACAAAGATATTGTATAAACAATACATTTAATAAGCCAATGATCTTCATTAGGGTCCCTAACAACACCAGAGACCTCATCAACTAAGTATTATTAATCATACATATTTCCTCTTTTTCTTTTAAAGACTAGTATTATTAAAACCAAGGTTCTTACTTCTTAATTCCTAGTTAAGATCTAAAAGTTCCTTATATTTGAATTAGACAACAATAAGCTAGTTTGACCGAAAATATTGTGTCTACTCTAAACTTTTCTTTAATAAAAACCTATAAATGAATTTATTTCATGCAGCCGGACGGAGCATAATCATAATCTCCATCGTCATCTCCTTCTAATGATGCTGCAGGAACATAGTCATAATCTCGATCATCGTCATCTCCTTCCAAGGATGCTGCAGGAGCATAGTCGTAATCTCCATCATCATCGCCATCTCTCTCTAAACATGCCGCTGGAGCATAATCATAATCACCATCATCATCTCCATCCAAAAACGACCTTCTGATCTTCTCGGACCCAATAATCTTTAAAATTCCAGACATATTTCTATACTTAGAAAAATCTTGAAATATGAGCTAGATGTATATTAGATGTATACTTATACTTCTTTTGTTAAGATGTGAAGATTAATGGTATGATAGTTAAGGTAACAAAATGCTATTTATAAAGGAAAGAGCCAAGTGTGCACTCATTTTGGGCACGTTAAAAAGTGTGGCTTTGACATGAAAAATGTTCAAAACCATATGCATGGCTCCAAATTAACTTTACATGTCATAGTATTTAATTTTGTATACATAATAATGAGTGTTAAAAGGTTACATATTCTCCATATATTTTGGTGGGGATAAAATATTCACTATCTTGAATGAGCCAAAAACAAATTTAGTGTGTACAAGGCACGTGGCAATGTGTTTAATCTACGTGGCCGCTTAGTTGGCATGCCACATAGACATAAAAACATGCAAAGATGTCGACATTTTTTTCATGCATGATTATATTTATGTCTTTATATTTTTTTGGAATATGATCCAAAATTGAAATCAGGATATTCATAAGGTTTATTCTTAGCTTTTGGGGAAAAAAGAAATACTCCACAACTATTTATTCACAAGTCATCTTATGAAATTGACTTCATAAATACTCATTCAACTATATGTTAAAAATAAATTTGTACAAAATTATTTGTTTATAGCAGAAAAGTCACTCATCTTTTGATATTTCAATCACAAGATCTTTAATCGATTAATTATCAATATGTATAGTATTAAAATTTATTTCAAACAAAATGGCTATATGTGTATGTGATGTATCGATATGTATATATACTCCCTCCGTTCATAATTAACTGTAATGGTTTTCTTTTTAGAGTCAAACTATAGGAAAATTGACCAACATTTTACGATGTATATTTTCATCATATTGATATGCAAAGAAATTGCATTTTATATTACTTTTCGTATAGTTTTTCAAATTTTTTAAAAAAAGATATTGAATTGACATATTTTAATTTAACTTTAAAAATTAATCAAATTGACTTTTAAAAAACGCAACATGACAAATAAAAATAGACAGAGGGAGTATATCAATATTATATAAATAATGTATATTAATGTATAAGAGATTTATATACATCTAAATATATTGTTTATATAACAAAGTATATATAATTCAACCAACTCAAATCTCCTCTAAACCAGGGGCGGAACTATCTTGTATGAAGATGGGTCATCCGAATTTTCTTCAACGGAAAATTATATTATTTATACATGGTTAAAATAAGTTTGTATGTATATATAGTAGATGTCGAACCTCTTTTGACTATCTATTTCTACCGATTTTGAACCCCCTTATTGAAAATTCTGACTCCACCTCTGCTCTAAATTAAACAATCTTAAAATTTAGATATGAGATCCTCTCAATGTATTACGTCTATAAATTAAATTTATTCACTCGAAACGGTCTACGTTTTTCAATCCCAACCAACTCAAATCTCCTCTAAACAGTCCCAAAAATATAAATATGAGTTCCTCCCAGTGTTTCGAGTCTTTTGGTATATTATTCACTCGATTCATATTTTTGACAGATCAAATTTAAAATTTGAGCTTCAAATCTCTTTGGTGGCTGATTTTTATATGAGGTTCCGTTGTCTAGTTCGGTGCATCCACATTTATGGATAGAAGGTCTTTACACCACCGTGTTAGATTTTCTGAACCCCACATCCGGCCTAACTTTGATATCATATAAAATTAGATTTGGATATAACTCACAGATAAAAAATTAAATCAAAGTGAGAAGAATTATCTATGCCTTATTATAAAAACTCAAAATTTCATTTATTCGTCAATGTGAGATATTCCATTATTCACTACTTCATTCAAAGAAGTTAATGATCGAGCCAAAAAGTGAATTTTAAAAACTAGATAAATATTCATTCAAAGTAAAATAACTTAAAATTATAACAGACTATAATCTTATCATCAAGTGACTATATTTGACTATAATCAATGTCACTACTTTTCATAAGTTAATAAGATATTTTTCAAGAGTATTGTTTCTATTCTAAATTTGTCTCTACCAAGAGCCTTCGATGAATTTATTCATGCAGCTGGAGCATAATCATAATCCCATCATCATCTCCGTCTATTGTTGCTGCAGGAGCATAGTCATAATCTCGATCATCGTCGTCTCCTTCCAAGAATGCTGCAGGAGCATAATCATAATCTCCATCATCATCACCGTCTCTCTTTAGACATGCTGCTGGTGCATAATCGTAATCACCATCATCATCTCCATCCAAACACGACCTTCTGATCTTCTCGAACCCAATAATCTTGAAAATTCCAAACATATTTGTATAATTACTTAGAGAAATCTTGAAATATGAGCTAGATGTATATTAGATGTATACTTGTACCTCTATTGATAAGATGTAAAGATTAATGTTATGATAGGTAAGGTAACAAAATGCTTATATATAGGAAAGAGCCAAATGTGTGCACTCATTTAGGCACGTTAGGAAGTGTGGCTTTGACATGAAAAATGTGCAAAGCCATATGCTTGGCTCCAAAATTAACTTTACATGTCAAAAGTATATATAATGAGTGTTAAATATTAAAGGTTTACACATTCTACATATATATATATATATATATATATATATATATATATATATATATATATATATATATATATTGGTGAGAATAAATTCTCTCTATCTTGAATAAGTCAAAACAAAATTGAGTGTGTGCATGACACGTGGAAGTATGTTTTATCTACGTGTATGCTTAGTTGGCGTGCCACATAGACAAAGTTATTAGCTCTTTAACTTGACCTTAGCTGATATTTATATTTTTTAACTTTAGAAGTGCATGGATAAATTCTTAAATTTGTATAAAATTAAATATATAAACTGACACGTCCTTTAATTTGACATCAAAAGCATGCAAACATGTTCACTATATTATATACCCTTTCATGCATGAGAACAGTAACATCTTCGCTTTCGTTTAAAATAGGATCGGCCGTTCATTTTTATTTGTTTAATATATCAAAAATAATTATTCGATTTAATTTGTTAATATAGAAAATTAAGAAATAATTTGTCATTTTGTATCACCTTTGGTATTGAGTACTATTACTATTTATTTTTCAACGTTTAGATAATTTATAACTAATAGAAATTATATTGTAAAATTATGTTTCTATTTATTATTTCTTAAAATATATAACAAATCAAACATAGAACAAGTATAGATGTACAGAAAGAGTAAAAAACAATTTATTATTTCTTTATATCAGAAAAGTTATTCATCTTTGACTATTTTAGGCACAAGCTAAGGCCTATTTGTTTTGCGTATAAAACACTCATCTTTGTTACTTTGTTAAATTAGATTTTAACCTAACTTATGCTTCAAAAATTAGCTTAAAAAAGAAAAGATTGCTCAGGCATTATAAAAAATTTAAAATTTCATTCATTTTCCCCTCCTTATATATATCGGTGGTTCCTATTGTTTGGCCTGGTGAGTGCACGTTTATAGATCGAGTTATTTCCATCCTGTGCCAAGTTTCCAAGGGGGCCACTTGGGTTCAGGCTTGTATACTATGTTAAATTAGGTTTAAGCTTAGGTCACTAGCTTTATACCTATCTCATAAGTTAGCTCAAACCTTATAAGAAACCTATGATTCCGTTCATTTGTCAAAATGGTACATTACATTCATCATTTGCTATTTCACTCAAATAAGTTACTGATCATGCTAAAAAATAATTTTTTATCGTCACTTTTTAGTGATGTGACACCTAATATTTTAAGAAATACAATACATTTTAACCAAAAAATCTTCATTACAACTAAGTATTTTACTCGTCAAATCTCTTTATATACTTAACAATTGTAAAAAAGTTCCAAAATTACAAACTTGTTGCATGCAATTTCGAATTTTACTTGCTAACAGAATAAATCCACTAATTGAAGATAAAAGACCCAATCTAAATTAGATCACTATTAGCAAGATATTTATATTATATAATAATTTGTTCGTATAATATTATAATAACCACGTGACTAATTATATAGGAATAATTAATTAAGATACAATTACATGATCAATACTTGAGACTATGTTTGACTACAATATCCATGTCACTCAATGCATAAATTACTAAAATATTTTTAGAAAAATAGTACATGTGTAATATTCATAACCTAATTAATTATTAAACACGTTGTGTCTATTCTAGATTCGCCACTGTCAAGAATCTCTAATAATTTAGGCTGCTGGAGCATAATTATAATTATCTCCATCATCATCATCTCCGTCCAAAGATGCTGCAGGGGCATAATCATAGTCTCCGTCATCATCATCTCCATTCGAGGATGCTGGAGGAGCATAATCATAATCGTTATCATCGTCATCTCCTTCTAAGAATGCAGCAGGAGCATAGTCATAATCACCATCGTCATCTCCATCTAAATATGACCTTTTGTTCCGAAACCCAATAGTCCTCAAAATGCTAGACATTATAAGATATTGGATGTTGTATATATGATCTCTTTGATATGGAAAATGAATTGTTATTATTTTTAATCTTGTGGTGTGAATAGGTGAGGTAACCATATGTTTATATAAAGGAAAAAACAAGTGTGGACTCATTTTGACACATTTTAAAGTGTGGTGTGTTATATGAGGAATGTGCACAACCATAAGTTGGCTCAATTTAAGCTACTTTTGGAGTTGCCACATTCAAAATTCACTTTACATGTCAATTATTATTATTATTATTATTATTATTATTTTATATATATAGATAAATGTGCTTTAAGGATTATTCTTTAGTATATATCTTGGTGGTGGAGATGGAATATAAACAATCCAAATCCATTAAAAGTAGCATAAATTTTAAAAAATAAATTAGTCATAATCGGTGCATCTTTTTTTCTATTTCATAACGTAGACTCTTCGCCACAAAAATAAAATAAAATAGTTTTTGAAATAAGTGCAACTTGCTATAAAAATAAAAAATAAAAAATTATGCATGCCACGTGGAAGTTTGTAGTAATAGATTTCCTCAAAAAAAATTATATGTCAAATTTTAATTTTATACCTATATTTACATATTAACGTTGACACTATTTGATCATACAAGGTGAAGAGTTTAGTGCAACAATTTAAGAAATTTTTACTTCAATATTATTTTCTTTACTTATTGATGTGTTTACTAATTTATATTTTTTTATACCATTTAATAAAAATCGTAACTCTGCTACTGATGAATTAGACTATAGAAAGAATATGTACTTTTGATGAAAAATGTAAAAATGTCGACACTAATTCGTTTATTGCATGAATAATTTTAAAGTAGGAACTTAAAGTTAGTGGCATTGTCAAATATGCTTTATTTCCCTATAACATCTTGAGCTGACAATTAATTTTAGCAGGTTCTAATATTTAAAGTTTTAAGTTAATTATAATTTTGATATGTTGATAAGTATTTTGCAAATATAATTAGGGATGCAGATATTTATTTTAAATAACAACACAATATAATAAAAGGAAGCATGAAAAAAATAATTGAGATGATTATAATTAGATAACTAATCAATTAAAAATATATTCAACGATCCATGTTCCACACGGCCAAGGAACCATCGGTTTTTAATTTCATTATGACTTGGTTGTTTGGAAGAGCAATTAATTCAATCAGAATAGTGGAATGGAAGACGGTAAAAGAATGAAATACTCCTTTTTCTTTTTCAATCGCCCTGCGAAGACAGACGCTCGGAAAGGTTCTCGAGATTCTCAATCGCTCTTTTTAGTGGGGAGGAATAGTCTACTCACCCCAGCGATCTTCACTTTATGCAAAGTTCCACTTCTTCCTTCCCTTCCATTAGATAATCAAGCTCAGTTTCCATCTTCTTTTTCTTAAAGAATAGGAGTGAGACTTTCATAGTGAAGGGAGAGGCGAAGCCTAGTAACACAACATCATGGTTTAGCCTAGCCCTGACAAGCAGTTCACCGCTTTCACATGGCAGAACCCATCACAGCACAGGGAGTCGGGCGCCCCTATACACTCATATCTCGACTTGACAATCAAAATTACGGAAAATGGAAATTTATAGATAGTATACAAAATTCTTTACGCTATCTATATATACGTATAACTGAAGTAATGTTTACAACGAGATCGATGATGAAAGAAATATTTTTTTTCTAGATTATATGATTTGAAGTT
This sequence comes from Solanum lycopersicum, assembly GCF_036512215.1. Classification (NCBI taxonomy): domain Eukaryota; kingdom Viridiplantae; phylum Streptophyta; class Magnoliopsida; order Solanales; family Solanaceae; genus Solanum; species Solanum lycopersicum. The sequence continues at coordinate 1,587,277 of NC_090811.1, read as the reverse complement.
ATATAATAAATATAATACGACATATATACCTAATTGGGACCAAATTGTATATTATTTCTTATTAATTAATGGTGTCATACTTCCATATTTTTAATCCAATTATATCATATGCTAGAGGCTAAATTTGACTTGTGATAAAAAAATTCTTTGGAAAAAAAGAAAGCATGTGCACACTATATATATAATTAAATAAGCCCCAAGAATTAACAATACACTAATTGAGAAATTAATAATATGTGGATATTAATATAGAGAAAGCAATTTTTATAATTTGATGATTATAATTGTAGAATTATCAAGCAACTATGGAATAGGAATAAAAATTTTATTATCATTAAGTGATAAATACTATGTTTGATTACAATACAATGTAGTCAAATTATTGTTAAAAAAAAGATTCATTTAAAAATAATATTAAGCTATTGATATCAAAAACCCTAATACCTTTAAGTAGACCTCAGTTACACTACATGATCCAATTAATATATAAATTACCTATATATTCCTACTAAATAAAAGAAGAAGAAAAGACTAATTAAAGCAAACACATTGCATTTGCTTTAAATCCTCATTAATTAAATTTCCAAGAAACTCATATGAATTTATGCAGCAGAAGCATAATCATAATCTCCATCATCGTCATCTCCTTCTAAGGATGCCGCAGGAGCATAATCATAGTCCCCATCATCGTCGTTTCCTTGCAAGGAAGCCGCAGGAGCATAGTCGTAATCTCCATCATCGTCATCTCCTTCCAAGGATACTGCAGAAATAGAATCATAATCTCCATCAGCACACACCCTTCTCTTTTCGAACCCAATAATCTTGAAAATGGTAGACATTATATATTATATCTCTTCTTAGAAAATTGAAATATGAGATATTGGGTATATGTTGTATGATATATCTCTTTGATAAGATGTGGGATTTGTATTGTGTATGATAGGTGAAGAAATCACTTGCTTATATATAGGTAGGAGCCAAATGTGGACTCTTTTGGACACGTTAGGAAGTGTGTTATGTTACATGAGGAATGTGCATATATAGCCATAAGCTTGGGTCAAAAATTTCACTTTACATGTCATTAAAAAACTTTATGAAACAACTTTGGGGTAGAGGGTTAAATTTGTTATTTGATTGTTTATATGTTCTATTCTAGAATAGCTAGTCTTGATAGTGTTATTATTTTATATTGTATGATATAAAATAATTTTATTTTATATTTCAAGATTATTATTCTGATATCGGAGACGAAAACAGATTTTAGTTAGCGTGGATAAGTGTGCATGGCATGTGGAAGTGTGTACTATCTATGTGGATGCCACCTAGACAGTGTATTATTGCTAGACAACAAATATATTGACTATAGTCTATATAAAAAATATATGGTGATGTTGATATATATATATATACTTTGACTATATATTCTAAAATGTCAACATTTTTTCATTGCATGGATTCTCAAGTATATAATAAGGTTATTAACTACACTTTGATGCATGATAGAGATAGCAAATTAGAAGTTATGAAACTTAGGTATGAGTCTTTTGTTGAAATGTTAATATATATTTAATGTATTCATTAATATTTTTGTAAATATATATAGATATATATATATATTTATTAATATTTTATAAATATTTACTTAAAATCAATTCAATTACTGTTATACATTATAGTTTCAGAATATCTATTTGCTCTAGATCTCTAGTAAATGCCTGAAGTTCAAAATCAACAAAATAAAAATTTAATGAATATTTATGAAACAAGATGTATATCGAATAGACAAATCTATTTTTATAGCTTCCTAGCTCATTATAATATAAATTAGTGTTTTAAAAGGCTCGAGACACGGGGCGTAAGTCACATGGATGTACGGGGTGTAATCGCATGTATATTTCAATTTTATAATTTTATTACTAATAAAATAAGCAAAAGTAAGCTTTTCAATAAATTATGATTTTTATGTGAGATAAATTGTTAATATTCAATAATGAAGAAAAAAGGATTATCATTATTATTTGAGAAATATCATTTACATCAATAATAAAAATGTGATTTAAAGCCAATAAAAATAAAAAATATACATTAAAAACGTCCGGGCGTACATTTTTACGCTCAAAACCTACGTTTTTATGTTCAGGGCTTACGCCTCAAATTTTAGGACTTATGCCTTATGGATCTACGTTTTTAATTTACGCACCAGAGCGATTTTGATACACTCCGCCCAAAAACTCGCCCTGAGACTCGCCCCAAAAATATTTTGGAAAACACTGATATAAATATTGTGACCAATTATTATGAAATATGAATACTTTTATAAAATATCATTAGTACTTGAATTTTTAATATATAAATTCATTTTTTTTATTACAATCACATCATTGATGATCTGCCAATTGCCATAAGTTGTTCAAATTAAATACCTAAAAAAGAAAGATACATATATGAAATTGGTAAGTAAACAACCAAGCTAATTAAGGTTCTTATACATAACTAAAATTTAATTTATAGCTAAAATATGTGTTCTTTTTGTAACTGTTAGGACCAAGAACAACTAAAAGAACAATAAATTCATGCGCTAGGACCATAATCATAGTCTCCATCATCGTCATCGCCTTCCAAACACTTCAGTTTATACTTCAGATGTTTGTATAACTGTTTGTACTTCAGATGTTTGTGATTGTATAAATTTGTTATTTTAAGCTTATACAAAAATAATTGAATTATACAAGTGTACCTGCGAATTATACAAATGAGACAGTTTAAACTATAGCTACGACCAATAAATATGCAAACTATAGTTATGAAGCATAATTAAGTCTATTATAGTGATTATTTGTGAAAGTTCCCCGTTATAAAACATGTACACAATATATATGTAATATACACTTATACTAAACATTCATATAATATACATATCTTTACACAATATATATAGTCGAAACATATAGTTAATTAGGGTTGTTCAAAATTGAACTGAAACCGATAATTCAAACCGAAAAAAAGTTATTGGTTTATCAGTATTGGGTTATTGGTTTAGCGGTTTTGATAACAATTTTGATTTTTTTTGTTATTTGGTTATTGATTCTTAACGGTTTGTTTGAGGTTTTTTCTTAACGGGTATATATATATATCATTTTGTATATAAAGTTTTTGACTAGAGTTTGGTTTCCTACTTTTATTTTTGGTTATCTCAAACACTTGGTTATTCTACAATGTAAAAATGTTCGCTTTTGAGCAAGATGTAACTTGTGAACTCATGTGCATGGTTTATTTGGTTTGTTACCTTGTTTCTAAGTGATTTTCAATATTTGTTTTTTGTGTGTTAAATCTTAACGGTTAAACCGATAATCGAACCGATAAGTACTAAATATCTTAATTGTTCTTTAACGATTTAGCATCTCTAAAAACCGATAACCAATAAATCAAACCGATAAACTTCAAAACTAAACTAAACCGACCTATACACAGCCCTACAGTTAATGTATATTTCAACCATGTTGATATATAATTGAGCTAATTGACCAAAGATGGTATATTTACTTCTCCCCAATTTAAAGTGCAACTTTAATTATCTTCAGCAAGAAAGCTACTTGTCAAATTCTCTAATGAAAACATACATATAGAAGCTAGATAATTATAATTAATTTATAGATAATGAAAGTGTTATTATTTATATCAAAATATATTGGCAAATCGTACATGTCTACTATGGTTTTGTATGGAGACTTTTCATTTGTAAAATAAGATATAATGCTTAACATATATATTAGGATTTTCTTCGAAAGACGAAACATTCTTTTAATTATGCAGCTGGTGCATAGTCATAATCAGCATCATCATCGTCGTCATCGTCATCTCCATCATCCTCAAACAATGTAGCTGAAACATAAATACACCCTATGACATGGCGATCCATCATCGACCTGGACTCATAAACATGACTACATATGTCATGGTTAAAATTACAAATTGAGTTCATCAATATTGTTGAAATTTGAGACATATTGTTGGAACTTCTAATTTTTGTTTCAAGATTGAATCAAAAGAGATGGTAGTTAAGGGAAATTGCAATTGATATATGATGTTGAGAAGAAAAGGGGTATATATAAGGATGCCTAGTGAGTCATGACATAATTATGTGCTCAAAATGGCTCCACAAATGTACTCTAAATAATAGAGCTAATTAAGCAGCAACGGATTCAGTAAAATTTGAAGGAAAAAAATATAGTGTTTGAGATTTAAATTTGGACCATCAAGATGGATATTGAACCACCTCAATCATTAAAATAATGTCTAATCTTATTTTTAGGAGGTTAAAAATTTATGTATATATCGTATAATTTTTTATCAAATATTTCAATAACCCCTCGCTACCCTTTTAATTTGCCCACAGAGCTAATTAAACCACATCTTTATCATGATAGGATAGTATTTTATGATCTTTATCATCATATCATTAATTCAAAAAGATAGAAGATTTATTTTTTTTATGCTCAAGTATATACCGATCGAATAAACGATTCTACTATAGTTAAATATGTCCATTGACAACAAATTCAAAAATGTCGACATTCTTTTGTGCATGAATTCTCAATAACCATTCTTGAGAGTTACTAGAATCACATCATTGATGATCTGCCAATTGCCATAAGTTGTTCAAATTAAATGCTTAAAAAAGAGATACATATAATGAAAAGTGGTAAGTAAACAACCAAGCTAATTAAGTTTCTTATTGTTAAAAAACATATGCACAACGGAAGTATATCAGGATCTTTAGTGCTTACGTAAATAATAGATAATCAAATTGTTTATACTAGAAATGCTAGAACATATAAACATATTGAAACTTAAGAGAAAATGCACAAGTACCCCCTCAATCTATGCTTGAAATTTCAGAGACACACTTATACTATACTAAGGTCCTATTACCACGTGAACTTATTTTATAAGTAATTTTCTACCCCTTTTCGGCCTACGTGGCACTAGCTTGAAGAAAAAAAGTCAACCAGCGTTGGGCTCACAAGGTAGTGTCACGTAGGCCTAAAAGGGGTAGAAAATTATTAATAAAATAAGTTCAGGGGGTAATAGGACTTTAGTATAGTATAAGTGTGTCTCTGAAATTTTGGACATAGGTTGACGGGTACTAGTGCATTATCCCTGTCTTGAAGCGTGAGCGAATACCTTAACGTGAATATCCTAGATAGACAGATCTTCAAGCAAATCTACAAGGTAGCTATGGTCTTCTACAGTGATCCCAAGTCACATCCGAACTCTCTCAATACTTGGGTGGGCAAGTATCGAATAGAAAACTAATCATCTTATTTTCTAGGTTAGGAGAATCTCTATTTGTAGAGATATCTTCCTAATCCAAAAAGGATTAGAAAACCTAGTTTTTCTACAAGACTAGAAAAAACCATATTATTCTTTCTTTTTCCATAGAAATAGAATTCTGAGTTTTAGTTAAATATGGGCACTATAGGGACCACATAATTAATTACCGAGACTTCCTATTATGAAAATAATTTCAAATAATTAATTTGAATTATTCTTACCATAATAAATTATAAATTATTCCACTAGAAATTCGTAATTGCACTCCTCTATTTCGTAATTCCCCATTAAACACTTATGTAATTTCCTATTTTAACATTTCAGATACTAATCAATAAATTAAATTACTGACGAATTTAACTTAATGATTAATTTCCTTTAGAACAATGCTTAACTTATTTCATATGTCGGATTTCATAAATCCACTTGCAAGATTTGACACGATGAAAACTTATAAGTTTCTCAAAAAGACATATCAATCAATCTCTATAAAGAGACATGGATTTCATCAACTAACTTATTATTTCACCAATATATATATATATATATATATATATATATATATATATATATATATATATATATATATATATATATATATATATATATATATATATATATATATATCATCCAACTTACTAGGTATATTGACCCATCTCAGAATATCACCTTTTAATAAATCAAAATGATAATTAATATATACAGATTATAATAGTTATATCAGGATTAAGAATATAAGTACATTTAATAGTTTAGAAAATATGTTTTTGTCAGTCAGTCTAAAACAACTATCTCTATCCGGTCCCGTTCAATACATACAAAATGACTAGCACAAGAAATTGGAACTATATCGTTCCCATAATCAAGATAAATTACATATAATCTTGTGCTACAATCGTACCCGATGACATATCCAATTTCCATCCTAGATTGTGAACCATAAACTTTATACGTATAAGAAACGATGATTTAATCCTCTGTGTATAAGCTAAAACTCTACACACTAAATCATCTACTATATAAGTAAATAAACACCATAAACTAATATATGATCTATTGAAATTAAGCAGATATTTATTTTATAATAAATACTATTTCTTAATACATGATAAATAGTATATATTCCAACACTTATACATAGCTAAAATTTGTATTCTTTTTGTAACTGTTTGGACCAAGAACAACTAAAAGAACAATAAATTCACGTGGCAGGTGCATAATCGTAGTCTCTATCATCATCATCGCCAACAGGAGCATAATAATAGTCTCCATCATCATCATCGCCTTCCAAGGATACTGCAGAAGCATAGTCATAATCTCCATCATTCTCATCTCCGTCTCCTTCTAAGCATGTTGCTGGAGCATAATCATACCCATCATCATCTCCATCTGAACACGACATTCTTTTTCTGAAGTCCTATAATCTTGAAAATGCTACACATTGTATATTATCTCTTTTCTTCTTGGACTATAGAAATATGATTAGATACTATATATTCTTGGCTATTTTATGATCTATTAGACAATCTGTGAGTTTTTGTAGTGTGTATGATTGGTGAAGAGACCATTGCTTATATAATAGTCAAAGTTTAGACTCATTTGGATACATTGGGAAGTGTGCTATATAACATGAAGATTGTGTAAGATATACTTTTTGGAGAATTGCCACTTCCAAAATTCACTTTACATCTCATCCATCATATTCCTTTTGTTCTGATAATTTATAGCTATATAAATGATGAGACATATTTAAAATCATTATTGATTCAAACTTTCATAGTATGTTCCTTAAAAAATAATTATTAATTTAAATGATATCATATAAATTGAAACAGATAACTATATAAACTAAAGGTCAGGATTAGGATGGAAGAGTTTGCAATACAACTAAACAAATGTGTGATAGCTATACCTAGGAGAGTTTTGAGTTGTTGCTAATAAACTGTACAAAATTAGAAATAGATTTAACATTTTAATTTGATGAATTTGTTTTGTATGAAAAATTACAATTAAATATCATTCGATCATCTAGTTTAAGGAAAAATTATGCGTATAAGAAAATATATACTAGTTAATTAAATAAAATAGCTATAGTTTGCCATAATTACAATTTGTGACCTACTTTTAGCTATAACTACGCGGATCAACTTTTTTATTTTGTATAACTCGCACATATGTATAATTCAGAATTTATATAACTTTTGTATAATATAATTTTGTACAATATTATTTGTATAACTATTTATACTTTAGATGTTTGTGATTGTATAAATTTGTTATTTTGAGTTTATATAAAAATAACTGAATTATACAAATGTACCCGCGAATCATACAAATCTGCTAATTATACAAACAAGACAGTTTGAACTGTAACTATTACCTGTTAATACGCAAACTATAGTTATGGAGCATAATTAAATTTATTATAGTGGCTATTTGTGATAGCTTCCCGTTTTAAAATGTGTACAATATATAGATAATATGCACTTATACTAAACATTCATATAATATACACATCTATACACTATATATACAGTCGAAACATATAGTTAATGTATATTTCAACCATGTTGATATATAATTGAGCCAATTGACCGAACATGGTATATTTACCTCTGCCCAATTTAAAGTGCAACTTTAATTATCTTCAGCAAGAAAGCTACTTGTCAAATTCTCTAATGAAAACATACATATAGAAGCTAGATAATTATAATTAACTTAGAGATAATGAAAGTGTTATTATTATATCAAAATATATTGGCAAATCGTACATGTCTACAATGATTTTGTATGAAGACTTTTCATTTATAAAATAAGATATAATGCTTAACATATATATTAGGATTTTCTTAGAAAGATGAAACATTCTTTTAATTACGCAGCTGGAGCATAGTCATAATCAGCATCATCATCGTCATCGTCATCTCCATCATCCTCGAACCATGTAGCTGAAACATAAATACACCCTGTGACATGGCGATCCATCGTCGACCTAGACTCATAAACATGACTACCTATGTCATGGTTGCCCTCCTTAACATGGTAATCAAAGAAGGTAAAATTACAAATAGAGTTCATCAATATTGTTGAAATTTGAGACATATTGTTGGGACTTTTTTGTTTCAAGATTGAATCAAAAGAGATGATAGTTAAGAGGTAATTGCTAGTGATGTATGAGTTGGGAAGAAAAGGGGTATATATAAGGATCCCTAGTGAGTCATGACATAATTATGTGTTTAAAATGGCTCTATAAATGTACTGAAGTGGATTTAGAATTTTCAGTAAATTTTTTTAAAAAAAATATAGTATTTGAGATTTCAATGTCTAATCTTATGTTTAGGAGATTCAAAATTTGTGTATATATAAATAAATATTAAAATACCTTTTATATATATATATATATATATATATATATATATCGAGGATATTTCGATAACCTCTCGCTACCCTCTTAATTTGCCCCCAGAGCCCACACCTTTATCATGATAGGATATTATTCTATGATCTTTATGATCATATCATTGATTCGAAAAGTATAAGGTTTATTTTTTATATGCTCAAGTATATACTGATTGAATAAACTATTCAAGTATAGTCAAATACGTCCTTTGACAACAAATGCAAAAAATGCACTCTAAATGATACAACTAATTAAGCAGCAGTAGATTCATAATTTTCAGATTTTTTTAAAAAAAATATATAGAATTTGAGATTTCAATATCTAATCTTATGTTTAGAAGGTTCAAAATATCTCTCTCTCTCTCTCTCTCTCTCTATATATATATATATATATATATATATACCGAGGATATTCCAATAACTCCTCGCTACCCTCTTAATTTGCCCTCTGAGCTGATTAAACCACATCTTATCATAATAGAATATTATTTCATAATCTATTTCATCGTTTCATTAATTTGAAAAGATATAAGGTTTATTTTTTATATGCTCAAGTATATACCGATCAAATAAACGGTTCAAAGCTAAGTATAGTTCAATATGTCCTTTGACAACAAATGCAAAATGTCGACATTCTTTTGTGCATTAATTCTCAAGAACCATTCTTGAGAGTTATTCCAAATGCAGAGCTTTAATAATTAATGTCAAAAAAAAGAAAAAAAAAACAAATTAAAATAATTATTATTGTAACAATCTTATAAGGTTATAGTCCACATGCTTCAACATAATAACCAATCAGTAAACTAAATATAATTTGTGAATTTTAATTTTAATTATCATAATCACCCTATTATTAAAAAGAATCTTATTTTTGCCTAAATGAAAAAATAAATTTCAAATTAGCGGACGCAAATAAATTACTATACATGTCATATAAAATTTCTTCAAATATAAAATTAATAATGATATATCTATTAAACTAAATATATTTCAAAGTCAATTGATATAAACCTAGATATTATTCCTCAATAAAAAAATAAAATAAAGAGTAGCTAACTAAGACCAAGATTTTTAATTACTTCCTCACGTTTGAATTAGACATAGTAATCGTTGTGTATATTTTAAATCTATCGCGATTAAGAACGTCTAAATTTATTTTGAGAAAATAATAGTTTGCATAAATTGTATGTTGGTTTATAATCCATGTATTTGCTACGAAATTGAACTAACTCTATTGTTAGACCACACATGCTCTTTGATGAAATTCTTTTGTTGTTTCTTAATTTATATTGCTCAATCGTAGTTTTACACTTAAAAAAATAGGAAGTTTATTAGTTTTTTTAATCAAAAAAAGGAAAAATATTTAAATATGCTATCGAATTTTTTTTAAAAAAACTCATTTATGTCATTCGATAAAAGGTTTGATTCGTCTATATCATTATTGTTAAAGAAAAAGACTCATCCATGTTTTTTTTAAAACTCTGATTTTGTAAAACCATTTTGTACACCTCGTACAAGGTTTAACACTTTTCACGAGTTTTTGAATCAAATGTATATTGTTTGCGTTGCTACTTCCTTAAACACCAGGAAGATTGTACATTTGATCCAAAAACTTCAATTGAAAAGTATTAAACCTTATTTGGAGTGTAAAAAACGATATGAACGAGCCTTTTTTTTTAACAACTATTGAAAAATAAATGAACCAACCTTGTTAACGAATGACGTAAATGAGTCTTTTCAAAAAATTCGATGACATATTTAATTTCTTTTACGTTTAAAAAAATAATAATTTTCCGAAAAATATTTCTCTTTATTTTTGTTGTTAAAACCCCTCACTCCCTTTTAAAAGAGAAAAAAATTTCTGTGAGTTCAAACATCAAACACCTAATAGGCGCTAAAATGGAGAATCCATCTTCATCGGAGAATTTGCTTCAAACCCTAAATACCAGAGGCTGGTGTCTCCGGGATATCAATCTTGTAAATTCACTTATTGCAGCTCAATTGCCGTCATCATACACCGTTAGTTCAATCGAATCGGAGCTTCTAAACATGGACTTACGATCCGTCGGCGGGAAATCGTTGCCGGACTTTTCTCTTCTTCGTAAATCGTCTCATATCCAAGGCCCTAAAGTCCTTCAAGTAATTATCCTTTTTTAATTTCTCTTATATGAAGACTTTGTGTTATTTTGCGTCATTTTGTGTATATAATGGTAGTAGGTAAATGATTTAGAGGAATTCGTATTGGATTTTGATGAACTTGTATCTGTGCTTCTAGCTCCACCTAGGATGAGTTTGGATTTGTACGATTAACAAATGTTTGAGCTGAAAGAATTAAATTTGATTACACCTGCCTTTACATATTTTTGTTGCGTAAGGATTTTGTATGAAGAATATATATGTATGTATGTGTAAAGGATGCACTAAGCATCTCGCATTTTGATAAAGAAATGAACTTTGGGCTTAACTCAACTCCAAAAGTTAGCTCATGAAGTGAGGATCGCGTAAGACCGTATAAGGAGACCTAGAACCCATCCCACGACGATGTGTGACTCCAACACATTCACGCAAGTTCTGGGGAAGGGTCGCACTCCTAAGGGTTGTGATGTTGGCAGCCATAATTGTGTGTACCCATTCGTTAGAAAACTACACTGTGCAAGTGGAGTTAAATTGTATCTTTTTGGTTTTGTGTGAGTTGTTCAATCCCCTTGACATGAAAAAAAGAAGCAAAATTCAAGTATAATGGTAAAAGGGGATTCAAAATTGCTTTAGTTCAGATGTTCAAATTTCGAGTTCCGACGCTACATCATGGATGTTAGTGGTAGTAGTCAAACAATTGTTGCTGTGAGGTAGATTCTGTATTTAGTGTGGGTGGGTTTGGATCTAAACTGGCTCTTATATATATTCACATTTTTTAAATTTCTTATATATGTAGAAATGTTCGAGCTGAAAGCAGTGAATTTGATCATACCTGCCTTGACATTTTTTGTTGCATAAGGAAGTTGCATGAAGAAGTTATATGTAATTGCATCATTTTGTGTACATCGTGGATGTTAGTGGTAGTACCCAAAGTATTATTGCTATGAGGCAGACTCAGTTGTTAGAGTTAGTGGGTTTGGATTTGGACGGACTATTATATATACACACATTTTAAAAGTTCCTTATATATGTACGAATGTGTGATCTGAAAGTTGTGAATTTGATTACACCTGCATTTTGTGGACTGCCTAAATCAGTGGAAATAAAGGTTTATTGCTTAAAAAGGCTTTAGTATCTATAATATCCAGGTTCAATGATGACTAAAATCAAATGGATGTTCTTCTACGTTGACAAAAATTTTCTCAAACGTTTATGAGAAAAATAGGTTCCATTAACTATGTTAGATCACTGAATTTCTTAGTGCTATGGAGGTCACTCGTAATTTTGACTTTTATTTCTGCTAGAACATATGGCTGCATTGTTTGGGTAAGTTATGCCAAAGAACTCCTCAACTTTGATAGGAGAACTTCTTATCTTCGGTTTTGTGCTATAAACTAATGGCTTACTTGGGTTTTAGCCACATTAACACTCGACATGAAGATTTTTCCATCTGCCTTGCCGGACTTATGCAAAGTTGTCTGTTATATAACAATGGAAGACATCAATTTTATCATGCTTAAAATTTTGTACAGAGTCTATGCATTTCAGGGAGATAAATATGCATATCAAAACAGGTTTTGTTACAGTACACACCCATTCTAGCAGAGGTGTACTCTTGTGATTTACTGCACCCACTTTCTAAAATTCTGGATCTGCCTCCGAGAGCTAGGTATTTGAACAAGTGTTGTTATTCAATTCTATTTGAAATATATCATATGTTTCTGAAATCATTATTGTAGACAACAGTCAAAACTGATAGTCGTATCATATGCCATTCATAATTACCAATTAGTCATGGCTTACTTTATAGTATCAGATATTTAAGCATCTCTTCTTTTAGCATCATTCACTCTTTGATACTAATTAAAATTTGTCTGTCGAAACTTTTATATTGGTTTTGCCTCTTATCCCCCTTTAAGTTAACTTACTAAAATTTTGTGCTGCACTGAACTTCTTTCCTTCTTATGTCTCCGTATTGTTCATGGTCTTGAGCAGATATCTTCTGTCAGAGATATATCACGAAGTACTATGGCTGAGAATTCTGAAAGTTCCAACAGTCGGCGTTTACTTAGATTAAAGCTCACTGATGGGCACTCTGAAATCACTGCTATAGAGTACTCTCATATACCATCAATTCCTGATGATGTTGTTCCTGGCACTAAGGTATCCTCCTTCTCTAACTATTTGATAGAAGAAAAAAGTAGTAGATGGTTTACGTTCTCATATACATCCTATTGGCATGTGCTTTACCGAGAATAATGTATCTCTTTTTTCCTAAGAAGGAATATGAATGTCTTTTTATTACTATTGCAATCATTTTTACAAATAATTATTCCTAAATCGTGTAATTCTTGACTTCTGTGGGTGATCAATACAACCTTCGACATATGATATAGACAGTTTAAAGCTTGCCAAAGGCGACCAGTTAACGGGTGTATCCAGTTGCCAGTGATAAAAGTTCCAACTTATGACTGTCTTATTTGTTGGTAGTATACTATGATATGCTGCACAACTTAGCAATGATTCCATGTCTGTATGTATTCTGCTTTTCAGGTGCCCTTGGAAAACAAAGCCACAATTCACAGTGGTATTGTGTGTTTGAATGCCAAAATGATTACTGTTTTAGGAGGAACTGTTAGTTCTCTTTATGAGGAATGGCAGATGAACAAAAAATATTCAGGTTTCTCCCGTTCAACCTTGAAAGTAGCACACGAGGATGGAACTGCTGGTCCACCACCATTTGAAAAGTTGCAGATTGGAGCTTTGCAGAAACCCCTTTCTCAGCATAAGAGATATTCTGGTCAGAGGCGTCACACTTTTGATTTGAATATATATATTTGCCCTCCTGTCATCCTGCATTTAGATTTTTATCATCGAGCTCTGGCATACTATCTTTAAATGATACCTCTTATTAGTTGATCCATACAAGGCAATTAATGTTTTTGTTCGTGGGGAGGGTGGGTTTTGTTTCCTTGGCTTTCTTATGTATGGATGTCGCAGTTATTTAACATGTATTAATTTTTCCTCCAATACTCTGGTGTGAAGATGTTTCTCCGTCATTTGGTAAAAGAGCATGTCTCACTTATGCAGATAAAGCTCAAAGTTCCACAGCTAGTCAAACACATAGATTGCAGAACAACGAGTCAAGGATAGAGAGCACGGGTAATGAACTGAAGCCGCCTGCTCATATTGAAAGGATTGAAGAAAAGCCAAGCACATCTGAATCAAGGCCAAAAGAAGGTGTAGTCTAGTTGTCAAATTGTTATCTAATGGAAATACATGCTGCATTCTCTTCATTCATCCTGACATTTCACTTTCAGCATGTCCTTTCGGATAAACTGCAAGTTTTACTTTCACTATATATTGAAATTATTTTTATCCTTAAAGTGTGTTCACCCTAACCTTATATATCTTTGTCTGACAGTGGCCGAGGCTGTCCCTGTTCAAAACCAAGCAGCTGCGCAAAAATTACTACAGAAAATGAGTCAGCCTCCTCCTCGTGGTGGTCATCGTTCTAGAGGGCGAGGACACAGGGGAAGGGATAGAGAGGAAGATGAGTCACACCTTCTTACCCTAGAGGAATGGGAAAGGAGAAAAACTGGTGCTAATGTTTCTGCAGCACGTAATTTCCCTGATGTTAGCCAAGATGAGGATCTTGCTAGACAGCTGCAACATCAACTAGATTTCGAAGATTTTCATGTAAGTAACTATGGTTTTCAATATTCAAATGATAGTGGCACCCTGACCTATATTTTCACCCTCTCCATATGTAACCTTAAGATTTGAAAGGAAGATCACGCCTTGGCTATGAATCGGTGTAAAGCTCAGATAGAGTTATCATGACAAATATTTCGACAAGTGTGTTTGATATGGTTGTTTTACCAATTTTCAGGAACAAGAAGGTAGTACAACAACTGCGGCAGAGAACATCAGAATGAGCATGTTCACATTTGAAAGAGAGGATGGTGGAACAACAGGATTTAGGGGAAGAGGGAGAGGAAGAGGAAGAGGGAGGGGCAGAGGAAGAGGTAGGGGAAGGAGAGGCTGACTTTCGTCTACCGGTCAGCCTTTCTGCCTTTTCATTTTACTACTCCCTCGTTTAAAAATGAATGACCTTTTTAGTCTGTTTCAAAAAGAATATCTTGTTCCTTTTCTGGTAACATTTTAATTTCAGTTGTCACGTGACATGATTAAAGCCACAAGATTGAAGAGCAATTTAGTACATTTGACATAACTTTAATTTAGGACCGTAGATTCAAAAGTTTCTTTATTTTTTAAAATTTTGTGTCAAGTTAAACGAGGTCATTTTTTTTAAACGGAGGGAGTATATAGTATTTGTGGAATGCACGAAAAGCATTATGGAGAAGATCAAAAAAATATACTCTATTTGCTCGACCATCTTGAATTTTTTTTCTTAATTTATCAATTGTGAAATTTGAATTATTTGATACGTAATAAGAAAGTAAGAAATATCGAAATTTTCCAATTTGTTCGTATTGTAACAAGATGAACTAAAGGCACATGTCGGTGTATAATGATATATGTATTTTACTATTTTATCTAAAAAAGAATATATATATATATATATATATATATATATATGAAAACACGTAACACGTTTGAATATTGGATGACACCTTATTTTATAAAAATTGAATAAATTATAATTCATTGTTCCTATTCACCTTCTTATTTGTTTTTTAAAAAAATCTACCACTTTTTATATGTATTTGGAGTACATGTTCTCTAATTAAGTGTTAAATTTGTTGTATCGAATACGATACAATGATAATTGATAAAGTTGTTCTTCTCTTGACTTGAGGTTTCAAATTCAAATTTTAAGTATGAAAAATATCCTTGATAGCGAGTATTATTTCGAATAGAATTTTACCTAATATAAATTTAAAATAATTAAATTTCAATACAGAGATAGAGATTGATGTCATTATCTACTTTTTGTTAAACTTCTCCTTCTCTCCTTTGTCTTTTATCCATGTGGGCAGCAAAAATGGGACCCTTGATTCACATGGTCAATCAAACTCAGAAGAGTGAAATATTTTTTTTAAAAAAATAAGAGAGCCAAAAAGAAACATACGTTGTGAGTTTGTGACACCCTTTCACTGACCAATGAAGTGAAAAAAAAAGAAGCAACAACTCGAAGATTCAGTGTAATATTACAAGTAAAGTTTGAAAAAAGTGATGTGTACACAATCTTACTTTTATATTGAAAAAATAGAGATTGTTTCTAATAAACCTTCTGTTCAAGTTAAACATACAAGCATGTAACACAAATAGAATAGTGAAAATTCAAACTAAAAACAATGAAGAAGAGAATGATAAGGACAATAAATAGCATGATGATCGAAATCTCAAAAGAGTATTCATAAATAAGATTTCGTGTCTTCTTATATCTACAATAAGTGCATAATGACAAAGTCAGAAATATTCAATATGTAATATATAATATTAAATAATTCGATGCACAAATCATCTGATG
The DNA here is from genome assembly GCF_036512215.1 of Solanum lycopersicum. NCBI lineage: Eukaryota > Viridiplantae > Streptophyta > Magnoliopsida > Solanales > Solanaceae > Solanum > Solanum lycopersicum. Next base: position 1,570,911 of record NC_090811.1, on the reverse strand, counting down.
TTCATACGAGGTTGAGAGAGAGGGCAAACACCGGTAATATAGGTGGCACATACTAACACAAATCACACAAATATGAAGTGTTATGCTAAAGATATATTACTTATTAATTTTATTTTTAATCACTTATCAATTTTTTTTTATTTGTATCTAATTATTCGTCCATCTTGATAAATTAAGAAAGGATAAAAAAAATTTTTGTCTATTATATCCTCAATAATTACTTTGGAAAAGATAACTTTTTTTATAAAATTTTAATTTGTTGATTCATTCACTTCATAATTAATAGGATAAAATGATAAATTCACTACGTAAATAATTATTTTAATAGATATATTAATCTAAAAGTGGAGAAGTAATTAGGGCATTGAGAGTATTATTTTGTTGAAAGTGTAATGTGCATCGCATGATAATTATGTCTCTTATTTTTCTTTTTGTTATTTTGTTTTATAAAATGTTAATATATCTATATTAAAATATTCCTTCACTTTAATATTGCACTTAGAAATATTTTTAAAAATATTTGGCAGTATATTGTGTCATTTAACTTAAAATACTTTTTTTTCATATTTTTTCATTTTTTGAATTATATATAGTTAGAAAAAAATTCTTGAAATTAAACATTCAGTGCGTGTTGTTACTTGCCAGAATGCCAGAGCAAGAAATAAAACAGCGTCGACTTATTATTAAAGATATTACGAGATAATTGAGATTTCTTTATTTAAATTAAAGTTCATATTCAAATGTTTGAAAACGAAAAATATTATTTAGATTTTTTTTACGAAAAAATAATTTCATAATGCACAAATTTAAATATAATTTAACCTTAAAATATAAATTTTAAAAAAAAGGAATGAAAAATCGAAAAGAGCAAAAAAAAATCATGTCCTTCAAAAATCAAATCTAATAGTTACGATTTTTGTCACTATGTTATAATTTTAATACAACTTTGATTCTCATCTAATTTGACTAAGCATATTTAACTTTAATTCTTTAAACTAATGAAAATCAAACTCTAACCAATTTAATGTTTCATATTCGAGTCTTTATATATACATAGTCGTCTTTGTTAGAAAACGTTCGATATAAAACTTATCGACATGAATTCAAATTTAGTGAAACTTCAATATAAATACTAAACTCGCAATTTTCAAAATATTACTCCGCCACGTCAAAATCCACCTCAAGTCCCTCATTTTTGTTATAAATACTCGTTAACCCCCTATAAATTTCGAGTCTTTTCATTCTCATCGAAGAGTCAAGATAGCAGCTTGGCAACTCAGCTGCAGCCTTTTCAGAGTTGTTCAAAAGCACTAGGGTTTCAGAAAAATTCGATCTTCAGAGTACTGAATCATCACAAAGGAAGATTCTACGATAAGGGTTGTTCAGATCGGTGTTTGTAAAACATCTGGTAACTCGTTTTATGGAAGATTGATATAGTTTTTTGTTAATCAGCAAGTTGTGTTATTTGATCTGTTCATTTTGCTTATTTTTCTCCTTTGATTGTGTTTTGGTTGCTTAAAACGTGATTTTTTATGTGGGTTTTGGTTGTTTGAGTGTCTTTTCGTAAAATTTGATTTCGGTTTGGTGTTTGAGGTCAAAATTAGGCGTTTTGGTATTGGGAAATTGGGGAATTTAGGAACTGGGAAGTGTTTGATTTTAGATGTGGGTGTTTTGGTTGTTCTAGTGTTTATTCATAAAAATTGATTTGGGTTTTTTGTTTGAGGTCAAAGTTAGGCTTGTTTAATCGGAGAACTGGATAAGTGATTGATTTTAGAGATGGTTTCAGTCGGTTTATTCCCAAAATTTGATTTGGGTTGGGTTTGGCATCGAAATTAGGCATTTTGAATCGGAAAACACAGTAGAAGTGTTTGATTTTGGATGTAGGTTTTGGTCTGTTTATTCACAGAATTTGATTTGGGTTGTATTTGGCATCAAAATTAGGCCTTTTTAATCGGTGAACAGTAGAAATGTTTGATTTTAGGTGTGGGTTTCAGTTGGTTTAGTTGGAAATTTTTTATTTGAGTAGTGTTTGACGTCAAAATTAGGCCTTTTCAACTAGAGAACTAGGTTTTGTTTGTTTTGAGGAGTTAATTGGATTTGTGATTTGTTAAATTGGATGATTGTTTGAGTTTATTCATTAAATTGGAACTGGGTTTGGTGTCTGAAGTCTAATCAGGCCTTGTTTAATTGGATATTGATTGAGTTCATGATTTGTGCCAATATTTGTTGAGGATTTTTATGGCTGTTTTTAGTGTTTGTTTCCATTGAGATTGGGTTGCATGTTATAGTTGAAGTAGGTTTCAGAAGAAGTGCTTGAGCTAATGTTTCAAGCTGAAATCTATTGAGAGATCATGAGCTTGTTGGACTTGGGAAGTGAGTAGTGCTAATAGATTGTTGATTATGTTTCTTTTTATCTGATATTTACTTATAGGATCTGGTATTAAGTTGATGAAGGGCCACATGATATTATTGAAACACTTAAAGATAAGAACTACATGTTTACTTTATTTTTAATAATTGCTAATGATCTGTGAATGCTGGTTGGTATGGGGTGGAAATCTTGTTGATCAAGTTCGTGTTCACGTTATCATCTGTACTGTTGGTGTATTAGCGAGTTGGTACAGGAGAGTGACTGAGAACTGTAATTTGGCAACTTTAGGTTGTATTTGACAAAAGTAACATGTCAAGTTTTGAACTTTTTATTAGGATGTTTTGAGTTAGAAGAAATGAACTTCTGGAGTTAAATTAATACATACATTTTTTTGCAAATGAATTAGTGTTAGTATGAAAAAAGGTTTGATTTAGAATTTTCAGTTGGGTCTTGCAGCCTCAATATGTTGTAAAGCTCTGGGTTTGCTTATGGTGAGTCACATGTGAGGATGGATGCTCCTTTTGGTTTGGGCTGATGCTTGTGAGAAGTGCTTTCCATCAGGCTCCAAGTGACCCGGGCTAATTATGCCAAAGATTTGGGTGGAAAAGTGAAGTTCTGTTTTAGTTGCATGGATGAGAGGACTTGATATCTACTGAAGATGCTTCATATAATAACATGATGTGAAAATTTTTGTCAGGGTATGTGGATGATCACCCTAATTAATCCTATTCATTACTTGAAGTGAATATGTATCTATTGGGTGTTACAAACCCTGAATGAGTATGGTAGTTGAAGTACCAACCAGTTTATTTGGATTAGGTGCAACTTGGTTTTCATGGATTTGGACAGATTCAGTAGGAGATAGATTTATTTGGCTAATAAAGCCATTTCATCTTGACACGGCTTCTGTTCTTTTTGTTTTCCATGTTTTGCTAACTTAAAAGAGTTAGATATTTGATTACTGTTGCGATTCACACAATGGTGATATCGAGAATATTCATGTAGTGTTAAAGATATGCAGTGTGTGATTTCCGTGTATTCATCATGGGAACTGTTGTCAGTTCACTTCCTTTATTGAATTTTTCACTAATTACTTTATGGGTGTATATGATTGAACAAAGATTCTAATTGGAATAGGAATGATCACTTCAGATAGAGGATGCAAGTAGCTCATATAGAGGATAAATGAGAGAGAATTGTTTAGTATGGTTTGTTTAGATCCTATGCTGACAAGGTGTGCACTGGTTCATGTGTAAAACACTGCGATGATTGGGGATGTCCTAGAAAGAGACGGGCAGATTGAAAGACGCATGATATCTGAATGCTGACTTGGCTAAGAATGGGACATGATGTAAGAAAATAATAGGCACTACATACTAGTTGTGTCTTAGGCTTAGTTGCTGTTGTACTTGCATCAGATCTGGTGCCTTCTAGTTGCCTGAATGAAGTTTTTTCTTGTGCTTCTGGTTGTAGATCGTCTCTCAGTGTTGGTGTAACAATCTTAAAAAAAGAATATTTACTAAGTAGTGAGGTGAAATGGACCCGAATAAAGAGGACCTTAAATACAGTGTTCACTAGTTCCTTCTGATTTTGGATTCATGCTTAGATGATTGTTGAATGTTATATCTTTTTAGGTGTTTTTGTTAAAGTTGGTGGTTATACTCTTCTAGCCTTTTACGGCAAGTTTTGTTTCTGACATAGTTTCTGTTTTTGTCATACATTAGTTGTTCAGCCTTTTATCTGAACTGACGTCATTAATTCCTTATTTATTCGTGATGCATGCTAAACTGATCAGATTAATACAATGTTACTGAATAAGCATTTTAACCATTTGGCTGAGACATGTGATATTGATTCCTGTTTGCCTTTCTATTTAAATTCTTTTTTAGACTTGACATAGTTTGTGTACACATGTTAATTTATATATTGGTCTTTTGGTGAAGGTTTCTGCATGGATTTGTATTTCAGCACTGCTTACATAATTTTTTGTCATGTGACAGTTCTATTTTCTTATAGAAACTAAACATGCCTAAGGAGAGAAGAGATAGGTCTGTTTCTTTTGATAGGAGCAGAGCTTCTCCTTACTGTTGTAGCTCGAGTCACTCAAGGTCATCATTGTCCAAAAACCCTTTGGAAAATGAGGAAAATGTTAAGGACTGGGAAGATGCTCGATGCCCAGTGTGTATGGAACATCCTCATAATGCTATTCTCCTTCTGTGTGCCTCTCATGAGAAGGGCTGTCGTCCTTTTATGTGTGACACAAGTTATAGGCATTCAAATTGTTTTGATCAGTTCAAAAAGTCATTTGAAGAAGCTTCAGCATCAACAACTCAGCAAGTGGAGATTCCAGCTTCAGCTTCTATTACGGAATCTACTGTAACGTTATCAGAAGCTCTGTCTGAACTTCCAGGTGAAAGGACTGAAGGTGGTTCTATATCCCTAGATGCCTTGTCTTGCGAGAACCATGAAATAAAGAAGATGCTATGCCCTCTCTGCCGTGGCCAGATAAATGATTGGATTGTTGTAGACTCTGCCCGTCGTCACATGAATGCCAAATTAAGAAGCTGCTCTAGCGAGACATGCGAGTTCAGTGGCACATACACAGATTTGCGTAAGCATGCTAGGCAGGAGCATCCTCTTGTACGTCCTACAGAAGCTGACCCAGAGAGGCAGCGCAGTTGGAGGAGGCTGGAACGACAGAGAGATTTAGGAGATCTGCTCAGTACATTGCAGTCATCTGTTTCAGAAGAGGGTAGTGAAAGCACCAGTTTAACCTTTGATGAGGGTGGTTTGCTGACTGTTTTTCTCTTTGTTCGGATTCTCCAACCTAGGAGTAGTTCTCGGAGTAGTAGCTGGTCAGGTTCCTCAAGAACCCGGGCTCAGGCAACTGGGAGGAGACGACCTTCAAGAAGACTTTGGGGTGAAACTTATGAAGGGGAAATTGATACTAGGGATGACGAGAATGACGACTCTGATGGAGGATCAGGTCCCCGGAGACGCCTGCGTCGACAACCAACCCCAGAAAATTAGTTCTGGCTGCAAACATGTGTTTGCTTGCTATTCCTTTTGAATGTTACCGCTGTAGGTACTTGTAGCATATACTACTACAGTCATAACTCATTTCTCTTCTTTGTTATACCTTTTTGTTTGGGAAATTTCAACAACCTGAGAGTGGTTTTCTGTGATCACTTTCAGGTGGAGGGAACCTCGTGGTCCAAAATATGTCGTGCTGAAAGCTGGGGAATCGCTTCTTGGATACAAGATTCGGATGGAGTGGAAATGGAGAATTGTGTTTGGTTAGTAGTATAACTTGTATACATGTCCTTCTTGATGAAATCTCATCTCATCCTGTGTGCTATGCAAATGCTTTATATCTACTTGAATTGATAAAGTTGGAAAGCAATTTGCTAGTTTTGCTTCTTGTCTTATGAATAAACCCCATTACTGCAAGCAAAATATTATTCAACTTTGGCTACTACAGCGTGAAAGGAATATTCACTTTGCTTTTAGCTGTTCATATCCCGTCTCTTCGAATATATGTCCCAGGTTATCTATATGTGCAGGTTTTTGCGCGAGTTATGTGCATGGTGTAATTCGTGAAAATCATAGAATTCGAAAGAAATGTTTTGGAGCAACGGTAAGTTGTTATTATACTATCTCGTAAGTGATCTGATTGTGTAAATATTACACACACGATGCTCATTAGGTTTATGTATCCCCCTCATCAACAAATAGGGGTGGTGAAGTTGTGGACTAAGCTTAGAATTGGGTCAATGTGTGACTCTTTGCTTAGAAAGCCCATATCTCATTCTTTTCCTCTATAACTAAACTAGCCAATAGTCAATGTTACACAAGTAGTCTTAAACCACCTCTCACTCTCCCACACGCACACGCGCATGTATAATTGCACGATTTGTACTTCAAATGAGTTGGTCTTTAATTTTTTTGCACGGTAGCAATCAAACTCGGGACATCGTGGCCATTGGGGCATGAGTTATTTAAAAATTGAAGTCATGTCTAGCCATAACTTATGCCTTGTGTGATATTATAATACGAAATCATAAACTTTTATGTTGCTACGTGAATCTTTGATTAGTTGAATCTCTAAATTTTAAATATAATACAAGAGGATCAGAATACTATACAAGAAGAGACATTGTAGTTTAAAATTTCAAATAACATCCATGTGTGTATCAAATCTAAATTCATTATCACGAAAGTGTATTGCAGGAAGTTATATTTCATATTCCTTCACTTAAAATTTTGAATACTATGTCTTTGTTATCTCGAACTTTGAGCTCGTTTACGTTACCGGTCCAATTACATGTAAAAAAGGGGGAATGTTAGGGATAATCGAAAATAATCTATAAATATCGAGATCAGACTATGTAGATTTTACCGTTCTACAACTTACTTGTGGTATTAGACTATGTTTGCGTTGGCTAATATACAATAAGAATGTTATGGAATCATAATAAAATTTCCTTTTTTTATTTTTTGGTTTTCCCAAATGATCAAGAAAAAGAAGAAATAATTAATATTTTCAAGATAAATATATTACTAAATATTGTTTTTATGAAACTCAAAATCTGATATAATCCTAAAAAATGAACTGTATATGAATAGTTTCAATAAGATCTCTTTTTTTTAATAATTATCACAAGAGACCTACTTTATGGTCAGCTTAATATTACAACATTATTTAATTAAAGAATATAGTTTTTCTCTCCTTAAAACATATATTCTGTCGTCCTCAACAACACATAAAACTAATTAAAGTTCCACATTTTCAGCATAAATAGAAAGATTTAAAATTCACAAAAATTAAAACTTTATGATTTGTAAAATTGTACCACGTGCAGACCATTAGGAAATATAAACTATATATTATAAAAAAAAAATAGGTTTTTTTTATACTAAGTGACAAAATAGGACAAATTAATGTTTCTAGACCCCATTAATTAATTAATTTGTAGCTGCCCATAATATTATGTCCCCAGACAAAGGCTAAAATGTTTTGCAGAAAGAAAGACACAAGCAATTTCCTAAGTATATACCTCCATGTCCCCTTTTTAAGTGTTTTAATTTCCACTTACATTATGCTTTTATCTACGTATTCGATATAACCTCACGAGTGAAGTGTAGAGTGAGCAGACACTGGTGAGAGTTGGAATATTTACTATGGGGTGTTGAAATATTGAAAAAAATGAAGACACGTGAAAGATAAGGAGAGTACGTCTATATATTCAGAGATCTAAAATTTCAACCTAGCTAAATATATTTCGAGGAAAGGATCTTAGTATAAGATGGTTCGGCCGACCGCCATTAAGTATAGAGTTTACGTTACATTTTTTTATGAAATTTTGTGTTTGAGTATAGAATGTACACAGTCAATCTTTAATCTAATGTTTTGGAGGTTCAATATTTATATACACACGATAAAAGTCTAAAATATCATATATATCATGTAATTTTTGTTGAGGAAATTCAAATGAACCCTCTAGATTGCGGCTTCATTGATTTTTTTTTCTTAAAACATAGTTATATGAATTTATTTTTTGTTCACTTTTAAAATGTTGACACCATATATGAAAATTCATTTATATGTTATTGAACTTATGAGTTCACGTGAACACAGTAAATTTGACTTAGACCTTATATTATTTTATTATTAAGAAATTTACGAAATATCTATAAATATTTTAATTTATTATATATTAATTAGAAAATTGATGCAAAAATTTATGAACTTTAAATGTTGAATTTGCCTCAACTGTAACATGAGGGGATTTTTGTCATTTTCAATTTTTTTTTGAATATGTATAATACTAATTTTATTGCATGGTTCAACATTGTATTTACATAAATAAGTACATATTTTTTTTCTGATTTCTTATACTCCTCCCATTGCTATATATCTAGCTTTATTTTTCTGTTTTTTATCCAAGATTCTTAATAAGCTTTTTTTTTTAAAAAAAAATACACTTTATATATATTAACAGTAATATATAGTTTATCGTGGAAGGATATTCAATTGAACACTCTTTTTGGAATACGGCTCCACAAATATTATTAAGATTGTCACTCACTATCTAATTAACTTTTCACTTTTTTTTTTATAACCATGGAGTGTTCGCGTCAGTTTTCTCAATATCTCAATTAATTTCAGGGGATATATATCACCTCCCACCAAATGCACGTACGAGGTAATAACTACTCTGCCCACCAAGACAATCGACCTGAAACCTCGCGATTCTCAAATCACTAGGTTACATATGAATCACATTCCATTTGATCATTACAAAACACCCAAAGAACTAATTAATTCAAACCACACACAAAAAAAAAGCAACACTATAAAAGAATTGGATCTTGTAAAGATATGATATTTAGGTCAAATTAAAAGATTTTGTCATAAGAAAAAGATTGGTAGTTGTTGTGGGATTTTAGTAGGCAAGGGAGAAGAATGTATGGGGCAAGTTATGGAGATTTGAGTTTTTCAATTTATTTGTTACCTTTCTTACATACTAACTTATATATGTCTACTAAAATTGCAACCAAAAGGGAAAATGATAAGATCATGCAGGCACAAAGGGGGATATGAAACAAAATAATTAAATGAAAACTTTGTTATAATGTTTATTTTTTGTTAAATAAGAACAAAAGAAAAAACTTTTGGCTTTTGAAAAAAGTTCAATATATCAAATAATGGAGTCAAACATATATATTTTGGTAATTAAATTATATGATCCTTGTCTATATGAAATATTACAATAATGTTTTGGTGTGTGATTGTTGGTTATTGATATAGAAGAATATTCCAAATAAAACTAATTTTTAAATTAAAATCAGTAGTTAAATTTGAAGTATGTTAAATTACTGATCTACATAAAATACTATCATGAAAATGTTGTTATGATGCATGAATCATTTTGCGTTTAAATATTATTAGGGAATGTTGTTATGATGCATGAATCATTTTCCGTTTAAATATTATTAGGGAATGTTGTTATGATGCATGAATCATTTTGCGTTTAAATATTATTAGGGAATGTTGTTATGATGCATGAATCGTTTTGCGTTTAAATATTATTAGGGAACGTTGGTTGTTAGGTTGTACGCATCAAGCATCTCACGTTTATGCATAATTTAGAGAAGGATCACATTTCAATGAGGTATAATGTAGGCAATCTATTAAGAAAAAAGCATGAACAATTAATAACAAAAATTTATATTGAAGAGATAAGTACTTTTTCGTTTAATATTTATAAAAAAATCTCATATTCGAATTTCAGATTATAAAACCACTTTTAGTCGAGGACACTTAACTCTTTGACCTAGATAAGAGACTTGGGGATAAGATGATTTTACGAGTGAGCTGAAAAAGTTTTAAGGTTGGATTTTACAACAAACCAACTAAGAAGTTTAAGATACAATAGTATTGCATCATTGATGCAATCATCGATTCTCCCGAAAGGTCACAATTATCAAACTCCATAAAACAGGATCGCGAAACAATGTACAACACTTTTCTTCATTTCATTTCAAACTAACCAAACCTATTTCCAATATCATTCACCTCTTATCTTCTAATCTACCGTATTTTCATCGATTAGTCTTTTAACACAAATCTAAATTAATCAAAACTCAAAACGAATACAAAATTCAAAACGAATAAAAAGACAAAAATAACAAGCAAACTCCTCTAGACAAGAAGACAATGATATATAGTGGTAATAATACTTCCAAACAACAAATCTTTTTTCATAACATTATCTTCATTATTATTAACCTTTAACTACCAAAACTGCAAGCCTAGAAGAGTAGGTGAAAAATCTAGGTACTTGTAGCCAATAGATTTCAATTAAATCTTTGATAAATACTCTTTTTTTTTCTTTTACAGTAATACTTTTTTCATAAAATTCAGTGCATGTAAAAAAAATGGTAAAAAAATTTTGTAGGTCAAAGTTCAAATTCTCTTTCCAAAATAAAATACTATATACTAAATAAAAATTAAAGTTTTTTCTAGTAAAACTCTTCATCAATTATAATTATTTAAATAGCACGACTGTAATCTTTTTGGTCAGAAAAAATTAAAACTTTTAATTTAGTGCGATCCAGTTAATTGGCAATATATATATATGTAGTTCTCTTTTTTTTTACTTAAAAAGGAATGTTTTTAGATCAATTGAAAAATAATCATAAACATAATAAAGGTTAAAAGCTGCACTAATTAGAAGTACAATGAATCTGAAAAAAATTAAAATATTTGTGTAAAAAGGTAAATCTATATTATATTTTTTTTCTTCATATTGGTAGTTTTTCTATTAGTTTTCGTGTCTACAGACTCTCCTTTCTTTTTATTCGATCTCATTCTGTCTCTAGTTTAAATTACAAAAATAATTTATTTTTATGAACAACGTAAAAATTATATTTACTGCATCATATATAGGCGAATTATAATTTAAACTTAACTTTATGATTTCTACGTCTCAGGATAATGACCATAATTTGTTTTAAAATAAAGTCTGAAACTTATCATGAATTAAATTATAATCGATATTTTGGAGAAGTAAAGTGAAAACTCAAAAAGAGGTTGGGTATATGTATTTTCACATGTTTGGATAAGTAAACAATAAACACGAAAAATATATTTATTTTCCAAAGAAATTCAAATAGAATCAAGCTCGAATATTTATATGTACTATAACGTAAAAGAACATTTACATAATTAAATTATTAGTATAAGATAATTCTAAGTAACTCTTTTTTATACTCCATAAGCATAATTTTGTAAGTTGTAAACCTAATAAAAATTACGGAACCCAATTTACTATGATTAACAATATACACAATGTAAATTCACAAGAATGTAATGTGTACATATTGTCACTGTGATTCTAGCGTAATTTTCAATCGAAAAAATGTCAGATCTGACTCTGTTTCTTCATAATCTTATCTTTATCGTATAAAGATAGAGAAAACTCTGATCAACTTATAAACATATAAAAATCAAATATATGATATTAATCTAATATTATATATTATAGGCCAAATACATAAGCAGATCCCTAAACTTGTTGGTATTTTTCCCTCGGGTACCTCAACTACGTCATTTTCCTATTGAATCATTGAACCCCCATAATTTGTTCCGTTTAAACAAACACCGTTGTCTGATGTGGGACCAGATTTGTGAGGAGTATTGATAAAGGATACATATGTTGTTCCACAACTCATTAGTCCAATTGATAGTGAAAATGTTGGAGAGTAATTGTGTTTTACTTAAGTCATTTGAACACATTAGAAAACAAATGAGACTAACACGGTTTGTCTTCATTCACTTAATCAAAATTATTACAATTCGAACACAATTGAAGGCATTTACTATAGAAAAGCCGATCAAAATCGACTAACAGCATTTTAAAGGAACAAATTATATGTGGTTCAATGATCAATAAAAATGACATAGTTGCGGTACCTGAAAGAAAAAACCCAACAAATTTAGAAATCTGTTTATATATTTGGCCTATATTATATTATATCAAAAAAATATATGTTATATACGATCGATATATATAACTTAAATCCGCGATAAAATTTATCATCATTAATCTACATAGTGATTCCATATTTGAGTACGTGTATATAAGTCTATAAAGCTAGTGGACAATGAATAGAGCACGGGTATTTTCATGTACACTTTCTACTTTATTACTTCTTTTACGAAATAAATTGTAATTATTATTTTTTCTGTCAAAGTTTTTATTTTCTCATACTAATAGTAAATTTATCAGAACTTTTTGACCGTCAAAAGTAGAAAAAAATAAAGGAGTATTTTTCATGAATATACTCATCATGAATATTGTTGTTATTGGAGTTAGAAATAATTAGTATCTTTATTATAATATATTTATATACTTCAAACATAATTATAGTAGTAATTATAATAATTATTATTACTAGTATTTTTTTTAAAATAATTAAATTATTTGTCTTGATTTTAATTAAAATATATTATTTTAAATTATTTGTTATTTTAAAAATTCAGCAAGCAACATATTAGTTTAATCTCATATGCTACAAAATGAGAAAAGTATGATATACACCAATTTTAATCCATATTTGCCCTTTTCACTAAGGAAGTTTTATATCTTTTTAACAGTAAATTACATTTACTCGTAAAATTATATTTATGATTTCACAAAAGATAGTAGTGAAAAATATTATATAATATATGTTTTTGAATATTTTTTTAAATAGGTGTATATTGCTTCACAAATTCAGTTAATACTCACTTTGTACAATTTTAATTATCATGTTGCGTTTTTCGAAAGTCAAATTTATTAATTTTCAAAGTGAAATTTGATTACATGAATTTGTTACTTTAAACAAAAAATTTAGATGTTCAAAAACTATACGAAAGTATTATAAAATATAATTTTTTACATACCAATATAATGAAAACCTACATTGTAAAATGTTAGTCAAAATACTTATCGTTTAATACTTAAAAACAAACACAATAATTATAGATGAACGGAAATAGCATAAAATAAAATAAAAAGTAATAAATATTTTGAAACATAATTGTTACACTAATGGTGATGTTGATTTCGATAAGATTAATGGTGTCATTTTCGACTTTAAATAAGTCATTAACTCATTACTATATAATTTGACACCCAATTATATAAAATCTTTTTAGTTATAATTAATTTCCCATGATTTATGGCATATATTTCATTATCTAAAGAGTAATAGGTAGCTTTTGCCCGAGAAATATGCAAAGCATTGTCAAAAACCACATGATCCATAATTATATCATTAATGATGACATGAAATGAACATTTTTTTTCTCATAATTATTTGATATTCAAATTTTATTACGATCTATAATAATTATGTCTCAATTTGAAGTAAGTTGAGATCGTTTATATGAATTAAAGTTTATTTTATATCCTCATCATGTGAAATAAGTAAATAAAGTCATATATCCTCTACTATGTACGAGAAATCATTCGTACGTTTTTTAAAACAATTTTTCTTTTATGTATATATCTTGTTTTCTTTTAATACCTTCATACCATAGTTTCATACTTTAATTTAAGAGATACGTATTGAAAATACTTTTACATTTTTTATGAATTATTAGTTTATTTTTAAATTATTTACAGCATTAAAAATATTAATTTACTTGACTAACTGAGCTTAATACAACCATGATCTTGCCACAGAAATGAAATACACCCTTAAATTTTCCCAAGCGCTTTTACAAGAGTTTGAGATCATTTGCTATGTCATGTCGAGACAGATTGAAAATATATTTAAGTTCAGTTAATCGATCAAAGGATATTTTATTGACTATCAATAGTTTGAGGGCGAAAATAAGCAATAACGTCAGGTTTGAAAGTGTTTTCAATACTTCTATGTTCACTTAGATATGTTTGTATAAGTATATTCACATTATCGCTACTCTTAATCCCAAATAAAGGAAGAGGATTATAATAAACTAACACCAACATAATACTCAATTAAGAATAAAATTAGGCTCAATTAACTAAATACATTTTTGACATAGCAAACCTAACCAATTAAGTTAAAGTAAAAAAAAAATGATGTATCACAAATGTGATACCATGTGTTAAAAAGGTATACACGTTCTATCCATTTCCAAAATTACCTCGAATTATCATCAATATTCTTTTCTAAAATAAAATAAAATTCTTCCATTACTATAAATAGGATTTGTGACATAGATCCACATTAATTTTTGAAAATATTTTAAAGAACCCACTATTATTATGTACTAATGTTATACTTTTTAAAAAGTGAAATAATATTTACATGTATGTTAGAGAAAAAAATTTATGTAAAATAATTGATAATTCATTTAAAAAATCAAAATATTACGACATAAAAAAAGAGAAAAAAATATACAAAGTATATAATAAAAATATATTAATGTATGACACCATGACATGGGGTCAAAGAGGAGAACAAAGCTTCTAGACTAATTAAATTTTTAAATAATGCACATGATATTATAAATGAATTTTGTATTATGATTAAAAAGATGGTGGAAAGCTTTATAAAGTATATTATAAGTTTATATAATATACTTAATAATATTTAAGCTCTGTGATAGTACTGTTGCTCAAAAACAAATTTATGAAGTTCATTTGATTAAAATAACCAACATATGTTATGATATTGAGTTGTGACTAGTTAAAGGAACATACTTACTTCATCAACATATTTTCACCAAATTAATAAATATAAAATACATGCTTTTATATATACATATTTACTTATTTCAAACATAATTTTATAATTAATTTTCAACTATTAAAATGATATTATTTGATAAACATAAATATCATATATTTTTATAATTTCACTTTGTTTTAGAGATCATTTAGATGGACTTTAAAAGGTACTATACTTTAGTCGTTTCAAACGCGCTCTTACTTAGTTACTATTTGACAAGTTAATCTTTTCTTTTTTGTTTTACTTATAATTTTTTTATATTATTAATTATTATTGTTTATAATATTCTTATATAGCTTCTATATTTTAAATATGTAAAACTCAAACATTTTAAAGATTTTATATTTCAATTCACATTGGATATTAGTTAATTTAACTATTTTGTTTCAAACCAAGTTAAATAAAAAGATCAAGTACTTATCTCGCTCAAATTATACTCTCTCCATCTCAAAATAAGTATCGTTTTAGAAAATCAAGACTATATCAGGGTGGAGGAGAAACCAACTGTTCTCTTTTATCTCAATTTATACGATTTATTTTTTCTTTTAGTCCGTTTCGAAGTATAACACATTTTTACATGACATAATAAATAAATGTGACCTTTAACTTGGCCTCAAATCACATTTATGTCTTTTAATTTTGGATGTACAGAAATAGACACTTAAAATTGTATAAGGTTGAACAAATAGACACATATGTATAGACACATATGTCCTATATGTCATTCTATATATCATTTTTTGTCTAACGTGGTGTTATACATGTATTATGTCATGTAGGACTTATGTGTTTATTTATTTAAAAATTGGATAGTTAAAATGTCTGTTTGTGCGTTAAGAGAGTTGGAGGTCAAAGTTCAAATTTAACGCCAAGTTTAGAATTCAATATATGTATTATGCCTTTTTATATTTCTTAACAATTTAATTTTTTAAAATATTTATTTTACCTATAATGAAACGATTTATCGTCTCACAAATACAAGCTACGTCACGTAAATTAGGACGGAGGGACTAGTAAAAAAAATCTTTATATATATAAAGCCTGAAGAAAGCTGAAATGAAACTCAAAAACGTGCTCTTCCTCTACCATAATGGCCACCACAAATCGAGACGAATCCGACAAAGACAGTACGGCTTCTTCTTCAATAACAATGCCGGAATCCAGTCGCCGGAGTTGGATGAGTAGTACTAATCTCAGCAGTTTCAGTAGTCGCCGGAGTTCAATTTCACTCTGCAATGAAAACCCCTATTTCTCCAACTCACATAAACCACACAAATCCAATCAAATCTCTTGGGAACTCATTCGACGGATCCGAGTCGAATCAGGTCAAATCAAACTCGAGCATTTCCGACTACTCCGCCGAGTCGGCGGCGGTGATATCGGTAGTGTTTATTTATGTGAAATTCGGAATCCGGTTGTTGGTTTACCGCAGTGTTTTTACGCTATGAAAGTTGTGGATCGAGAAGCTGTTGAAATAAGGAAGAAATTGCAGAGAGCGGAGATGGAGAAGGAGATTTTGGGGATTATTGATCATCCATTTTTGCCTACTCTGTATGCACAATTTGAAGCTTCGCATTATTCGTGCTTGGTTATGGAGTATTGTCCCGGCGGCGATTTGCACGCCGTCCGGCAACGGCAGCCCGGAAAACGTTTCAGCATTTCCTCTGCTAAGTAAGTGATTTATTAACTGATTTTTAACTTATATATATCGACAGTATATATTTCATTTCATCATATATTTTGAAGTTGAAACTCATAAAATTATTTATATAACTTAAAACCATAATTATATTAATCGGTTAACTAAGAGAAATTAGTAAGTTGATTACTATAGTAAATTACCTCTTAGTATATATAACTTAAATCAATTAGATATAATTACATTTTTTATCCATATGTTAAATAAAAGTTTTATTATTTAATTGGTGTAATCTTTAACCGAACTTATTTAATCTTCGATTAATAGAGTTATTCACTAATTAACCGTTATTTTAACGGTATATAATATAGTCATTTCATAACAAATAATGAGATAGTTGTAGCCTTAGTAGCGCATAATTGCGGAGCTAAAATTCGATCGAAGGGGTGTCAAAATATAAAGAAATAAAATCGTGTAAAAGTCAAAAGTGTCAGTATGTAATATATATATATATAAATATTTTTATTCTAGCTACATAACGTAATTTTTCGACGAAGAGGTGTCGATCCACTATATGTGGCTCCGCCATTGCACGAACTCTTCACTTTTGATATTGCATTCGTCTCGGATTCTTCAAAAATACATTATTTTTGACGACCTGAAACACACTTGTTGGCAATTTTGAAGAGTCGAGCAACATAGGACTTGTAGCTACACCTAACAAATATTCATGCATTTGTATCTTATTCTTTTTACCTCTAAGCTTTTAATAAATGCCCACTTTATCTTGTGACATCTTTAGTATTTTGTTACGATCTTTTCACTTTCGTTATTTTCTTTTTCGAACTATTTAAAATGTTTAGGGTCTATCAGAAACAATTTTTCTACAGTACTGACTACTTAGCTTGCGATGATCTGATATTTTTTATTTTAATTTATAGGTTTTATGCTGCAGAAATACTATTGGCACTAGAATATCTTCATATGATGGGAATTGTATACAGAGATTTAAAACCAGAAAATGTGCTCGTAAGATCAGATGGTCACATCATGCTTTCAGATTTTGATCTTTCTTTTAAATGTGATGAAGTTGTTCCAACACTCGTGAAGTCGAAAACAACGAAATCCATAGCCAAAACCCCAAGAAATTCATACTGTGCTATGCCAATCCAACCAGTTCTATCCTGTTTTTTATCACAAAAAACAGAACAAAACCATGAAAACCAAGAAGAGGATCAAGAAATCGTTGCTGAACCTATAAATGCTCGATCAAAGTCCTTCGTTGGGACACACGAGTATTTAGCACCCGAGGTAATATCAGGACAGGGTCATGGAAGTGCAGTAGATTGGTGGACATTAGGGGTGTTTCTATATGAGCTTATTTTCGGTACTACTCCTTTTAAAGGAGAGAATAATGAGAAAACGCTCGTTAACATATTGAAGAAACCACTCACATTCCCAAGGATCGCGATAAGTAGTAGCAAAGAGTATGAAGAAATGGTGAAAGTTCAAGACTTGATCTCTAGATTACTTGTGAAGAATCCAAAGAAGAGAATTGGGAGTTTACAAGGTAGTGTTGAAATCAAGAAACATGAGTTTTTTAAAGGTGTAAATTGGGCTTTGATTAGGTCAATTAAGCCACCACAAGTACCAAATGATTTGGTGAAAATGAGAGGTGTTGTTCCAAAGTTGAGTAAGAAACAAAGGGAAGAACCTTATCAAATCCCTCAGTATTTTGATTACTTCTAAACTTTGTAAATAGTTTTTAGGGTAATTAATTAACAAGATAGCAAGTTGTAATCATGTATGACATGAAGAAAAGACCTAGTTGTTTTCATATAGATGTTTCTCTTTTTAACACCCCGTACGATATTATCTGTTTTAGATTTAATCTGTATGATTATCCTTTCGTTAGGTCTCACGTCATTTAAAAACATATTGTCGTCTCATACATGTAGCTTCTTTTTTCCTTTTTAACTATGAAAAGCACATCCAACAATCTCCTCCTATCGAACTAAGTTTCACGTATCATTTCATGAGCCTATATGGAGATACATTGTGTGTCACCCATATCGTCCGATTATTTATCGCCATCGAAGCCCATTAGTAAGCTTGTTCTTGGGTGTGTTATCCAAAATAGTAGTAAAGATAGTAAATCAAGCTTTACGTCTTCATACTCGTATCTCGAAACTATAAATTTTAATATCAATTATTAGACTAATACAATCTAAAGATAATTTTAACGATAAAAATTTATCCACATTTAATATTTATTACATCAAATCAAATAGAGGTGATGGGAAATATTCACATCTATCATATACTTATCAATATGATATTATATTATCCGTTTTGAACGAAACCTTCACAATTTTTTTTTTTTGTTAGAAAATCAAAATTAAAGATTAGGAACATTCCATTAATCTATGCACCGAATTGTTACGTATAAAAAGTAGAGGCAAAACATAATTGTCACCATGTTTTCATGTGATAGCCATTATTACAATCAATATCTATCATGGAAATATTAAAAAGGTTACCATAAATTCAATAAATTTGTTCTCTTTTTGTTAATATATCTTTTTTTTTTATACCTTTTTCTCCTCAAGGTATTTCAATATCTAAGGTCTAGGATTCATCCTTGTCACTTAAATCATTTTTCTTTTCATTATTGTAATAGCACCAACAATCTAAGTAGCCCATCATGTCCCTTTCCTTTTTCCACTTAGGCATAAAAAAAATTGCAAATATTTTACTTTTTTTTTTTTTTACAAATACCATTTTTAAATCGCTAATTTAATTTTGGTCAGTATTTTAAAATTATTTATGATTTAGTTATTATTCTCGTGTAAATATAAAGTTTTGATACTAGTTAAAATGTCAAAAGAATTCAAAAGACTTTAACGTTTATCAATTTGAACTTCACGAATTATTTTTAAAATTTAAATTCATAAAGATTTGAACTTCATTTAGTGTTGTTGAAATTTAAAATTTGAGTTTTTTTTTCTAACACTAGCAAGAATCATGTGCTAGAATAGTTTAGCTAAATAGATTAATGAATTAATTAAAAGGTTAGCATCAATATTGTTCTCTTTTTTGTTAACATCTTTTTTTATTTTACATTTTCTTCTCAAGGTACTTCAACTAATTAGGCCTAGGATTCATCCTTGTCACTTAATCATTTTTCTTTCATTATTATAATAGCACCAACAATCTAAGTAGCCCATCATGTTTCTTCCCTTTTTTTCCACTTGTGAATAAAAGAAATTGACAAATACTATCAATTATTTGGATTATTACATATGTTTTTTTTGGTATTTATCCCAAGTTCTTCATATCATAATTGGATTTTTTATAGGAAAAAAAAAATATGTAATCCGTATATTTTGCTAGTCCTTTTCTTGTAGAAAAACATATATGACTTTATACATAAAGGTTTATTTCTTCTAAATTAGGAGCATTTATAATTTAGTTCTACGGACTTTGAGAGTTTTGTGTATGGAGAGAAATGGTGGGACTCAAGTGTTACGTTAACACTTGCGTGGAACTCTTTTAATTCTGAGTGAATTGCGTTATGTTATTTCTCCGGTATTTAGTACTGTCATATTTATATAGTGAATTGCTCATCTTTTTTTTGGGCATAGATTAGTTGATCGAACCACATTAAATTTTTGTGTCTTTTAGTTTATTTCTCTCTTGTCTTCTTACTCATGATCTTTCGAAGATTGCTTTGTTAAATTCCGCAAGACACCGAATCAGTTCGGTCCTAACAATTTTAGCCGAGGGTCCAAAACAATCTCTATATCTTTCAAGGTAGGGTTTACCATTTGATATCATATTATCATTATTTTTAATTAGTTTACTCGTCATTTTAAAATTGTTCAAAATTCATTCAATTTTAGTGCGAAAATAAATTTTTGATAAAGATAATCATAGTTAAGAAACGAAAAAACTTTTAAAAGATTTTAGTAGAATTTGTACACTATAAATCATTAATGAAGTTCAAAACTCCAATAATTTTTCACACTTAGAATATGAAAATTTGAACTCCATGAAACACTATTGAAATAATAAAAATTTGTTACTTTTTTTTCTTTCTAAATTTGCCTTACTTAATATTTACTAGTTTGATTCATGAAGTGTTAATTAAGTAAGATGTTTAAAAGAGAAGTAATTTAAACAAAATGCACTTATAATTAAAAATTATTAAATATTCCTTAAAGGGTATTTATTTATTCATAATCTGTGTGAACTTGTACATAATACATGATTTGTAATGATTAGTTGAAAATAAACTGAAATTTTAAAATGAAAAAAAAAAAAAACAGTACACTTATTTTGACCAGAATTATATTAATTATCATAACCTAAACTTTGACCTTTATTGAATTCTACGTAAACTATATCTTTATACATCATTAGATTGTATTGAAGATAAAAAAGATTTAGCTTTAAAGCTTATTTAATTAGTAAAATAATTTTGTTCTTCTGTTGGTCAAGTTGACCAGTTGATTTAGAAGTTCCAAATAATAAATAAATTAATTCAGAATTTAAGTTATATAATTGATAATTTAAATAATTTTTTTTTATCATCAACTTAATTTAATTAATGATATGTTGATTATCCCTAATTTATTTCTAGGTTATCAATCTTTGTCACTCTCTTCCATCCAATTTATGCGAAAGTATTTTACGAAAAATGGAGTTTAAGAATGAAATGACAATTCTTTAAACACGTTATGATTTAAAATAAATTATGACAATATGGGTGTGGATATAAATAATCTTATTAAGAATTAAGTAAGAATTTAATGTATTTGTTTTTAAAAATAATAAGATGTCACTCTTTTGAAATCAACTAACAAAAATCACATTTAGTAGGACGAAAAGTATTAAATGAGTTATTTATCGTTATTTTTAGATGACATGATTATATAAATAATTGTGTTACCATCGATACATAAAATTCAGAATCTGCTTGCCCATAAAAAAAAAGATATTCACTTTTTTAACTGAATAATTTATTATTTTATCATAATATCAATGTTTTGATAAAATTTTAAATTCAACTTGAAGTTATATTTTAATTAATTTGAAAATGAGTTTCTCACTTTTTATTTCGAAATTGTATTTAATTACATTCAGATATAAACAGTATTTTAGTTAAATTTTTTAAAAAATATAACAAAACACAGTTTCATCTTTAACTTCAATTCTATAATCAAAATAAAGAGTGAATATTTCAAATCTATGATCAAATGTCTACTTAAAACTCAATATATCCCACTTCAGACTAACGAACTATAAATAAATTATTCAGATTCATTTTTTCAAACTAAAACTCTATCAAAAGCTAATTCTTTTATCTTTAAAATAAAAGTAAATTTTACATACAAGCAATATCCTATTCTTTTTAAATTTCACTTTATAAATAACACCAAATATAGATATTATATCCCAATTTTTATTTTTATTTTATTTTGCCTTAAAAAGAGATATTTTTCAATTATGGTGGTAGTAATCATAAGTACATATTGCGCATTATACATCAAAGAGGAAAATCATTGCTTTTATATATTTTTTTAGATAGATGCCACTTTATTTTTTTAAATTTTTATTTTCCATTTTCGAGAAATATGTAATTATACTTTCGAATTTATTTTTTTTTAAAAAAATTAATAATTCCTATCTGAAAGTGTCAGCTCCATTTTGCATGCGTAGGAAAAGTTTTTCTCAACTTAGATAACAACAACCAACAAAGCATAAAGTGCCAAAGACTCAAATACACAATTTTTTGAATATTCTTTTAAGTTTTTTTTTTCCCTCATTCAAATCCGATATTTTATTTTAGTGTATCTTATAGGTTACGAGTTTGAATCATAAAAATTGTGATTAATGCTTGTATTAGGACAGTCTGTTGTATCTATCATATTTCTTGGGATATGACAATCTTTAATTTTTCTGGAATATGAACACGAAATGCTTTGTGTACAAGGTTATCTTTAGTTTTTGGTACTTTTTGTCTATGTGAAGTATTGGTCACGAGTTTGAGCCATGATAATAACCATTAATGTTTGCATTATAATAGACTGTCTATATTATATCCGTTGGGATATGCCGCATTCCCACAACTAATGTTCAATATTTTGTCTCAGTGTGACTTATAGGTCACAAGTTTGAACCGAAAATCAGCCATATTGGTATAGTCCAATTGAGACAGTTCGATATTTGAAAAGCTAGACATTTCATGCCGTTGAAGTGTATTTTGGCGTGCTAGGTAATTGACATATTATGTATTGTCTCTACCAAATCCCAAGAATGGATTGAATCGAAATGATTTTTTTTTCTATTGTAATTCTTTGTGTGTATATAATTAGTTTTTGACCCCATAAAAGTTGTTATAACTCTGCATCGCGTATAATTGCTCACATTATCAATCATAAACACAAATATAAGAAAATTTTTTGTGATAGATTAATAATTAACGTAAAACTCATCAATTTACAAAAATCTCTTAGAATAATCAGTGAACGATTCATATAATCGACCCTAACTGCTCCTAATTGGTGTGTTATCATTGTTATAAGCTAAAAGTAGTTATGATGAACTATACATTATGTGGTAAACAAATTACTTCAAACCATAATATATTGTGGGGCTTGATGGGATTTTGTCAATTTCATCAAAGAATTTTGTTTTGGGCCACTTTGACATTATGCATCCAAAAAGGTCCAATAGATAACTAGCCCACTTAATAAGTTCATTTACTCCTCTTGCTGATTTTGGACTAAACAGAAGAGCCAGAAATCACAGACTTATCCATTTTGTGGTCCAGACTGTGTCACCACCTTTGAGAAAAGGTAACAACGACGACATATTCAGTGAAGTTGCACGAGTAGAGTTTTAAAAGGAGAGCGTGTACATTGTCTTACGAAAAAAATTTGTGTTACATAGCGCGTCATTTGAATGAGACCTAATGAGGTACAAATTCAAAATAATCAGACTCTAATATAGAAAACATGATAAATACTTGATTTATCCCATACTATGTGATACATTTTAATATATAGTTTATTTTAAAAGATATGATACATATATCACATAAACTGAAACGTCGGAATGAATAAAAAATGTTGTTATTACTAGGTTTCTTGTGACTAATAATCTAAAGCTCCTTTGAAGAAGTAATTCCTAGAAATTAGGTTTACCTACCACTACTTTTTTCTTTTTTTTTGACACAAGTGAAGGTATAAGTTGAAACAATGACCAATTACTCATGGGAAGTTGTTTATTAGCCCACAGGTCTCATTGGCCACTTATATTTTAGCATAGTTACTTCGAGAGATCAATCAAAAAACTTACAAAAATATTTATTCAGTAGAGTCGATAGTAAATATTTATCATTCACCATCGTATGATATACATTTGATATATATTTTAGGTGTTGATTTTCTCATACATACAAGTTGTATAATATAACATACACTTCAGATACATATAGTTTGAAGTCAAAATTTATATGCAAAATATGAGGTATGTTAACACGTGATCTCTCCATAAAGCTAAATAATTTATGTATATATTTTTTAAATATACATATAATATTATATTCTAATTTGTTTTGCCCTTTTTTAGTGGTACAATTATATTTTTAAAATTTTAAATTCGTCTCTAGCTAACTTTGCACATATAGTTTGAAGTCACATACACTTGGTACTCTCTTCACCTACATTCAACTTCTGCTTTGAAAACATACATACATAGACATAATATATTCGTATAATTTTAATAAAAAAATATTGTATACACGCAAATATATTATTTTATTTTTAAAGAAAATGAAAATCCAAAATATGACAATCCCAAGTTTGTGGCCAGGTGTTAAACACTTGTGGACTAAACATATATATTTATTTTTTCAATTTATCCATAGGGCACACACTTAGAAAAAATGGGCATTTCCCCATAGTTTTGGCCTAAAGTTCCTAAAAACCACTGGCTTCTTCTGCATTCTCCAAAACTGTGGAACCAAAAGACTTATAAGTACTGTTTCTTGGTTTAATTATTTTTACGTATTTTATTTTTAAAGAATATAATATTTAAATTTTAATATTTTATTAAAATTATGTATCGTCTTTTAAATCATATAATTATATTGAAAGTTGAAATTAAAAAACTTACTAAATATAAATAAAAATGCTTAAATTAAAACAGAAGGAGTAATATCTAAAATGAGTTATATATATATATATAAAAGCTTTATTTAATACGAATATTTTATTCATATAGTGTGAGCTCATAAAATTTATTCATAATTTGAGAATAGTTAATGACTTATTTTTCGATATAATATTGTTATTCTCTTCTCAAAAGATTTACTAGTAATGCGAGGACTGTTAATGACGTATTCTTTAAGCTCGAATGATTTAGATTTAACCTTTATATAAATATTTAATGACTTTTATGAAATATATCAAGATATTCGAAATGGTAAGTATCAAATATATATTTTGTTGCATAAAGTTTTTTTCTAAACTAAAGTGCAGAGAACTTTATACACTATAGGAGTAATATTTACTACTTATATAAGTAGTACAATATTGAGTAATATTTACTGTTTATTAATTATTATATTATATTAATATACTCCCTATCCAAGAATAACTCGACTTTACCAATAAAAAGTCACTGTAATTTCTCTTTGCTCCTGAGTTAAATATTTTTATTCGGTTATTCTCGTAGCCGATTAAAGTTATATAGATATTAAGAAAATATATTTAGGCTTTTTATATTATATTTAAAAGTTAATTATGTTTATTTTAGTTATTTATCAAATATTATCTTATACCCTGCGTATAAACTAAAGTAAATATCACATTAAATTTACGTATAGTAAAAGTAATGTGATTATTAATTATATAAATTTTATTAAATATGTGAATAATTTAGCTCCTGATCTACTATCAAACGAATTATTATAGTATTAGTGACGGAGCCATCATATTTTTAAGGGTTTATTCGAACCTTCTTCAGCGAAAAATTATACTATTTCTATATGATTAAAATAACTTTTTAGATATATACAATAAATGTCAAACCCCATTCAATCATTTTAAGTATTTATTTCTTCAAATTATCGAACTCTTTTATCGAAAATTTTGAATCGACCGCTATATACTAATATTTTATTTAAAACCACAGATTTATCATTCATGAACCGACAAATGTATTTAAATTTACTGACCATATAACAGAACCTGATAACACATAAACTACTTATTATTATTATTATTATTATTGTTATTATAATCATAGTACCAAAAAAAATATAAAAATAATATTACTCACGTACTGAGAATTAAATAATAAATAAATAAATAAAGTGATAAACAAAAACAAGTGACTGGAACATTGGAAATTATCCAAAACCATCAAAACAAAATATCTATAAATAGATAGAAATTCATTCTTATTTCTTACTTCACTTACAAAAACTCAAATCAATTATTCCAAAACCTTATTATAACTCTTTTACAATATTTCTATTAAAAAAAATGGCAAAAAATGTGAGTTTAGATTCAATTGACCAAAAATTAGCATATGCTAAACGTTGCTCTCATGGTACTTTCCCTTTTATTACTTGTACCTTCACCAAAAAAAAATTGGAATTTTTTCATTTAATTGATAATTAATCTCATGAATATTTTTTTTTCTTTTTTATGATTGTAAATAAATATAGAAGGAGCAAAGGCAGGAGCAAAAGCAGCAGTTTTTGCAACAGTTGTTACAGCTATTCCTACCGTAAGTTAACGTTTGATACGATAAAAGTCATTTTTTTAATTGATGTGACACATTTTTTTATTTTTAGTTAATATTGAAAAAAGTGATACATTCTTTTGATTAGTGATTTAATTTTAAACATTTACGTTTAGTATAACCTATTATTTTAGACAATAAATTTTAAAAGTTTTCTATTACTAAAAATTGATATTAATTAATACTATTGGATTCTATTACTATTTTATTTAAATTATTGATGAAATTAATTTATTAATTTGCAGTATGCTTGTGGGAAGATATCACCATGGGCAAGAGCACATCTCAATCCAACTGCTAAAGCTCTCATTGTCTCCACAGGTATAAAATAAAAATTAATTTATACAAAAAAAGATATTATATCATCAATGAGATTTTATTAAATATAATATATATCATAAATATAAAATTCGATTTATTTTCAACAAATAATTATCTTTCAGGTGACTAGACATATATAGTAATTCAACGCATTTACATGATAAGTTATTCGGATTATAGTCTTGATTTCAGTTTCGATTTTAATTAATATACCTAACGACAACTAAACATGATATAAATTTAATATCAGGATACTTTAGTGCATAGAAATTAAACTCTACGATTTTTTTTTTGTTTCTAATAATATTTTTGTATTATTATATAACAGCTGCTGGGATGGCATATTTTATTGTAGCAGACAAGACTATTTTGAAAACAGCAAGGCAAAATTCCTTCAAACAACAAGGCTAATATAATCAACAACTAATATAAACTGTTTTAGTACCAAGTTTTATTATGAAAATTTAAATTAATTACTGTTTTAAGTACAATTAGTAGGGTAGTTAGTAGGTGGAGAATCACATTATGAGGTAATTAATTAGTAGAAACCTCAACAAAAAAAAAAAAGTGATTCTTGTCTATGTAATAGAACCATCTCTACATCCTCTACTGCAATAAATATAATAAACTTTTTTTTCTCATCAATTGTTAATCTCGTTTTTTTTATTTTTACGTAAAAGCAATCAGAATTCAAATTATGATATAATATGTAAAAGCTATCAATAATCAATCAAAATTCGAGTATCGACTTTGTCGCATTTTATTGAAAAGGATATAATTATAATCTACGTGACTCACTTTTTCTTTTCACTAATATTTTGGATTTTAAAGATTTCACCTTTTATGAGATGAATCCATCTTAACAACTAAATATTTAAACATTATATATATATATATATATATATATATATATATATATATATATATATATATATATACGTACCTCGTTGAGTGAAGACATTATATTATTTTATTAAAGTTGTCCTCCAAGCATATATATTATTACGTAAATATATAATTTCCCCACCCTTTGATGCGAAATAGACGCGGGAAAATAATTATTAATTATCGTGAATATAATATTTTTTATATGATTCATAAATATATAAATTTATTTTAACAGAATAAGATAAAAAAAGAATGATTATTAATTATTTTATTTTGACTTACCAAGAAATAGTCAAATTAGTCAGTATTTTTGAAATCATCTAGGATAAAGTTGTACTAAAAAAAAAAACCTTTGGTTGTGAGCAATATAATTATTACTCTATTATTTATTTTTATTTGTCATGTTATGTATTTTAAAAGTTAAACTTGACTTATTATTATAATTAAATTAAATTGTATTAGTTCGATATTTTAAATAAAAATTTAGATATTCAAATTATACGAAAGTTCTATAAATTGCAACTTTTCACATATCAATATAATGAAAAATACGTTATAAATATTAGTCAATGTTCTTATAATGTGACTCAAAAAAATTATAGACTATCGCACACGAAAATTTTGTTTTGGAAATTCGATATCACAAAAATTCATGAATTATAGCACATGGGAATTTGCAAAATTTGTGTTTACCTTCTTTGGGGTTCGTTTGAACTTGTAAATGTACCCGTTTTTCCCGCTGGACAAACTGAATACATCGCCAATGTCTTAAAGGGCGTCCACAAAAAACTTCGACCATATTGTTTTCAGATTTCGAATCACAAAAATTTCATAAACTATAACACATGAAAATTGACAAAATCTGCGTTTACCTGCTTTGGGGCTCGTTTGAACTTGAAAATGCGTCCGTTTTTCCCGCGGAATGAACTGGATACATGTCAACGTCTTAACGGATGTCCGTAAAAAAATTTGGTCATTTTATTTTAGAAATTTTGGATCACAAAATTTCATGAACAATAACACATGAAAATTAGAAAAAATTGTGTTTACGTATATTGGAGCTCGTTGAACTTGAAAATACGACACCCATTTTTCATGCGGGAAAAATTGGATATATTGTCAATGTCTTAACGGTCGTAAATAAAATTTTTTGATAATTTTATTTCGTGAATTTCGGATCACAAAAATTACATAGACTATAGCACACGAAAATCGATAAAATTTGCATTTACCTGCTTTGGGGATCTTTTGAACTTGAAAATGCACCCGTTTTTGTCACAGGACGAACTAGTACATTGCCAACATTTTAACATACGCCCACGAAAAGTTTCGATTATTTTATTTTTGGAATTCTGGATCACAAAAATTCCATGGATTACAGCACACGAAAATTGACAAAATTTGTGTTTACCTGCTTTGGGCTCGTTTGAACTTGAAAATGCTCTAATTTTTCCCACGGGACGAACTAGATACATCGCCAACGTCTTAATGGACGTCCAAAAAAAAGTTCGGTCATTTTATTTAGGAATTTCGGATCACAAAAATTCTATAGATTATAGCACAATAAAATCAGCAAAATATGTGTTTACCTTTTTGGCTCGTTTGAACTTTAAATTGCGCTCGTTTAAATTGCGGGACGAACTGAATACATTGTCAATGTCTTAACGGACGTCCATAAAAAAAATTTACATTTTATTTTGAAAATTTTGGATAAAAAAAAATTCATAAACTATAGCACATAAAAATAGATAAAATTTGCATTTACCTGCTTTAGAGCTTGTTTGAATATAAAAATGCTCAAGTTTTCTGTTGGGATGAACTAGATACATCGACAACGTCTTATCGAACGTCCATGAAAATTTTAATCATTTTGTTTCAGGAATTAAGGATCATAAAATATAATGCAATATAGCACACGAAAATCAGTAAAAATCTGCGTTTACATGCTTTGGAGCTCGTTTGAACTTGGAAATGCATTCGTTTTCCCTGCAGAACGAATCGGGTACATTGCAAACGACTTAACAGACGTTCACAAAAAAAATCTGGCCATTTTGTTAATAGAGTGTCGGATCACAAAAATTTCATGGACTATAGCACACGAAAATTGATAAAATCTGCGTTTACTTGCTTTGTGGCTCATTTAACTTGAAAATATGCTTATTTCTATGCGGGTCAAACTGTATACATTATCAACGTCTTAACAGACGTCCACGAAAAATTTCAACTATTTTGTTTTTATAATTTCATATCTCAAAAGTTTCATTTGCTATATTTCACACGAAAAATTTCAACTATTTTGTTTTTATAATTTCATGTACTTACCTGCTTTGAGACTCGTTTGAATTTGAAAATACATGCGTTTTTCTCGCAGGACAAATTGGATTCATTACCAATGTCTTAACAGACATCAACGAAAAATTTCCGCCACTTTATTTCGGGAATTCTGGATCACAAAAATTTCATGGTCTATACCATACGAGAATGGGTAAAATCTGCTTTAACCTCCTTTGGTGCTCATTTGAACTTGAAAATACGCTTGTTTTCCTCGCGAGATGAACTAGATACATTGCCAACGTCTTAACAGACGTTCACGAAAAATTTCAGCTATTTTGTTTCAGAAATTTTGTATCACAAAAATTACATAGACTATAACACATAAAAATCAACAAAATCTGTGTTTACCTGCTAATGGGCTTGTTTGAACTTGAAAATGCTTCCGTTTTTCCCGTGAGATGAACTGCATACATTATGAACGTCTTAACGTATATCCGTAAGAAATTTTGGTCATTTTATTTTGAAAATTTCGGATCACAAAATTTCATGAACGATAACACATGAAAATTAGAAAAATTTGTGTTTATATATATTGGAGCTCGTTGAACTTGAAAATACGACACCTATTTTCCATGCGGGAAAAGTTGGATACATTGTCAATGTCTTAACAATCGTAAATAAAAAATTTTGACATTATATTTTGTGAATTTCGGATCACAAAAATTACATTGATTATAGCACACAAAAATCGATAAAATTCACATTTACCTGCTTTGGGCTCTTTTGAACTTGAAAATATGCCCATTTTCTTCAAAAGATGAACTGGATACATTGTCAACGTTTTAATAAATGTCCCTAAAAAATTTTGGTTGTTTGTTTTTGAAATTTCGGGTCACAAAAATTTCATTGACTATAGCATATGAAAATGGGTAAATCTGCTTTTACCTTCTTTGGGGCTCGTTTGATCTTGAAAATACGTCTATTTTGCCCGCAAGACGAACTGGACAGATTGTCAATGTCTTAACGGACATCCACAAAAAATTTCAGCCATTTTTTTTGGGAACCAGATCACAAAATTCTATAGACTATAGCATACGAATATCGATAAAATATGCGTTTTCCTGTTTTAGGTTCGTTTGAACTTTAAATTGCACTAGTTTTAACTGCGGGACGAATTAGATACATTGCCAATGTCTTAACAGACGTCCTCAAAAATTTTTCTCCATTCTATTCGAGAATCTGGATAACAAAAATTTCATGGACTATAGAAGACAAAAATCGATAAAATCTGAACTTACTTTGGGGCCTTTTTGAATATAAAAATGCTCAAGTTTTTTCAGCGGCACAAACTAGATACATTTTCAACGTCTTATCGAACGTCCACAAAAGATTTCAGCTATTTTGTTTCAGGAATTAAGGATCACAAAAATATCATGCAATATGGCACACGAAAATTGATAAAAATTGCGTTTACCTGCTTTGGGGCTCGTTTAAACTTGAAAATGCTCTCATTTTTTCTGCGAGATGAATTGGGTGCATTGCAAACGTGTTAACAGACGTCCACAAAAAAATTCTGTCATTTTATTAATGGAGTTACAGATCACAAAAATTTCATGGACTATAGCACATGAAAATTGATAAAATCTGCATTTACTTGCTTTGAAATTCGTTTAACTTGAAAATGTGTCCATTTTTTCCGAAGATTAAACTGAATACATTGTCAACGTCTTAATCGACGTCCACGAAAAATTTCAGCCATTTTGTTTTTGAAATTTCAGATCATAAAAATTCCATTGACTATATCACATGAAAATCGAATAATCTGCATTTATCTGCTTTGAGACTCGTTTGAACTTGAAAATTCATCCATTTTTATTGCGGGACGAACTGGATAAATTTCCAACGTCTTAAAAGACATCCACGAAAAGTTTCAGCCACTTTATTTCGGGAATGTCGAATCACAAAAAATTTCAAGGACTATAGCACACTAAAATGGGTAAAATATGTGTTTATCTGCTTTGGGGCTCATTTGAACCTAAAAATGCGTCTATTTTTCCCGCGAGACGAACTGCATACATTGTGAACCTCTTAACAGACGTCCACAAAAAATTTCAAACAATCAATTTCAGGAATTTCGGATCACAAAAATTCCATAGACTATAACACATGAAAATCAGCAAAATATGTGTTTACCTTCTAATTGGCTCGTTTGAATTTTAAAATGCGTCCATTTTTCCCGCGGAACACATTGAATACATTGACAACGTCTAAATGTATGTCCGTAAAAACTTTCGATCATTTTATTTTGAAAATTCCAAATCACAAAATTTCATTGACGATAACACATGAAAATTAAAAAAAATTACGTTTACGTACATTGGGACTCGCTTGAACTTGAATATGCTTGCATTTTCTCTGTGGGATAAATTGGATACATTGCCTACGTATTAAAGGTTGTCAACAAAAAATTTCGGCAATTATTTTGGAGATTTCAGATCACAAAAATTTCATTGACTATAGCACATGAAAATATGTAAAAATTTGCGTTTACCTTCTTTAGAATTATTTTGAACTTGAAAATGCGCCCGTTTTCCCACAGCACGAACTGGATACATTTCCAACCTTTTAACAAATGTCCATGAAAATTTTTGGTCATTTTACTTTTGGAATTCTGGATCACAAAAATTCCATGGATTATAGCACAAAAAAATTGATAAAATTTGTGTTTACCTGCTATGGGGCTCGTTTAAACTTGAAAATGCGCCCTTTTTTCCTTCAAGACGAACTGAATACATTGTCAACGTCTTAATGAACGTCCACAAAAAATTTTGGTCGTCTTTTTTTGGAAATTTTGGATCACAAAAATTCTAGACTATAGCACACGAAATCGATAAAATATGTGTTTTCCTGCTTTAGGCTCTTTTGAACTTTAAATTGCACTCGTTTTAACAATGGGACGAACTGGATACATTACCAATGTCTTAATCAACGTTCACAAAAAATTTTCTCCATTTTATTTCGAGAATTCCGGATAACAAAACTTTCATGGACTATAGTAGACAAAAATCGATAAAATTTGAATTTACTTACTTTGAATCCTTTTTGAATATAAAAATGCTAAAGTTTTTTCAGTGAGACGAACTAGATACATTGTCAACGTCTTATCGAACGTCCACGAAAGATTTCAGCTATTTTGTTTCAGGAATTAAGGATCACAATAATACCATGCAATATGGCACATGAAAATAGACAAAATTTGCGTTTACCTGCTTTGGGGCTCGTTTAAACTTGAAAATGCTCTCATTTTTTTCGCGAGATGAATTGGGTGCATTGCAAACGTGTTAACAGACGTCCACAAAAAAATTTGGTCATTTTGTTAATGGAGTTACATATCACAAAATTTTCATGGACTATAGCACATGAAAATCGATAAAACCTGCATTTACTTGCTTTGGAGTTCGTTTAACTTGAAAATGTGTCCATTTTTCCCGCAGATTAAACTGAATACATTGTCAACGTCTTAATGAACATCCACAAAAAAATTTGGTTATCTTTTTTTGGAAATTTTGGATCACAAAAATTCTAAACTATAGCACACGAAAATCGATAAAATATGCGTTTTCCTGCTTTAGGCTCGTTTGAACTTTAAATTGCACTCGTTTTAACTGCGGGACGAACTGGATACATTGTCAATGTCTTAATCGACGTTAAAAAAAATTTCTCCATTTTATTTCGAGAATTTCGAATAACAAAAATTTGATGGACTATAGCAGACAAAAATCGATAAAATTTGAATTTACTTACTTTGGGCCTTTTTGTATATAAAAATGCTCAAGTTTTTTCAGCGTAACGAACTAGATACATTGTCAATGTCTTATCGAACGTCCACGAACGATTTCAGCTATTTTGTTTCAGGAATTAAGGATCACAAAAATATCATGCAATATGGCACACGAAAATCGGTAAAATTTGCGTTTCCCTCCTTTGGACTCGTTTAAACTTAAAAATGCTCTTGTTTTTTTCGCAAGATAAATTGGGTGCATTGCAAACGTGTTAACAGATTCGATCATTTTGTTAATGGAGTTATATATCACAAAAATTTCATGGACTATAACACATGAAAATTGATAAAATCTGCATTTACTTGCTTTGGAGTTCGTTTAACTTGAAAATGTGTCCATTTTTTCCGCAGATTAAACTGAATACATTGTTAACGTCTTAGCCGACGTTCACGAAAAATTTCAGCCATTTTATTTTTGGTATTTCAGATTATAAAAATTCCATTGACTATATCACATGAAAATGGAATAATCTGCATTTATCTGCTTTGAGGCTCGTTTGAACTTGATAATGCATACGTTTTTATTGCGGGACGAACTGGATACATTTCCAACGTCTTAACAGATATCCACGAAAAGTTTCAGCCACTTTATTTCGGGAATTTCGAATCACAAAAAGTTCATGGACTATAGCACACTAAAATGGGTAAAATCTGCGTTTACCTGCTTTGGGCTCATTTGAACTTAAAAATGCGTCTGTTTTTCCCACGAGACAAACTGCATACATTGCCAATCTCTTAACAGACGTCCACAAAAAATTCAGGCAATCAATTTCAGAATTTTGGATCGCAAAAATTTCATAGACTATAGCACATGAAAATCAGCAAAATTTGTGTTTACCTGGTAATGTGCTCGTTTGAATTTTAAAATGCGACCATTTTTCCCGCGGAACAAACTGAATACATTGACAACGTCTAAATGTATGTCCATAAAAAATTTCGATCATTTTATTTTGAAAATTTCGAATCACAAAATTTCATTGACGATAACCCATGAAAATTAAAAAAAATTACGTTTACATACATTGGGGCTCGTTTGAACTTGAATATGCCTGCATTTTTCCCGTGGGATAAATTGAATACATTGCCTACGTCTTAAAGGTTGCCAACAAAAAATTTGGGCAATTATTTTTGAGATTTCAGAT
Organism: Solanum lycopersicum; assembly: GCF_036512215.1. Lineage (NCBI taxonomy): Eukaryota > Viridiplantae > Streptophyta > Magnoliopsida > Solanales > Solanaceae > Solanum > Solanum lycopersicum. The sequence continues at coordinate 1,536,352 of NC_090811.1, read as the reverse complement.
CACAAAAATTTCATTGACTATAGCACATGAAAATCGGTAAAATTTATGTTTACCTGCTTTGAAATTATTTTGAACTTGAAAATGCGCCCGTTTTCCCACAGAACGAACTGGATACATTTCCAATGTTTTAACAAATGTCCACGAAAAATTTTGGTCATTTTATTTTTGGAATTCTGGATCACAAAAATTTCATGGATTATAGCACACGAAAAATGACAAAATCTGCGTTTACCTGCTATGGGGCTCGTTTTAACTTGAAAATGCACCCTTTTTTCCTTCAAGACAAACTGAATACATTGCCAACGTCTTAATGAACGTCCACAAAAAATTTTGATCGTATTTTTTTGAAAATTTTGGATCACAAAAATTCTAGACTATAACACACAAAAATCGATAAAATATGCATTTTCCTGCTTTAGATTCATTTGAACTTTAAATTGCACTCGTTTTAACTGCGGGACGAACTGGATACATTGTCAATGTCTTAATCGACGTCCACAAAAAATTTTCTCCATTTTATTTCAAAAATTCCGGATAACAAAAATTTCATGGACTATAGCAGACAAAATCGGTAAAATCTAAATTTACTTACTTTTGGGCCTTTTTGAATATAAAAATGCTCAAGTTTTTTCAGCGGGACAAACTAGATACATTGTCAACGTCTTATCGAACGTTCACAAAAAATTTCAGCTATTTTGTTTCAGGAATTAAGGATCACAAAAATATCATGCAATATGGCACACGAAAATCGGTAAAATTTGCATTTACTTGCTTTGGGCTCGTTTAAACTTGAAAATGCTCTCTTTTTTCCGCGAGATGAATTGGGTGCATTGCAAACGTGTTAACAGACGTCCATAAAAAAATTCGGTCATTTTGTTAATGGAGTTACAGATCACAAAAATTTCATGGACTATAGCACATGAAAATTGATAAAATCTGCATTTACTTGCTTTGGAGTTCGTTTAACTTGAAAATGTGCTTATTTTTCCCGCAGATTAAACTGAATACATTGTCAACGTCTTAACCGACGTCCACGAAAAATTTTAGCCATTTTGTTTTTGAAATTTTAGATCATAAAAATTCCATTGACTATATCAAATGAAAATCGACATAATCTGCTTTGAGGCTCGTTTGAACTTGAAAATGCATCTGTTTTTATTGCGGGACGAACTGGATACATTCCCAACGTCTTAACAGACATCCACGAAAAGTTTCAGCCACTTTATTTTGAGAATTTCGAATCACAAAAATTTCATGGACTATAACACACTAAAATGGGTAAAAATTGCATTTACCTGCTTTGGGGCTCATTTGAACTTGAAAATAGGCAAAATATTGTTTTCCTGCTTTGGGCTCGTTTGAACTTTAAATTGCGCTCGTTTTAACTTCGTGACAAACTGAATACATCGTCAATGTCTTGTTTTTGTCTATTTTTTTCCAGAATTTCAGAGAACAAAAAATTCATTGACTATATCATACGAAAATCGGCATATTCCGCATTTACCTGCTTTGAGGCTCCTTTAAACTTGAAAATGCATTTGTTTTTATCGCGGAACGAACCGGATATATTATCAATGTCTTATCAGACATCTACGAAAAATTTCAGCCACTTTATTTCGAATATTTCAAATCACAAAAATTTCATATATTATAGCATACGAAAATGGATAAATCTGCTTTTACCTCCTATGGGGCTCATTTGAATTTTAAAATATGCATGTTTTTCCCGCGAGATAAACAAGATAAATTACCGACGTCTTAACAGATGTTCACAAAAAATTTCAGCCATTTTGTTTCAGGAATTCCGGATCACAAAAATTTCATAGACTATAGCACATGAAATCAGCAAAATCAGCATTTACCTGCTAATGTGTTCGTTTGAACTTGAAAATGAGTTCATTTTCCCCGTGGAAAGAACTGGATACATTGTTAACGTCTTAACGTATGTCCATAAAAAATTTTGGTCATTTTATTTTGAATATTCCGAATCACACAATTTCATGTATGATAACACATGAAAATTAGAAAAATTTACGTTTACGTACATTGGAGCTCGTTTGAACTTGAAAATGCATCTTGCAGAAAAAATTGGATACATTATTTTAAACGATCGTCAACAAAAATTTTAGGCAATTCTATTTCGTGAATTCCGAATTAAAAAAATTTCATTGACTATAGCACAAAAAAATCAGCAAAAATTTACATTTACCTGCTTAGGTGCTCTTTTGAACTTGAAAATACACTCGTTTTCCCCACGAAATGGAATATTGATGCTTCACAAGAGTTACCATCATATATGAGGATTATTGATCAAGATCTTTTAGATGTTTACAATGAAATTGAGAAAGAGTTGGCAAATGAAAACAAGTCATTTCTAGTCAACTATTCCATAAATGAGGTACTTATAAAAAAAAAAAGTAGCAAAAATATATACTTAAAATTAATTAAAATGATGAACACTAACATTTTTTTTTAGATGAAAAAGGTGGTGAATGCTTACTCTCAAGAGGCAAAATGGTATTATGAAAAGAAAGTGCCAAGAATGGAACTATATATTAAAAATGGAATTTCAACAAGTGGTTACCTATTCCTAGCAACTACTTCTTGGTTAGGGATGGGAGAGAATAGCAACTAAAGATGCATTTGATTGGCTAACAAATGAACCTCCAATACTTGTTGCATCTTGTATCATTACAAGATTACTCAATGATCTTTTATCACATGAGGTATGTTTATCTCTGTCTCAACTTATGTGATGTTATTTGAGTTGACACGATTTTGTATGTTTATATGATTAGGAAGAGCAAAAAAGAGGAGATGCAGCTTCTGGTGTTGAATGTTATATGAAAGAATATGGTGTTCGAAAGGAAGAAGCACACACAAAAATAAGAAACATAATAGAAAATTATTGGAAGGATTTGAATGAAGAATACTTTAAAGTGGATGTGACTATTATACCAAGAGTTTTGCTTATGCCTATAATTAATCTTACAAGAGTATCTGAGTTCATGTATAAAGATGAAGATGCTTATACTTTTTCCAAAAATAACTTGAAATGTGTCATCTCTGAAATACTAGTTGATCCTATTATATAGACTGATATGAACTTCAATCAAGGGTTGTTTAGTTACTTGTATTACTTGTATTACCAGCTTGCTCTTAACTCTGATCCACATCATTCCCAAGATATCTTAGCAGCTGCAACCGTTGACGCGTCGTAGAACTTGTCACTCATTCCCAGAAATCAATCTCAATCTAAAATGAAAGAACAAGAGATGGCTTACATCAGATGTATAAGTGCTATGAACTTACCCTTGTAGGTAAGTTAACCAATCGACTCTGTCTCAGATATTCGTGAGCTAGGAAGACTGCAGACGTTTCACTTCCTCCTCAATTCTTTGTAACCATCTAAATCCAAGGTCCGATCCTGCTTTTGCAGCAATTTCAAATTGTTCTCTGGCAAGCTCAATCGGATTAAGCTCAGCATCAACGCCGTTCCTCCTTGATATTCTGCTTGATGACCCCCTCTTCACATAAAATTTTGTTATTGATTCTGGAAGTTCCACACCTGAATGATGCCACGTGAAATTGAGAATCCGAAAAATGCTCATAACATATTCCAATCAAGTGTATTGCATTATGTGAACTTAAGCAGGAATCCTATTAAGTTAACAACACTAACAACAATATACCCAGTGTAATCCCATAGGTGGGGGTTTAGGGAGGGTAGTGTTTCCGATAGACAAAAAAAGATGAAAGTCGCACTAAGTTTACAAAGAAGAGTGGATAGTCTCACTGTTAGATGTTATAGAATCCTTGTAAGAAGAGCAAGGACACACTTGTCCTTTTCTAAAAAAAAAGATAACAAGGGGGGGGGGGGGGGGGACAGGACAAACTACCTGTGAGTAAAAGGGATCCATACGCTATAGCTGCTCCAGCATGACCCTACATTCAAGCAAAGAAAATTAGGTGGGGATAAACAGCCCGGATCACCAGCTAAGGCCCCTAAATGACCGCTCAGTGATAATTGTAGATAGGCTCTTCACTTATTTGCTAGTAAAACAATTTTCTATGAGGTGGAGCCAACTTACGCCAATCACAGTTTGTTAACGCGATATGCTTCCCAAAATGTACAAATCCAGTATTCCTTTTAAGTTTAATATGAAAAACATCCGTCTCTACAGCATATAATTTGTCACTACATAGTTCGATCTTTTGTACTGATTAGTTGCATTCAACAAGCAGTAAAAATGCCCTGTACCTTCTGAGATGCTCTATGGAAACACCACAAAGCAGAACCAACATCCTTTTTCACGCAGTCCCCAGTAAGATACACAGCACCCAAGAGGTATAGTGCACCTGGATGCAACTGAAAAAAAGAACAATTTTCCCAAGAAATTTAGAACATTCATGCAACCAAGAATAACTTCAACATCACTAATAAAATACACACCTGGTCAACAGCTTTCTCCAAGTAGTAAAATGCTTGCTGATCTGATTGCACATACTCGTTCTGTGAAGACCACCCAATGTATAAAAACAGTCAAAATCTTTAAAACATGTCTTGAAGGCAGAACAATTGAGCAGGGGAAACTCAATTAAGGTAGTCGATTCTGCGCTTCTAAACTAATAGTCTCCTGATGGACATGATGGAGCAAAAAGAAATATCGTAGAAACACCCAACATATTAACCTACGAAAGAAGGAAAGTTTGAAATGGTCGAGCTGACATTATACATAACATAGACTTGTTTGACACAAACCCACTACTAGGATAGAGTACTTGAAAAGGCTTCAGATATGTGATTATATTGCTCAACCAAAGTGAAATCGATAAACATTATAAAAACGCATTGAGAAGGTGGCAGTGAAGCTGAGTCAGTGCAAAGCAGTCAAAAGCCATAAGTATGGTGGTTAACATCAATAATATTATTCAACATTGAAGGAATGCACAAAAGTGACTCATGGCTATCTGATCCTTTTTGTCCAATGGCTCAGACATCGTCCTTCCACTTCTTTTTTTAAAACTGGTAACATAACATCATCTTTCCAAATTTAAAACAGAGAGTATGCAAAATTGCTGAGTTTTGGTGAATGATTGTGAAAGAAGATATCCTTTCCCAGGGAAACTTAAGTCAGTTCCTCAAGAATTCTTGTACTTTCCCCTCATTCACTAACTTCTTCATTTTCCATGTTCATCTACTTCCCTTTACAATACCTCAGTGCCCAAAAATATACCCAGTGTAATCACTAATCCCATAAATTGGATCGGGGAGGGTAGCATGTACGCACCTTACCCCTACATTGTGAAGGTAGAGAGGTTGTTTCTGATAAACCTCTGGCTCAAGTAAATAATACCGAAAGACAAGTGTGTAAAATAAATACAGTAGCGAAGAAGCTATGCTGAAAGCAATAGAGAAGAGAACCATGTAGTAGCTTTGTCATGTCCTTGGTTACAAATCAGAGTGTTTTTACACAAAATGTAGGTCCGTCCAGTATAAAAATGACACCAACAGAGAGAAAAGGGAATTTATCAAGGGTGGTTGCCCTGTCTGTTTGGCATATGATTTTTCCTTTAACCAAACCAACAACCTCTTCAGATGTACAAGAACTGTTTCCTTGTTTTCTGAGCTTAGCAATGCCCCTACAAATCAAATCAAATCAGCAGAACTTCTCTGTACCTTAAACTTCAAAGTTAGTTTTAGTCTCAATTCTTGGAATCACAATTTAAGCCCACTACCCTACTCGTGGGATTATGATAGGTCTGTTGTTGCTGTACGATTTAAGCCCAGCAGAACTCATGCATGACTTAGGCTTACAATCAAAATTTCAGCAGTATCTGAATAGATCTAGCATGCTATAGCTGGTTGTCAAATTATTGTGCGTTTTTGAACTAGTTCTCTCCTCACAACCGTTAGCGTAGTGACAGAGACATGCCGACTAGCTCCAAATTAGACCACAATTAGTGGATATACTCAAAGGCATGTGCTTTGAATTGCAGTAATGAACGGGGAGCAATGTGTGGATAAGAAGATTAGTGGATATACTCATAGGCATGTGCTTTGAAATTGCAGTAATGAACAGGGATCAATGTGTGGATAAGAAGAAATTCTCAAAAACACCCATTTGATTAAAAAGAAAGAAGTTTTCATTTTTGTAGTTCATGTCACTAGAAAAGTTCACAAGTCATACCAAGCAAAGTAAGATACTACATACTAAGCTTGTGTCACATATCAAGGTGATGTTAGTTAACTTTTGAGTTTTAAACTCAAACAAGTTTGTGTAGGTGTTAAGATGGTCTGTCACTTGAGCAAGAAAGAGTCTTAACACTGTAGAAACTCATAGGTGGTATAGGATTAACAATTCTTCTTGACAAAATTGATATGTTCGGATAAAGGAAATCATACCTCGACTCTTAAACGGCAACCTAATTCAAATTGAGCTTCTGGATCACCCATTTCTGCAGCTTCAACCAATAAAGCAGCTCCTCTGTCATCAAAAATAGGAATAAATATTAGCTGTAAGTTTTAACAGTGTAATTTATGAAGAAGTGCTGAACATAGTCCTCAGTTTCCCCTTAATTACTCCATAAAAAAGTACTGAAGGTATCACTCAAGTCAAATGATTAACCCCCTCATCTCATGAGCAAATCAAGAAGTTAGATATCACTACATATCATGTAAGTAGCGATTGGCTAATCAGTTAGTGAAATTTTTAGAACCTCAATCATACACATGATAAGTTCAAGAAGATAAACATGATAAGAACAAGCTTGAAACTAATTAAGTGGAGGGTGAAGACCTATTTACACTTGCTTAGAAGAATGTAATAATAGCATATGAACAATAATAAATGCCTACACTTCGCAGATACCCAATTTTCAGACCAAATAGACAAAAACTTACACAGCTTTGCATGCCCCAGGGACATGGTACTTGAGATGAAGTTTTGAAAGCCAATATCTTGCATGCGTATTTGAGTTGTCTGCTTCTAGGGCCAACTCAAAATTCTCCTTTGCTGTCTAACACATAAGAACCAATGAAAAAAATATTTGATAAGTTCAAAATCAACAAAAAAGAATATTAATGGATAAACTCTACCAAGATATACATGCCTAAGTAAATATTGATTGGTATAAGGGAGATGAACCATAAGAGATGAAAAGAAGCAAACAAAATACGCAACGATGTTGTTTTCATAAAAAGAGTCGACTGTAAACAGAAATGCTATTGTAGTTAAGCTACCAAGCCAATGGTGGATGCTTCTTCAATTTCTGTGGAATACCCTCAGCTATTCTTTAAGACAAAAAAAAAAAACTATATGACATCCTCCGTCTTCAACACAGAAGACGGCACAAAGCATAAGTTGGATGCTTGACAAAAGAAGGATCAAAGGGTCACCTCAAATGCCGCTATGTAGGGTGCTAAAACTCCTGAAAGATAAATAAATCTGCTTAAATTGAACCAACCAGCTCTCTTTACAACCATTAACATCAATAACCTCCATGACATATTCAAGAAACTGGAGAAAACCTAATGATCAATGTGCTACTTTGGGCATGCTTCTATCTTCCCAATCAATGTACAGCAAGGATAACACTCTTTTCTAAGGAAATAAACATGAAAATTGACCACAATGTCTCTGGGGTTAGTAGCAAGCCAAGACAAATGAAGATAGTAGCAATTACTGACAGAGGTTGAACTCACACACAGAGACACATGAATTTCCATTGAAAGAACCATAAATAAAGAAGATTAACTGTATCATGTTATTTTCTACTAAACATACCCTTAGTGGAGGAATGAGACGTTTGTCATTAAGCTCACAATAATCAATTACTCTATCAACTTCCTGCAGAGCATTCCACCCTTTAGCTATGAACTCCATTGCCTTCTTATTTCTGCTGTGCATTCCTCTCTATCAAGAAGCAAAAGTTAGCACTAAAAGAAACTAGAATGCATATCACTACTATCCCAGAATTGCAGAATCGGATTGTATCAGAATTGAAATTTTTACCTCTGAATGGAACTGGAAAGGATGACGACAAAGCTGTTTAGTGACATCTGGATGATAACTAAGCTGTTTAGAAACGGCCTTTCGAAGGAATGATCTGAACATTATTTTCCTGCCTGCATTAAGAACCATAAGAATCTTCTCGGTGTCAAATCACTATAGTGGCCGTTTTTTGTTTTTTTTTGATTCATAACACAACCACAAGGATCTTCTCCACTGTCAAGTCTTCGGAGAAAATACTAAAGCTCAAAAGAACAGTATCTCCATCTAGTTAGGCACCCGAAATTATTTTCATGACATCTTCTTTTTTTAGTTGTTTGGGGGATGAGTAGTTAAGAGCAGGAAAATGCTAGGGTTCATTGATATTCAAACACAATGAAAGATGACAAATTACAATGTAACTTCACAAAGGGTTCCACTTCCCTACATATACAAATGACCCCTCAAATGCTCCTAGTTTCTTCGATTTTAGCAATGGCTTCCTATTTCACTTAGCTAGCTTTTGGCCATAGAATTTGAATCAGATTATCTTCATTCATCTATTAGGCCATGAAATTTGATCAAACACTTTTTCGACACCACTTTTTGGGAGAAATTTCACATCCACTCACAAAAATTCGATTTTTTTTTTCAATTATAATATATGTCCAAAGACAACTTCCAGAACTCAATTTTCACTTTGCAAATTCAAAATCTATGGCCAAAAGGGAGTTCTATTCATGCCAACAAAATGAAAGAGGAAAAGATACCTACTCTCGAGGGCCATTCAATTTGTACAGAAATCGGCAAGATTATACAAACCCAGAAGAAAAAAAAGAACTTTTACATATTTTGACAGAAAAAAAAACAAAAAAATCTACATGAAGATGAAGAAATCGATATTCCCAGTAGCCAAGCAGCAGCATAGAAGAAAACGCGATTCCATACACTAATTTTGGAATAATTATGTGGAAAAAGTTGAGATTTTTACCTTTCTTAGCAACACCTGATGCTTCTTCAATGGCGATTAGGAACAAGAAGAAAAAACTGTATTTTTCGACTGCTAATTATAATATCATATGTTTATAGGTAAAGCTATAAAAAAAATGACACATAAATATTTTTGGAATAATTCACTCAACACACTTATAGTATACTAAAGTACTATTACCTCGTAAACTTATTTTATAAGTAATTTTCTACCGTTTTTCGATCTACGTGGAAAAAAAAGTCAACCAGCATTGGACCCACAAGATAGTGTCACGTAGGTTGAAAAGGGTAGAAAATTACTTATAAAATAAGTTCATGGAATAATAGGACCTTAGAACTACTATAAGTGTCTCTGAGATTTCGGGCATAGATTGAGGATACTTGTGCATTTTTCCATATTTTTTAGTTTATAGTTCGAGGATGAAGCTCGTAAAAGAAAAACACTTTTAACTTGTTTGGATATCGATACATATGTTTCATACGAAATGATATTGTATTATTTTGAAGAATATATATATATATATATATATATATATATATATATATATATATATATATATATATATATATATATATATATATATATATATATATATATATTAGTTTCATGTGTATAGTTTAAGAGAAGTATGGATAACATCCTTAAATTTGACACAAATCATTAGTTTCGTCCCCGAATTTAAACTATTGATAAAATTAAAAATCTGAACTATTGATAGTCTTAAAAATACTGATCTACTTGATTAACTAAACTTAAATATATTAACTAAACTTGGATGCATCTCCATCAAATGATCTCAAGTTCTTGTAGAAGTATGAAGCTCTTAATAAAAAGTCGAGAGAAGTATTAAAAATACCTTTAAACTTGACTTGAAAATAAAACTAATAATTTGCGCCAAGGTTTAAGAGTAATAAAGTTATACTAGTATAAGAAAACATAAGAGTAAAATAAGATTATTAAACAAAAAAATAAGGTCAAGATAGAAGGGCAAAGATACTGATACGATAACAACGTCATATAACGATACAAAATAATAAAATTAATATTGTGTTTAAAGTAATAATATCATACGAGACAACATTTAACACCAAATAAAAGACTGTCTGATAAACGAAGAACGATGGAGCGAACCATTATACACCAAATATTGAACTGCACTTCACAGGCTATTGAGAATTTCTCAATCATCAAGGAAGAAAAAAGTGGAAGGCCATTACAATGTTGCTTAGTTCATGAGGGGAACAATTTCACTCTTGGTCAGCATGAATGTTGAAAAAACTTGTACAATCCAATGCACTTTCAAAACACTATCAAAACTTACAAATATTTACTTCACTCAAAACTATTCGTTCAAAACCGAACTTTGAACAACTGAATTGATCTGATTCGTTCATAACTCCTATACGCCTTCAGCTAAGTCAGTGAGATGTAAAACTATGCTTGTTAACACACCGTATCTAATCTGTACGAAACAAATCAGTTTGTAGCTTGAATCTCCTGAGAACCAAATATGGCAGTATAACCATGCAAGCCATGAATAGAGTGAACTGCAAAACATAGAAGACAAGGTAATGCAGTTCAATCAGATTTAAGAAACTAGTAAGACAAGAAATGGTTAAAGAGTGGTAAACTCGAAAATGATGATTCTTTTCTGCATTTTGTTAGGCCATTGTCATTTGATTCTTTCTTTTAATGAACGAGAAATTCCCGACAGCCAGTAGCACACGATCCAAAACACTGTGGATAATGGTTCTCTACTAAAATACTCCATCCGTCCCAATTTAAGTGTTTTACTTTCCTTTTTGGTCTGTCCTAAAAAGAGTGCTTCTTACTGGACGGCGTACCTCTTTATTTAAGATCACAAGATTCAAAAGTTCACCAATATTTCATAAACTCCACGCCAAGTCAAACTAATACACTTAAATTATGACGGAGGGAGTGACAAACTTTTGTCTGCAGCAGGGTTCAAACCACAGATGTACACTCAACCCGCACATCACACTGCGTTCTTACCGCTAAACAAGCCCTTGGGGCAACGTCATCGTTTGATTCTTTTACATGATTCATTAGAAAACACAAGTTATTTCAAGCTGGTCAACTGTTTATTCATCAAACAATTGGAAATTGTTCTACAGGTGAATCAGAAACATAAAGGGACTCAGGACATACCACAAGTGGAAGGGTCAACAAGCTCCATATAGGCCACAGAGCAAAACAGAACCTGAAACAAACAACTTGTACTTTAACAAAACAGTCTCATTTTATCTAGACTTTTGAATTGAAAAACTATATGTATGTTATTATTTGAATGCACGTGTAACTCATGCAATCATAATGTCTCTTACAAGAGGAAAGATAGGATCCCAAGCGCAGTGATGTAGGGAAGGGCAGCTGTACTGGAAACCTCCCACTTCTCATAGGACTTCCGGACACCCAAAGCCAACATACTTGTGTGGATGAAAAATAGAACATTAAAACCAACACCAAACATCCCAAAGTAAAGTGGTAATCTGCAGGAGAAATGTGAAGAATCAATGAAGGTACTTGATATCAAAAGAAGTCGAGAAGCTAGTAGTTCCTGGATACCACATGCATGTTACTAACAGATTAACAGCTGCAGTTTGCTAACATACAACACACTTACATGAAAGAACTGTGTGGGAATGATGGAAAATAGACAGATGGAATGCACGCAAGTACAGACAGATTTGAAAATTCTATGTATTTTGTATTTACTACGATATTTAGATACTTTTGTATCTGTTGTTCTACAAAAGGACCCTCGAATAGTTGCTCTCCACCATATGAAAGATTTATATCAAAACAACATCTTTACCCAATAGGTTATGAACTATGCTTGATGGAAAACATTCAATCTTTCATCTCTTAACTTATCATGATTTAAAAATAGGCTAATAAGGAGATTAGGAAGTGAACACAGTCCAATAGGATCAGTGGATTAAGAAAACTAATTAAGCACTAGTTGAGCTCTATATATGAATGAATCCAAAAGATCCAAACTACACATGTGCCACATTTTCCCTTCCATTCCTCCATTCCCCTACACATGTTATTTTATTTCTTTGATCCAGAGTAAAATTAAAAGGGAAGAGGGCAGGGAAACTGGTGCACAAAGCATCCAGGGGGCACGCAAGGTTCAGGAAAGGGCCGCACCTGATAGTGAAGAAAAGAGAGCTTATTTCATTGATTACCATGGAGTATTTCAAATAACCTACAGTTGCTTGGACACCATACACCTCAGATGCAGTGTTTTCTCTGGAAATGTTTAAGAGATTACTTCCTAGAATTCATGATTAAACTCCCTCTGTTTCATTTGTTTGTCTCACTTTCCTTTTTAGTTTGTTTAAAAAAGAATGTCTTTTTTCCTTTTTTGGCAACGTTTTAATTCTAGCTTCCAACATGACATGTTTAAGACCACAAGATTAAAGGGCACTTTGGCACATACTACATATCTTCAGTTTAAAGACCACAACATTCGCAAGTCTTCTTTACTTTATTAAACTTTGTGGCAAATCAAATACAAAAGGTGCTTTGCCAACTCAGTGGGAGTGTCAAATGGAGCCAACCTGAAGGACCCATATCAAGATAAAGAAGGTGCAGAAAATGAAAAAGATGACTAACAATTAATGTGCTACTAGACATTCCTGATATCTAATAATTTGAATGCTTCTAACAAAAAAAAAAGAGTTACTTGAAGCACTAGAGTTGATTATCATTTTCGCTATGCAATGGGATAAAAGCATTATAAACAAACATATCAATTCAGCCAAAGCAAAAGGTTGTCTAGAAATCTTTCAACTAATAACTCGAAGCAAATTTGACATGGTTTACATATGCTAGTTTAAAACCAATCAGTTGGATTCAAGGACACTACATGACAGTAACTACCAATCAAGCGCAGTAGCTAAAACATTAGCTACATCTATCCAATCATCTGAATTGTGATGTGAGCTAAAAACATCAAACAAGAGCAATCTACCAACTATTCAGGCAGTAGTATATTAGTAAACGACTAATCTACACATTTTTTCACCTATCCTCATGTGGCATTCAGATATAGTTATTGACAACCTATTGTGCCACATTTATCTACCATCCCTCTCTTTTTTTCCCTTTCTTCACTTTAGGTGGCAAAACAGTCATGCAATATATAGAATATCAAATATGTTGCTTGAAAGTAATAAGTCAAAAGTAGAAATTGAATCAAGTAGGCTCACCTCCTAATTCGATCATCATGCCACAAAAGGAAAATCAAATTATGATGCCGATCACCATAGTATACAATGAATATTGCAGAAGCAATCCAAAGAAAATTCTCTAAAATCTCAGTCCATGTTCTTGTCCTGGGAAGTGAATGTGATTGTGATACAAATCTAGAACAAGCATCATCCTCAAGATCATCGCCACTCGAACCATATCCTTGACTAAGCCTCTGCCTCACATATCTACCGCTACCAGCAGGTGTTCCACCAGACATATTAACAAAATTGTTCTAAAGCAAAAAAATCAACAAATTTCTGTATACAACTCCTTTCTAACTCCTTGAAGTTATTTAGCTGAAACCAACCAAACAAGTCAGCTACAACCAACCAATAATTCCAAATTCTCTACAAATTCCTAACAAATATCCAAACCCCAATTCACTTGTAAAAAGAATCAAACAATGTAAACTATCTAACAACAAAAAGTAACTGTGTCTCTTCAGTTACCAAATTGCAGCTCATTCACCTGACACCCTACATGCCCAGTTGAATCAAAAACTCAACTATATCATCCAAACTGTAAAACCCATATAAAAAAACTCAAAATTCTCTAAAACCTCATCATAAAACTCAAAAATACTCACAACCCCAAATCAAAGATCACAACTTTCTGACACCCCAATCCATGAATACCCAATAAATCAAGAACCCACATCAATGGCCTCAAAATCTTCGACCCCAGCAAAAAAAAAAAGTAGAATTCTCGAATACCCAAAACGTAAAACTTCAGTTTTTTTTTCAGATTAGAAGAATTCAATACAAATAAGCACAACAGCAACGGTTAAACACAACAAGTGTTGCTAATAATGACAACAAAAAAGGCCATGAATGGTTTTTTTTAGAGCTTTTTTGCTATTTTTAGAGAGATCTGTGCATATAAAACTGATGAGTAGTGAAGAAATTGACAGTTGGTAATGCCAGATTCGTTTCTTGAATTGTACCTTTAGGTATGAAGTCTTGATTAAAACCTTAATCTTCGTTATATGTGGAGTAAATATTTTTAAAAAAAAATTGGTTTAGTCTATAGTTTTATGCATGAAATATCAAAAATTACTATTAGGTAATGATAATGAAATGGTTCGGATATATAAAAAAGAGACCAACAGAACAGATGTACGTATGATAAATTGACGAAAGATAGGTAGAGGTATCCAAATGTTAAAAATCCACATTATATATTTGCAGTTTATCGAGGATAAAATTCTTAGGAATCATTTGGTGTGAGATATAAAGTATAATAATTTTAGGATAAAATGCGAGATTATTTTATTTTATATTTAGTTTGAGGTATTAGATAGTTCAAGATTATTTATCACATCATTTATATACTTATTTCGAGATAATTAGTCCCGAATAACTTATTTCCAACTAAATGATCCCTTAGATTAGAAAATATGGATTATCTCGTACAATTTGTTCTCAACCAAGTTACCATATAGATTGGAGAATATGGAGTAGGATGCGGCTCAACTCTAAAACACAAAAGAAAGAACTACTCTCGAACGATAAGCACATATCACTTCCAATTTGAAGACAATAACTTTAGACCCTCGGAAAATAATAGTTATTATTATTACTACTAGTAGAATTTTACTATCATATTTTTTGATTCTATTTTACCTTTTTATTTTCTTTTAAGTCAATTTTGGGTATGCAAACACATATACCTAATTATAAGCATTATATCTAATTGTGTGCATCCTAAGAAAAAGACCCATTTTTTATAAAATAAATAAACAAATAAAATGAACATCTTGAGATTAACTTAAAATTCAATATACTATATGTGGCTACTCCCAAGTCCTAACGGAAACTAACCTTATGAATTATGATATAAATAACATACACACATTTTGTTACACTAACATGAGACATGTATTTAGATATAGGCCGCCTAGGGTTGCGATGAGTTGGATATATATAATTCCTCCACTCTTAATCAAAGTCTCGAATTCAAATCTCGATATGGAGAAAATCTTGGTAAGCTAATATGTACCGCTTAGAGTTGCGATGAGTTGAAAATGATTCCTCGACTCTTAATCAATGTCTCAACTTCAAATCTCGATATGGAAAAACTCTTCGTAAGGAGTGTTCCCCTTTTACCGTTTAATGTGGCTAGCATATCGTAAATTTAAATTTTAATTAAAATCTTAATATGGATACGAAATATCGAATTTAAAAAAATAGTATTATTTTTGGGTGGAAACAATAGTGAATATATTAAAATAGTAGGACCATATTGCCTTTTGTGCCATGGCAATTAGTAATGTCCGAAGTAAGCATGCTTTGCTTGCCCACAACTCCACTCCTTTTGTTACTTTTTTTTCAAATGTCTACTTGAGCCAACAAAAACCACAACCCCACAAATATTATCTTAATTTAAAAGATTATTGTTAAACAAAGCTTGAATATATAAAAATTCTTTGTATACTTGGATAAATATAATGATAATAACTACAAATGGGTATAAGTTAAATATTTCCTTTTTAGTGGGGTTCATGTTTGATGAAGCTTCTCTTATTAGTGGTTTATTAGTCTTGTCAAAAATTGTTTATGTTATTTATTGTGATCAAATTGTTTGGTTTATCTCTTATTGGTAAGTCTTAATGAATGATGAATTTGGATTAAGACAAGACTAAAGTGACCTAATTAATAATTTAAAATGCACACTCGACTCTTCATAGCCACAAATAAGAGGTTTCTTTCTATATGTTTTGATGATTTAAACTACAAAAACTTTACTTGAAAATAGAAACTTTGAAAATATTTCTTCTCAACAAATATTGTTTTTAGTTGCAAATGTATCAATGAAGTAGGTTTCCAAGAAATGTAGGACAACAACAACAATAACATACCCAGTATAATTTTAAAAAATCGTACAAGTTAAATTCGGAGATGTTAAGATGTACATAGACATTGCTTAGAGGAGAAGTGTATACACAAGAACCTATAGTTTCTCCAAATGATGGAATAAATCCAACAAACAATTTACTTTTTTAAAAAAAAATTGAATCCACAATGATTTAGCTTATGAGCTATTGGATGTATGATATTCTCAGCTACATAATTTGTACAAGATAAATATTCTTCGAAGAAACGAAGAAAAAAAAATACAGATACGTAGAGACAAATCAATGGCCTGCAGTACTACTAACGCTAACCATATCCATTAAGGTTGAGTATAACACTTCTAAAGATAAATAACCTAAGAATTTCCTAGTTTCGGATTCACCACTGTTAACGTCCATTTGAAGTTTGTTTTCTTCAGAGAATCCATCGCCCATCACCAACCACCAGGAAATACATCCTTGAATATCTTCAGGGTCTACGTGTGCCACGAGACTGAGTGTTTCTCCTTGCTCTAGCTCAAATGACAAGGATAAGAAATCCCGGTTTGCTTTGATACCAACCATAAGGGCTTCTTCATGAAGCCATCGTATCACCTGGCTGGCAACCTGAAGAAGAAATTAATAGCTTGACATAAGGTTGCTGCAAGATTGGAAGTGACATTGATTTCCAACGTAGATTGTATATTGATTTGTTTATCGAAAGGAAGGGTACAAATGTGATGCTTTTGCTTTTCCCTTTCTGTGATAACTGAGAAAATGGAGCTTGGGGCTTTGAGATTCCCTATGATGGTGCGGAACATTATGTTCCCTTGTCTCCCCAATCCCCCAGTGCCAACTGGCAAAAGGTTTGAAATCTAAAGGATAATAGGTTTGCCCCTCTATACTCTGCGACAAGATTCAAACTCGTGACAGGCGCCTAACTAAAGCAGTGATTTGGAGGTGGGTGAGGACTGAGGCTGGGGCTTCACATTTGTTTCTATGGTAACAAAACAACATTCTCCCTCACCATCATGACCACAGCTATCCACCAGAAGTTTGGTCCCCGACCACAAGATAGCAAATTATCCTAGGCAGCAACACAAACAGTTTGAAAACCTTCTATGCTACTCGTATCACATAAATCACCCCACGCAATACAACAGAAAAAGACTCAAAGAGTTTGGATGGTTCAACTGAATCACAGGAAAAATAAAAAAAGTCTAGGATCATAGGCTTTCTTTTTTAAGGAAGTACCAGCTCTAGGATGAATAGAAGTTTATCCGGCCAGAAAATGAACGATTCTTCATAGTATGGTCACCCATTTTCATATCAAAACACAATAGTAAAGAGGATGAGGACACAGACCTGCTGCAATAGAACCATCGGAAGATCTGACAAGTCACAATCATATCTGTTCATAGGGCAAATACTATCAGGCTTTCCTTTGAAGAGGCCAACAATATTAGGAGCACCTTCCCCTTCCAGACTGATGCAATCATCACGCACCATGACTTTTGTACGAAAGTGAAATTTCACATTCTTTACATAGTCAGATGAGTGAGACAGGCTTCCTGCATGGAGAATTGACTCGGGTACATCCATGGAAAGCGTCCATGATGATGTTCGAGAATGCCAAGTGGGATGCGATATTAATTGGACATATGGTACCCTGCTAACCTACAGACAAAACAAGGAATTCTTCAGATACATAATGGCTACATTAGCTAGCAGTTTACAAACCCAGACAGAAAAGTTCATACCAGACTTTCGAGCTCTGCGAGGACTTTGTTTGAGAAGATCCTATGAGCTAGAGAGACGCAGAAATGTCCCAAAAGGTTGGGACCATCTTTCACAGGTTGAGAAGATATTTCAGGTTTGCCCAAAGATGATAATCTATTTTTGGCTTTTATAAACACATGTTCATGAAAAAGTTGTTGCAAATAAATTTCAAAACTAATTCGATTGGGAAACCCCAACTTTTTCAAGTCAAGTTTCCCTTCATCTTGTTTTGAAGCATCAACTGATTCAAAAGGCACAATAGCAGTTTCTGGATGTTCATCACCCACAGCATTAGCTGTCTGACCATCGTCAGCAGATGGTACAAGTGAAATGGACAGAGAAGCTCTTTGACCTATACTTAAACGTAACAAGTTTTCTTGTATTCCTGTCACGTCAGCACCCAAAGCTGGATTAAATGCTTCACGGTTAACCAAATCAAACACCTGCAACAAGGACCAAGAAAATAATCAGAAAACAGAAGTAGGTCACAAAAATGAATAAGAAAAACTCAAAGGGTACTAAAAAGAGAAAGGAGGGAACCTAGAAATATACCTGCTCATCAAAGATTGCTCGGTGAACTTCACGGAGTGTCGAATGAGTTTCTCTCACATGCTCATCATCACTTTTTTCTCTCTTAGTTTCTCCAGAAGAATCCTCAAAAGACACCTTTGGTCTCAGTCTGCTATGTTTTATAACACCAGCAGGTGTACTTGCACCGAGAAACTCAAATTGAAGAGTCCGGCAGGAATTTGGCGGTAAATTCACAGCCAGCATCCCAGCTGGGTCATGCTCAATACGCACCACAGATGCAGAAGATGGGCGAAATGCAACCGCTGGATCATATAATGAAGTGTCAAATAAATCAATGTAAAACCCTTCATTTCCAGAAGCAGCAGCAACCATCCGATGCCATTTAACCTTCCAATTTTGCTGCAATCTATCAGCTCATCAGGAAATAGCCAAAATTTTGAGGAAAGGCACAAAGACATGGTAGTCTAAATGACTGCACACATATCTTTCACAATGTACTAATACTGTTCGTAGCCACAAAGAACAAACCTGATAAGAGCACCATAAAATCTTGCTTCTCTAGCCACTTGTTGTTCCAAAGCTTTGGCAGATTGCTTAAAATATTTCCCCAAATGCTGCAAAAGAAAAGCCAAATTACGAAACACATACAGCTTTGCTAATGAAGTGCATAACTATACTTTGTCAACAAACCATTAGACTTAAAGATAATCAGTGGATTATTTGTTTAACTCAAACTTATACATCAACCATAACATCTTGCAGAAGGGATAAAGTAAAATACACGGAAGCATTGCAGCTTGGTTGCCATAGACACGGCAAGGTCTGACAGATGCTCGTTGGGCAATTGCTTTGGCCTGGTCATGCCAGCCACTGTCACTGCATCGTTTGCCTCCACCTGTATGCAGAACAGCAGAGTCAACAATGCAATACATAATCCACAGTTCCTGCTAATTTATTCATCTTATGCCTAAGAAAGGTGCTGTCTTAAATGCCAGGGAGAAGGGGCAAAAAGGGATTGAAGGAGCAAATGGACTGACGAATCTCATGCCACTTAAATAACTAATGCCGAAAGCTTAAGTCAAATTTTTTAATCCTTAGTTGTCTCTATCATACTGATAATGAGGAGTAAATGATATGCTAGGGACATTATCATATGCCTTTTCTAGGTCAATGAACACCATGTACAAGTCCCTCTCCTTCTCCCTATACTGCTCAAACAATCTCCTTTCATGGCTTCAAGCTGAATTGGTTCTGACACACCCCTCTTCATCCTCATCTCGACCACCCTTTCCCAGACTTCCATAGTGTGGCTTAGTAGCTTGATACTCGTGTAGCTATTGCAATTTAGAAAAGCCACGTTGATTCAATTCAAAAATCCAATATGTGGTGTATCCAACTTTACACCTTCCAAAAGGCCTTTCTTTATCACGCACACATGAAATTCCCTACTGGAACAACTTAGAGGTAGTTAATAATTCCTCTGTTGTAAATAAGATGTCTTGATCTTCTTTCTCTAACCACTTTTCAAGTACATTCACGATCATACATGTGTGTATTTTACAGTTCTCTATTGTATTTTCTGAATTAGATTCATACCTTACTAATATTGATAACTAAATAAAAATGTTCCAACCCACTCTCGTGATAAACCTCAACATTGGAATAAAACCAGTGTGCTCTATTCTCATAGATGAAATTTTATTAACATTTATCCATGATGCAAACACTACTCTGTATCATTCAGTCTAAAACTGCATGCCACAAAAACTCAATTGGCCAATAATGAGTACAGCATAAGACAAATGTATTCCACTTTCAAGCACATTATCAGGCTAAAACACAAAGTTTTCCTCTTATGGTAAGTGCATGGAACACAACCAGCTAGGCACAAGACATACTAAACATGTACCAACAAATAATCAATCAATCAACCGACACCTCAATCGCACACTAGTTGGCATTGACTAAACCTCCGTATTAAGGCGGAGCTAGAGTGTGGGAAGCAGGTTCAGCAGAACCTAGTAGTTTTAGCCCACTTTGTAGGTATCATATGCAATCCATTTACTAAGTACAAATTACTAATTTAGAAATCATCAACTCAAAAAGAATAAAATCCCAAACCTATAACCTGCTCACCATTCTTTTTTCTCTATTCAACTTCATTATTCTCAAAATCTCACAATTATCACACATTAGTCTTTGACCAGACACCACACAAACACCAGACCAGATGTAAATATCAGAACAATTAAAACTTAATTTGAACTATTTTCTATCAAAACTATATAGACATTAAGTTCAATCATTAAAATTATAAGCCAAAATTCTAATGTTAACACTTACAGTGTGAATGAGATCGATAATGACTTGAAGCTCTTGATGAGCCAATCGCAAATTCTCCACCAAACTCTGCCATTGCCATGGCTGACTGCTACTTGTCTCCTTTGAAGAAGTAGCACTACTGCTTTTCTTCTGCTTCTTACTTGGCTCTTCTCTTTCCACTGCCCACGCAAAATCAATTCTCCTAATCAAATTCACCGTTTTCTCATCGTATCCTATATCACTGCAACAATTACGAAAAATCTAAATGTAAATATCCAGCTCACAAACTGATTATGCATGAAATTCTACATTTTTATATAGAGAGAGAAAGAAAGTGTACGAAGGGAAGCGTTCAGCGCCTTGTTCTTCAATATACTCTAAACGCTTGATCGGAAGCTTGTCGACGGAAATCTCCAGATTGCCGTTCATTTTTCAGGGAGATTTTCCGGGAAGAAGTGTCGGAGAAATCCCGAATTGTGCCCTAAATCGGGGAAAATACCCGTCGAAAATAATTGGGGTTTGGTTCGCTTAATGTATGGGCCTATTAAGATCTGGGCTTAAATCATGGGCCTATTACGAACCACACTATGGCCCTTTCATGTTTGGTTTGGTGGGTCAAAAAAGGGAAACTTACGTAAATGTACTCGCTTGATCACTTTTAATTCATTTATAATACAAGTTTAATACATATTACACAGAACAATTTATTATTCACATGTAATACAAGTTTTAATGATAGATAATACACTTATAACACATTTTAATACACTTATAGTACAATGCGACAATTTTTTACCAAACAAACATAATATATTTCAAAAACAATTAGAATTCATATATATTGCATACATAATTCACTTTTAATACATATTACAGACTTATTACAGTATTGCTATAAATGGTAATAAACAAAAAATATAGCTAAAATCAGTAATTATATTTTAAAATGTATTAATTCATGTAATTTTTTCGTCAAAAAATGAGTTATTTGCGCTTTTATCGTATTTGTACTTGATTTCAATTTTTGTCTCTTATGATAAATCAATAACTTTTTTGGTGGGACGTAAGTTTAGATTTTTTTTAATCATAATATCTCATAAGTTATAGCACGTGTGCCCTTAAAGAACTTATGTACCGCTAGGTATAAGTTTGATTATTAAAGATCAACCTATTTAAAAGAAAAATCGTGCAATTATCAATTATTAAAGGTAAAATTTGAAGATCAACCTATCTGAAAAGAAAATCATGCAATTAAATATTCAAAAAGGTTCGATAGTTAGCAAATCGTCTTGTAGTTTCGATAGTAACTAGGTCTACAGAAAAGTTATGCGTCTTATATTCATGCATAACTTTCATACTGAAAATAACACAGTTAAAAATATTATTACATATATTAACTCAAATAAATATGATTGGTGAATAAATTTTACTTATATACATTACAATAAACATCTTAGTTTCATTATTTTCTTGGCGGCTAAGGATTATTTTTACAGTAACAGATCGGTCTAATCACGAGTTCATAGATTCAATAAAACTTAATGATTTGATTTTGAACATTGTAGTAGCATATGCAATTCTTTGACAATAGATTTATTTCAATTCTGTTTTTGACGATGCATTAATATACATGTAAAATTTAACTAAGAAAATCAATTAATTTCATATTTATATAATTTCATAATACAAAAGAACAATAAATTTTTTATTTAAAAAAATCTAAAAGTTTGAAGCAATTAAATTTAAATCATTGATATGTTTAATTAATTTCAACTATAAATATAATTAAATATACAATTTAAATCTCCTTCTCTCAACTTATAGTTTATAATAATTAAATTCTAAATTCGTCATCGATCGAAGTTGATACACCTCCTCAATGAATCAAAAAGACATTATTGCTAGTAATTCTTAATTATTTTAGTGCCCTTAGGCTACTAAAAGAAGTATAGTATAAAAACAAAATAACAAAATATACAAGTTTAATATTTTGATGATGTGTTTATAGTAGTGGTTGGTATTATGGCAATTTGCCAATTGCCACGTCACCTATTATATAAAAATTCCAGCTTGTCATGATTACGTGTCATTTTTATTTGATGAGTTTTATAAAAACCTTTTTTTAAATGAAATAAAAATTTAAACAATAATGATACTATAAAATACCTTTGTTGTGCGGAATTTGAGATAATACGAGAAAATATAAACGCGAAAAACAAGACAACAGATTTACGTGGTTCACCAATAAATTGGCTGCGTCCACGGGAAGAGAGGGAGCAGTTTTATTATGGAGAGGCAAAAACAGAATTACAGAATAGGGTTTGACATAGCGTCTATATATAGTGCTAAGCTACGCCCTAAAAGGCTTGGGCCCAACATACAGAATCAACAGAAAATTAAGGGCCCAATACAACAACATTGTATACCGTCGGGCCGGGGGCGTCTCTGCCCCCCTGGACCCCCCGACTCGCTGACCGGGCAGCGAGACCCCCGTCCTTTCTGTTTGTAGCGGGTCCGATTCAAGGCATTCAACAACCTTATTTGGTCCAAATCACCTCAATTTGTTACATGATTTCCCCCTATTAATTTTGTCCAAATGCATTGCTTAAATATAATTAATCTAGAGATTCACATGGGATGATGATAATGGATATCTGAGATTTGAGAATATATTAATTTTTATTTAGGTGATAACATGAATATTTTATTTTATAGTCCTTTTATTTATTTTTTTTAAAATTAGTATTATATTTTTTATAAGAAACTTTTATTTTTAAACATAAAAATTCTAAAAAAGATCACTTTTTTTAATTATAAACGATCATGACAGATCATTTCTTTATAACAGTCTAAACTGTTATAAAATATTAGTCTTATACATACATATATATATATATATGTATATATTTGAAATACAACTGTTTTAAAATATATTAATTCTCACTAAACTAAATCTGAATGGGAACACTAATATTTTGTTTAATAAATGAATGGTCCTAATTATTCAAGCTGATTAAGCATACAATTAATGAAATACGAGAAGGTTCACTAGATATAAAAATTATAAAATCATAGTAACAAACACATGAAATGAGAACAACTTTCTGTTTGAGTCTGTTTTGGGGTGACGCTATAAAAATATTTTAGTATTTAAATTTAAATTTGAAATTTTTAATCAAGAATAGAATAGTATTATTATTATATTATAATTTATTTTAGTTTTTGAAATATCATCTTTGATGAAAAATATGTTTTATTGTATAAACTTTTGAATGAAAAATTAAATTTATCGAGCTTCGAAACGAATATCGAGAATATAACGAAAGGGCAAAGTTATTGCATGTCTTTTTTGAATATTAAACTAAAACTATCACCACGTGGTATCTACTTGTTTTACAACCAATTGTCACTAATTTTATTATATTTTTAATATCATTTCAAAGATTATTTTTTTTCTATAAATAACTACTCCATTACTACTCTACTTTGCAATTAATTCTTTAATTTCTTTCTTCCCTTAAAAGTTTGTATTTTCTTCATTTTTTCTTGTCTTTAATTTGTTTATTAATTTCATATTTATTGGAATAATATTATGGAAAATCCATTGCATTTAAAGTCATTAAATCACATATCAATAGTCTGTAGATCACTTGAAAAATCTCTTGATTTTTACCAAAATATTCTTGGATTTTTTCCAATTAGAAGACCTGGTTCTTTTAATTTTGATGGAGCTTGGTGAGTACTAATTTAATTATTTAATTAAGATACTAATTAAACATATTGATTAAATATTAATTATGACATTTTTCAGGTTGTTTAATTATGGAATTGGCATACATCTTTTGCAATCTGAGGATCCAAACAATATGCCTAAGATTAATATCATTAATCCTAAGGATAATCACATTTCCTTTCAGGTATACAACTTTCCATCTCTAACAACAGCAGCATATTCAGTATGGTCACGTAAATAATCAGGTCTAAATCGGATTGAGTGTACGCATATCAATTTTATTTGATTCATAACACCTTGTGTCCTATCTGACATAATACACGCAGAACGTCAGGTATGACGTAAAATTTTCATGTAGGGTGACATGTAGAACACGTGTGTTTACTTTTTTAACGTTATACAAATTTAAAGGCCTACTTATGGACTTTCAAAATTGAAGGGCATAGTTATCCGTTGAAGCCAAGTAAAAAATCATATTTATATATTATATCTCATATATCAGTAGTATATGTAGAATTTTTCGCAGATATAACTGAATACATCAAAACAGTGACATATGTAGAATTTTATATAGATGATGTTTATGTACATATTATTACTATATATACATCATTTTAAATTGGCCCCAAAAAAGTAAATTCATAAATATTAATCAAAATAAAGGGAGTATTAATTAATTACCTTATTGGCTTATTGGAACATACCATATGATTGTCATGTTCCCTAATTTGTTACCAAATCTCAATATGAGAACCATATTTTTGTGTTAATTAAACCATAATAAATTACTTACTTTCTAATTACTACATACTTTTTATTAGCAAAATATCACAAGTCTGATGTATTAAATTTTTGTTATACACAAATAGTATATTTAAAAAAGGGTTATACATAGTCGATAGATCAAATATGATTTGATTTTTCCCCGTAACGAAAACTTAGTGTAACGAGTCGATATTTTTGTTGATTGTAGTGCGAGAGCATGACAATGGTAGAAAATAGGCTAAAAGAGATGGAAACAGAGTATATCAAGTGCAGAGTTGAAGAAGGTAACATCTACGTTGATCAAATATTTTTTCACGATCCCGATGGCACGATGATCGAGATCTGTAACTGCGATAACTTGCCGGTAATTCCACTTTCCGGTGGTGAAACAGTTCTCCGGCCATGCTCAACTCTCCACTGCACCATGCAGCAGAACAAAATTCAACAAATGGTCTAGTTGGAAAAAAAATCGTTCAAAAAGGTTCAAATTTACCTCTCATTATATATATATAATTCGAAGTTGCTCAATTTTGCCTTTTATTATATTTTTGGTCAATTTATGTACTCTTAACACAAAATGAGTGGACTCACATGTCTAAATTTTTTTATATAAAAATCACAAATAGTCACTTTTCACCTTATAGTAATTGAAAGATATGATTATTGGAGTTTAACTTCGTGATAATATATTTTTAATTACAAGACTGAAAAGTGACTAGTCGATACTATTACTACAAACATTTCAAGATATTTATCTCTCAAATTTTAATGATGATTTAAAATTATTAATCATGTTGGAGCTCCGTTAAGGGTCAAGAATAAAAATAGGGAAACAAAAATATATCTTAATTTTTAAAATGACAAAATAATGTATAAGATAAAATTTTAAAGGTAAAGGTAAAGTTATTCTATTTCGATCGATACAAAAAAGAAGTTTGACCTTTTTCTTTATTTGACATTTTGCAGGAGCATGAAAATATTTTCCTTCGTATCGGATTCGCGGTTGGTGTTAACCTTTTTTTGTATTTTTATGTATCATAGTAAGTGAGTGCAATTATTTTTTGGTCTTGTTTTTGTTTTACATTTGAAAGTGTTAAAAATTTCAATAATCTACGTGTTTTTTCAAGGTAACGCATATATATTATTATATATAAACGTATTTAAATGGCCGATTGTCTTATATGTATATAAAAAAATTTCTCAATATTATCATTATCGTCAAATAATGATATAAAATACTAAGTACTCAAATTTAGATCGATGAACTATTATATTAGCAAAAATATGGCAATAGCAATTGTCCACACAAGAAAAATGTAATTAGATGTCTATTTTAAATAATGCATTTCACATCACATCAATTGATGTACATTGTGACAATTAATAAAAATCTTACAATAATTTGTGTAATATCAATTTCTAACTACTAGTTGCTACCTTCATGTCTCAATCTTTTTGTATTTTGCTTTTAGGAATGCTTACCATTAATTGAATTAATACCAAAGGGCCACAAGAAACAAGTAACAAATTGGATTTATAAGGTATATTAAGGAATTATGACACAAAGATAACATCCAAAAGGTGTGGCTACATATGTGGCCAATCAATTGTATAAAAAAACTAATGTTTAAATAAATAGAATTTGAAATTTATTATTCATTTTTATATATAGCAATGACAAGTTATTACTATTATAATGACAAATTGAATTTTCAGTTAAATATCTAGAAGTATATAGAGAAAATAGTTATTAAGTTCATGTAAATATGTTATTCGCTTTCTGAATTCGCCGTTGATTCAAATCTCAAATTAGATACACAACGAGTAGGTGTATTATCTGCACAAATATCAATGGTAGAGTTATTTGATATTTGTGTTAGTTAATAAATATAGTTATCAATGACATGGTAAAATAATCGAGTTACGAAACGATCCTTTGCTTAGACAATGAATTATGAAAAGTATCAAGTGTATAGATAAGCACTAATCAATTTTAATCTAGAGGTGTGGCACAAGGGTGGAGCCAATGTATTTGATTACGAGTTCGATCAAACTAAGCAGCAATCTAAATTTTGTATTTGTCAAGAATTTCACTGAATATATATACAAATTATTATTAATTTAGAACGAATAATTTTAAAGAATTAGAATTTCAAAACCATAAACTTCAAACTATGACCTCTACTTCTACTTTCGCAAGTCGCAACCTTGTAATGGAGAGTGTTTATTTAGGTTTATAGTGAAAAAGTTGACAGATAAGTCGCTTTTATTATCGATCTAATATTATCGTTTTATAAAAATAAAAATTTTATAAAGAGAATGAAAAACTTATACAATTGTGACACATCATTTTCATACCAAATACACAATTGTGACTATCACTTTCATGCCAAACATACAATTGTGACACTCATTATCATACCAAGTATACTAGTCCCTACTCTTTCATCCCTCACTAATTTTAAAAGAATTTGCTAAACCTAAACCCCATTTGGTCTGTGGAAAATAGCACAATTGGTGATATATCCCTATAACAGGCCAATATGCTTGGTTCAAAGGGCCCAAAATGGACAATGAGGATACTATGTCATTATGTGCCAAATATTGTAAAATCTTCCCAATAACTTTGCAATGAATAGCCTAATCCTACTTTTTTTTAAAAGGATTAAAATATTCAGTAGTTTTTTTCATAAATATTTTGATTAAATCAGTGAGAAAGTAGACAGTGAAAAGAAAAAGGAGCGAATGATGTCAACAATCAACTCAACAAAGACATTAGAGAAAAATAAAGAAAGACGTGTTAAGCTTGTTTTTCTCTCAGTCGACTCATACATAATCGTCTTTTTCTATTATAGAGTCGAACTCTCTGGAAAAATTGTATCTTGTAAGTTTTTGGAAGAAAAACATAAAAATAGATATCGATAAAAGGAAAAAAACTCATTTTTCGAACCGGAAGATACATCTTCTAAGCTTGTCATTCTCCACACTATTATTATATTATGTATAGGGCGAATTTTCATAGAAATCACATTGAATTAGTAGTGGAAAGAACCTTTATTTCTAGCTTTCTAATAAAATGCCCTCACATAATGTCCTTCCTAAATCCTAGTGTCATTGTTGACTTCAACTTGCAAGATTCGAATTCGAGGCCTCTGATTAAGAATGAAAGAATACTTACCATTTTAGGAGAACCCTGGTTGATATCAATTCATCATTATCATAGAAAAACATACTTGTAATAAACTAGAATCAACATATTGAAACTTTAGTTTAAAAAAGTGGTCCTTCACTTGAGTCAAACAAAATTTAATTCAAGGAAAAAACAAGTGAGGATAAGTTTTAAACAGTGTGAATTTTGTCTAACCTAACATGTGAGAACTAACAACATTAATGTCTTTCTCAAAAGAGTTTGACATCAAAGGGTACAATTCATGTAAAAAAAAAAAACAATTTATCTTAAATTCACTTGTCTTCTCAACCCTTCAATAAATGTCACTGAAAGAGATGGAAAATAATTGAGATGATAAATTGTGGGAATAAAGTTAGTTCTACATATTGATGACTATTTAATGTTTTTGTTTTTATTTGCTTTTCTTTCTTTGAGTGCTTTGAGAGGAATGGGGATGAGGAGGGAGCAAAGAAGTTGATATCAATGATATGTATTTGATTTCTTCGATCTTAATCAGAGGTTTTGATTTTGAAATAAAGATTGTTTCTTGTTTGATAAATTTTACGTGAATAAATTTAAGTTAATTAGATAAGTGAATAAAGAATTATAAAATAAATTATCTATACAAAAAGTTGATAATATGAGAATGTAAAATTATTTTTTCACGATTGATGTAAAGAAAGTAAAATCAACCTGAAATAAAGAGCATAATATTTTTAAAAAATGTAAATATTTTTTCACATGGTTGATATATAAAAATTGATCTTTAATAAGAAAATTCTAAGTTATAAAATATTCCTAATTAAAAAAGTAGAGATGAAAAACATCACATGTTCTATTAATAGTTTTCCTCTTTGTTTGCTAATAACTCAACATGGAGCTTGAATTTTTTTTCACCTATTTGCCATTCCTCCCATATATTATTGTCCTCTCCATTGGTTATTAACTATATTAGCTACATACCTATTTGTTAATTTGAATAGAAAATAAAGATATTATTTTTTAAATTTCTTATTCGATGTTTCAATATCACTTACTTAGAAATTTTAATTAATTTAAATTTGTGTTGCATAAAATTATTAAAAAGAGGGGCGTTAATTAGTACCAAATTTAATTATATCTAATGACTGATCTTGAACTTTTAATTTTCACTTGCTCCATAAGCAATATTCCAAGGATATACAAAAATTGTTGATCTTGATTTTATGCTCATGAAGCAAGCATAGTCAAAAGTTCGCGATCACCTATTTCTAAAGTCTATTATTTTGTAAATTATCCCATCTTTTCATACATTTAAAACTAAAAAACTCAATATTTATAATTAAAAATAACTTTTTAAAATTCATTCCACCATGACTATTAATGGAAGAAGAATAAAATATAAAGAAATGAATTCAATCTTCCATTCAATCAATTTACAAACAAACAAATAGAGAAAACAAAAATAAAGTACTAAATGATTGAGATTTTCTTCATTTTTAATTAGGACTTTTGAATTAAAGTCATAAAATAATAAAAATTATTTTAAAAATATTTTTTTTAAAAATAAATTTCATATATTATAATACGTGTATCAGATACCGAGCGGAAAAAATAATTATGTGGACCCATGAGCAATAGTTTAGAGTGGCGGTGGGAAGGTAGGGGTCTGTATTTTGTTAGGAAAAAAAAACAAATATTGCCCCCTAATGACTAATTATAATAAAGTCAAAAATACATCAAATCTTGTTTAAACAATACCACCATTTTATTATCCAAAATTATAGGCAATAACACATGGTTTGCTACTTTTGATTAACCCTTTACCTACTATCTAATCAAACCATATTTGACCCTAATATTTATTCTTTTTATGAGCTAGCTTTTCAGATTTTGATTAGAAACGAACTCAAAATGAATTCTATAAATAATTTGATCTGTTTTACTGTAATTATATAAATACTTAATAAAATTATATTTATTTTGAATTTACTATTTCAAAAAAAAAAGATAAATTTATGAGCATTTTTTAATTTATTTACGTGTTTGATAAACTTGACTCTTTTTTTTTAAAGTTAGAATCAATCACAAATCCATAAATTTATCATCCAAAACTTAAAAGCTTTTAATATTGTAAGCATTTTTAATTTGACATATTATTTCTTTTGTAATCCTTGAAACACCCTTTCCAAGACAGAATTATTAATTCCCTCAATCATTCCATTTTGCCAATTGCACTCTATTTATTTATTTATATATCTTTAGTAAATATTATTTTCTTCATTTCATATGAGATGAATATTTTTTGTTTTACATGATAATTAAGAAATTATATTAATTTTGTAAGCATTTTCTACTTTATACTATAATTAAAAAATTATTAATAGATTAATTAATTTTACTATTTTATTTTTGTTTTATTTTAATGAGATTCTTAATTTTTATTTATTTTAGATCTTTGTGTGATTTAAATGTTATGCGTTCAAATTATAAAAATAGATGCTGAGACCAATACTTATAATATGATAGACTGTGTATAACTTTACATTACATGCTCTGAAATATGACACCTGCTAAATTATATCAATATGTGATACTTTATGTACTGAACCGACCTAACCAAGATGTTCTTGAAATAATGTATTTCCCTTTGACCCTAACCAACAAATAACCCCCTCCCAACCCCCACTCCACCCCACCCCACCCCAAACCCCCTCACCCAAGATTTATATACATGAGTTCTCTCATCCCACCAAAATACCATTCAACAAAACTCAACACACCTCAAAAGAAAAATGGCAACAAGAATAGTGGGAGAGAAGCAAAACAAAGGATCCATGTATGTATACAACTTAGACACCGGAAACCCAAAGCCAAAGCCAAAACCAGAACCAGACTTATCAACCATGTTTAAAAAAGGTATATCAAAAGGATGGCCCCTTAGAAGATCAAAAACGTATCGCGAAAATCATCATCAAAATAACAATGTTGTCATCACAACAACAAAAGGAGAAACAACAAGAAAATCAGTTTCATCAATTGAAGGACAAGTTATTGTTAATAAAGAAATTGAATTATCAAAAAATCCAATTATTGAATCAAGAAAATCAGCTTCTTGTGTTATTGGAACAAGAAAATCATTGACACATGTTGAATTAAATGTGGCATCAATGGCTGCAATTCTTCAAGTTAAAGTATTGGTCACAGACATGCCAGGATTTATGCAAGTTCATGCTTTTAAATGTGCAAGAACTACTTATGATAGCTTGGAGAAATTTAGTTCCAAACATATGGCCTATAACATGAAAAAGGTACACCTTCGTTCTCCGTCTCAAATTATCTGTCGTATTTATCTTTTACATAAGAATCTTTTAAAACTAATTTTATCGTTATTCATGTCTTCAAGATATAGTTTAATCTCCTCATTAAATATCTACGCTGTTGAGATGTTTATAGTGTTCAAGAACTATTACCTCTAATAAGGATCGATAAAATGAAAAAACTTAATTAATTTTGTCTTAAAGTTGTAAAATGAAAGATAATTTAAAATAACTATTTATAAAAACTAGGACAAATAATTTGAGATGGAATGAGTATGTGCTTTTCCTATCTTTTTACCTTTAAATTTTGCTAAGGATAATCATTCGAAGTCAGAGTATTCAAAAAAAAAAAAGTCAAGAAAATAAATACATAAAAAAGTTAAATTAATAGAATTCAATATACACAATATATATATATATATATATATATATATATATATATATATATATATATCTTTTTTTTAACCTATTTACATGATATAATATTTCGATAAAAAAGTATTAATCGACACCCTAAACAATATTAACTCCACCACTATACATATCACCTCATATTTTCACACGATTTCATTTTTTAAAATTTTATGCAATTTAAGAAAGTTTAACTTGTATACACGAATAGGTTATGATCTTTTTTTGCCATTAGATAACTTACAAAAATAACATAATTATCGATCCTAATTCTAATTTGGTAACCCATAACATGTTAATAATATGTTGTAATCGATTAAAATATATCTATAATTTTTTTTATATTATCGATATATATTTTCGATACTCTAAACATTGAAATTATATTAAGTCAAATGTACCTAGAAAAAACCTCAACCACATATGGTATAGCTTAAAGAAGTTTCTCATTCTGTCTGTCTCCATTTGTTCATTATACATATCCTTTTTTGCATTTATTATTATTTATCCAAATATCTATGGCATAAAATATATTTTTTTTACTATAAGAAATTTATCTATACAATTTCCTAAAATGTTTTTTTCAATAGTTATTACCCATTTTGAGGAAAAACAATAAAAGATAATTTTAATAAAATAACCTTTACTCATATATTTATTTTTATGGCACATGTAATTGTAAGACAAATTAACACATTTTTGCAAACCTGTCAATCAGATCTGAGACAACTGATAATTGTAAAAATTACATGTTAATAATAGCAAAATGTATCTCTAATCATGTGGCTAATTGTCAATTATTATTCACTTCTTAGTCATCCCATGTGAATAGCAAAAGCCAAATAGTTGCTAATTGTAAGAATTAATTATATATTGATCATAAAGTAGATGACAATTATGGAGTAACAATACATTAATTAAATATATTTGTATATTAAGTAATAGGGTTCAAGGTAGCGATATGATTCGTGTATACATTATTTTATTTTAAACCTCACTTTTAAAATTAAACTAAATATAATGTTGTTATTGTTTAGCGATTGAACCGTTAATAGATATATGGTAAATTTATAAATATCACAAGCAAAGTAATTAAAAGTGTATATTTCAGTTAGTTAGATATCAATAGTAATTAAAAGTGCTATTTACCAACTAAGTTTTATATATAGATAATGTAAAAGAATTTTTATAGAACTATCATATTGCTAAAAAATAAATACTAGTAATTATGTTATTGCAACAAAAATAAAGAACATTGATAAAGTTAATAGTTAAAAACATATTTGAACTATTATTTTTTTCGCGAATTTTATATCTTAATTATTAGTTGTTTCCTTCTCCTATTTGACCTATCACCATCTATATATTAAAACGCAGAGTTTTTGGCAAAAAGCATACTTCAACTATACTCCAAATATAAACTACATCCTTAAAGTATTAATTTTTAGCAGAATTTTTTTTAAACTACATCCTTAAAGTATTATTTTTAGCAGAAAACATCTTTTAAGTATTTGTAAGTGAACAACTTTCATCCTTTTGTGAGGATATTGTCAAAAAATTAAGAAATTTTACGAAAAAATGAGTAGTTAACGTGACTATCAACAAAAGTTATTCTGGAAAATTTCATTACTTTCTACAAGAAGTTCTTTAAAGTTAAATTTTAGACACTGTTGCTCATGGAAACTAAAAATGATTGGAAGGTGTGAGTGCACATGATTTGCCTTTTAGTGAAGAAAAGAAGTTGGAGATTAATTATTTCTAAGTTGGAGATTAATTATTTTTACCTTTTTCTTAACCAATTAAATGAATAGATTTTTGGGTCAATCTAATATCAAAGTGACCAAAATATTGATTATGTCTCGTATTTGAGTTTCATTCTACATTACTAGACGCGGAAGTCTCCAACAAATGTCGCTTCTAGCATATTCAATTGAGAAGAAACATATTTAAACTAATAATATGTTTTATTAAAATTAGGGATAATGTCCAAGTACCCCCTCAACCTATGCCCGAAATCTCAGAGACACACTTATACTATACTAAGGTCCTATTACCCCCCTGAACTTATTTAATTAATAACTTTTTTACCCCCTTTTAGCCTACGTGACACTATCATGTGGGCCCAACGATGGTTGACTTTTTTTTTCAAACTAGTGCCACGTAAGCTAAAAAGGGGTAGAAAATTACTTATAAAATAAGTTCAGGGGGTAAATAGGACCTTAGTATAGTATAAGTGTGTCTCTGGGATTTCGGGCATATAGGTTGAGGGGGTACTTGTGCATTTTCCCTTAAAATTACATGAAAAATGAATGAAAAAAGGATCAAATTCAAAGATTTTGCATAATTCTTAATTCAATTACGATAAAAGTTCAAAATAATATTCTTAGCATATTTAAGAATAATAATTAGGAAGGGACTACTTAATTTTTTGTGGGATATATCGATTAGTTTTCTGATAAATTCAAGTAGAAGGTTGAAAATTGTTTACTTTAAAATACTTGAAGAAGGATGTTTTCTGCTAAAAATGATACTTTAAGGATGTAGTTTAAGTTTTGGTATAATTAAAGGATGTTTTCTGCTAAAGATGATACTTTAAGGATGTAATTTAACTTTGAGGTATAGTTAAACGATGTTTTTGGCCAAAAACTCTTAAAACACACCTCAAATCTTATTAGACCAACGATTGATTATTCCTTCTTCTTACCTGAACTATCATCATTTACTCATGATAAGTTAAAAATATAGATACTGATAATTCAAGTACAAAAAAGAAAATTAAAGTATGAAATTCACGAAAAAATGATAATACGAACATATTTTTGACTATATATCATATTATCCATATATATAAGTTAAATCGTATTCTAACGGGATTTTTTTTTTGACAAATTTTAAACAGGAATTTGATAAAATATATGGGCCGGCCTGGCATTGCATAGTGGGCTCAAGTTTTGGGTCATATGTTACTCATTCCACAGGTGGATTCCTATATTTTTCAATGGAAAAACTTTATATTTTAATCTTCAAGACAAAAGTTCAAAAGACCATTGAGTCCTAAATAATTAATTTATTTTGGTAGTAATACTTTTAGTTTTGTGATTTTTATCACTTTTTTTTTTAATTTAGAATTTTCTTTATTTATTTTTTAGATTTGTAAATGGAAATTCATTGAAATGAAGTGTGTATATGTCTTAATTTTTTTAAGAAGAAAAAAGTACCATTATCCTAAAGTATACCTCTTCTAATTGATCTCCTTTCTTTTTTAGGATATATTATTATAATAATTTAAGAGAAGTTTCTCGTAAATTCATTCTTTAGTATCAACTCATTAGTGTGTGTCCAATCGCGTAACTCAATATCTTTTTTAGAATTTCATTTTGCAAAAGAGTGATTAATTATTGTAGAAACAAACGAAAAAAAGGCTTAGACACAACAATGACAAAATACTTTCTATAAATATAATAACCAAAACTATGACTCCTATAGTTAACTTATCTGATTTAATGTAAATATTGAATAGGAATGGATATTTTCGATCAACGACCTCTTAGTATTTCGTTTTCATGCGAACTATTTTAATTTTTCCCATTTTCTCCTTTAAAAAGAGTCTCTTGTAGTTTATTTTTTATTTATAGAAAATACATTTTGTATTTGTGCTAATGATATTAATAGTTTCAATTATGTGAAATTGATGTAAAGGGTTATATATAATAGTTAGGCTTTGTATTTTAGGGATCTATTAGGATTAGCACTAAATGGGAGAATTACTTTTTGGCTAAAGTACAAACCAATAGTGGCTAGATTT
This sequence comes from Solanum lycopersicum, assembly GCF_036512215.1. NCBI lineage: Eukaryota > Viridiplantae > Streptophyta > Magnoliopsida > Solanales > Solanaceae > Solanum > Solanum lycopersicum. The sequence goes on along the minus strand of NC_090811.1, from coordinate 1,500,445 downwards.
TAAACATCATTTCATTTTCCAAATTGATATATTGTCTTTATTAGTATACACTTTCTTTCACTATCTATTTAATGCCAACATTCAAGTGATTCCATATCATTTTTGGCTTTCTAGATCTTACATCTAATCCTCCTAAAAAGTGAAATAAATAAAATTAAATAATATATATATATATATATATATATATATATATATTATTTGCATTGTGTACGTAGTACGTGCCATAAATATAGATCGTGACAGTTTTATATCACGTCTACCCTTGTGCAACTAGGTAAAGATATTGACACAATTAAGTTACTATTCATAAAAGTATTTATAAATAGAGGTAACATCTAAACTTAATGAGTTTGGATACAATAAAATCTACTAAATACTCGAGTTACTAGGTCTCGAATGTAATATTGACATATATTTGATAGTATTTATTGCATACATAAATCTAGGTCTTGAATTTAATATTGACATACATTTGGTAGATATTTATCACATACATAAATCTGGTCTAACTCAAAATTATTAGGTTTGATTGAACTCGTAGGCATCTGTTCCACACATATGATTTCTATAATAAACAATTATCAAGAATCTTGAAAATTAGTTTGGATCTTTATAACAGTTAGATTACATCGACAATATACAAATCTTTTATGTAAATCTATAGTAACAACGATAGTGATATAAAAACCTTATAAAGCTAAATATATTATTTTCGATAAATACTCAAGTCAAGTTATTTATATATAACATAAATCCTTAATTAATTTTTGGTTATTTCTATACTACTAGGTGGGGTTGTTCAAACCTAAACCTCCCCCACTTCAATTTTTTTTTACTTAAGTGGGACAATTCTACCCAAAAAAAAAAAAAAAGACCCTTACAGGTTGTAATATATAAAAATATGTGGATTATAGCAGCCAACACAAGACAACAAATTAATGGATTTAAATTGGGAATTGGGTGGTTTGTATATTTATCAAGAAAATGACCTGTTTTTATATAAAAATATATTAAATTCAATAACCTATCATCCTTTGGTTTCTCCTTTATCCTTTTAAAATATAACATAATTTCCAATGTCAATTATATTGTAATCACTCTCATCGTTTTAATTTATTTATTTTACTGTATTTATAGTCTGTTTAAAAAAGAATAAATATTTAAAATCACAAGATTAAATTAAACATCATTTCAAAGTAAAAATAAAATAATTAAATTAAAACAGAGATAGTTAATGTTTATTTTAATATATAACATAATTTCCAATGTCAATGACATAGTAAAGCTCTCTTCGTTCTAATTTATTTATTTTATTGTATTTTTAGTCTGTTTTAAAAAGAGTAAATATTATCTTTTATTTTTTTAATAACTTTTTAATTTCAATGCAATATTTAAAATCACAATAATTAAACGTCATTTCAAAGTGAAAATAAGATAATTAAATTAAAACGGAGATAGTTGATTTTTATTTCCACCAAATAAGAAAAAAGGCCTACAATAAATAATACTACTTGTAATTGTTTTAGGTGATAAAACTTTGGAATTTTTCAATTATTATCAACTTGGATAACAATAAGTCAAAAAGCCATGAAAAGCACAACTTTCTTGAACCTTCAAGCTGTCTTTAATATTCAAGAATGGCTAAATTTGCTATATTATGCATAAAATAAAATTAAGTAAAATAAAAAACAGACAACAATTTTAGAAAAAAATGCATTTTTTAATTCCATTGTTTATATTATTACAAAAGGAAAAACAATAGATTTTATGCAAAATAAATTTGTGTCTATAGCAACTAAATAAAATTTAGATATCAATGTTATTATACGTGCATAACAGTTAATCACTAAAAGATCTCATCACGAACAAAACTGTTATAAAAAGATTTAACTAAATTAACATATATTTTTTTTTAAAAAAAACATATTTACATTCAACATCAACAAAGTCTTCTTAGTAGAAAAATTCGTATAACACTTATTCAAAGCGCGATAAATTAAGAAATTATGAAAATTAATAAATATCGTACCATCTAACTCGAACACTACAATCATTTTTTTTTTTTTTTAAAAAAGACAAGACAAAAAATAAAAGGCAACAAAATTCTGATCTTACAAACCAAAAAGAAAACCATGATTCATTCATTTGGCTGAAAATATAACATTTAGTACATATATTACCACAACAAACTAAAACACATAAATATATAACAAAACATAGAGGTAATTAATTAATAATTTCACCAAATATATTTATTAAGACTTAGGTTTGACATTTTTTCTTGTTTTTTTAGATTTATCAATAGGCTTCCCAAAAATACCACAAACACCACAACCAGATACCTTAGGAGATGGAGGATCTATGGACGGTTGCATGTAGTTATCTGTAGCTCGAGATTTAATAGGTTTGGGCTCTGACGATTTTTTTTCTTTTTTCTTCTCTTGTACGCCTTCTTGATTATCAATTTTATTGAGTTCTCCAGATAATAATTTATCGTCCCATATTAAACCTGACGAACCTTGTCTTCTAAACGAAATTTCTGATCTTGGTAACATTTCTCCAATAGATGGTTGATCACCCATATAAAAACTCTAGTCTAAATTTTTCTTTTTCCTTCTTCTTCTTCTTGATCTATATGAAATTGAGTCAAAATAGTTGTTCAATATCTTGATATATACAAAAACAAGAAATAATATATGAAAAGATTAGTTGGACAATGATGTGATCATATATATAAAAATAATTTTTTTTTAATCATATCTTATTTTGTATAGTGTGTTTTTTGATATTACTATTTTGCCCTTTGAAATTTTGTGATATGGTTTTGAAGATTTGACACTCTAGTCTCTATATAAAATCATAAGTTACACTATATTTATATAGTTTAGTTTATGAACGTCGTGAATCGGTAGAAGTGCTTCATTCTTAATCCTTCGATGTGGATTTCGGACATCAGATGAAAAATAAAAAAAATATAGTGTAATAATTTTTTTTGGATATTTCATTTTGTTGAATTAGGTTTAACCATTGATATATATTAACAAGAAATAAGATATTAAGTTTGGACAATGACGTGATCATAATATAAATGAATATCACATGTTATAGTGTTAAAATTATTGCGTACACTCAAAAAATTGTTCTATATATTGATATTGTAATTTATATTTTTAGGGAAAATATAGAAAGACAAATTATTAATGCGGATTATAAATTTGACCAAGAGGAAAATAATTTATACGATTTATATGTTTTAAAGATTTAACTTATATATAAACTCTAAATTGATATAATTTTTACATAATTAGTATACTATTTACCTCCATATTCCTTCATATATTAAAAAGAAAGTGTACTTTTAACAAATTGTACATAGTAGATATGTTATTAATTCATTTTTATGGATAATTATTTGTAACTAAGGGTGATCTGATAGTATAAAATTTATTTATGCATAACTCATATGAAAATCAATTATCAAACGATCGCTTAAAACATGTATTAAATCATGGATAACTAATATTATAGGTGTTTGTTTTGCAATTTAAAAATCTACATAACTAATATATGCGTAGGCTACGAGGAAATCTATGTATTATTTTGTGCAAAATTAAAAGGTGACGTACATAAATAACTAAAATCTGCACAAAAATAATACATAAATTTCGTCGATAACTTTATCCCTACATTACTTATATCTACGTAACTCTAATTAGTTATACGTACCAAACAAAATAGTTGGTAACCAAAACTAATACTTGCATCATTTTCTATAATAACACCTTCTGCCAAATGATACCTAAATTGTTTAAACATACACACACTTGCAGAGTCAAAGTTTGGATTTGGTAATACATTATAATTGGATAATTTGATTTAGACTAGTAATTAAATTTAGACATCTCGAATTTAAGCTTTTAAAAATGATAAATAGGTTATGCAGTGCATACATTTAAATTTAATCATATTCAAAACGTTTATCAAATACACGAATAAAAACTCCCAACTCAAAAAGGACAATATGTTGAATATGAAGGTAGTAAACCAATTTTGAGGAAATAAAAGTTAATTGAGGGTCTAAATTAGAGTATTAAAATAGCAGCCATCTTTGAATACAAAATTAGCATTCATGAAAAAAATTTATTAAGTAATAAATACAATAATTATTTATCCTGATTTTTTCAGATTGATCGATTTTATTATTTTAGGGAAGTTTTTAAAATTATGCAACTATGCTAATTCTTCAAAATAATATGATGTATATTAACCTACAAATCTTAGATACTATCTTCTTAACATATTATAAGTTTGACTAATTCAACCAAATTAATAGAAATAGACCTAACAGATTCATAATGGATAAACATTTATTATTATATTTGTTTGAAAGAAGAACAAAGAGAGGTAAATCTATATCTATATCTAAATATTAATTCGAATTGACACGAATCTCAATGATGACGATGATCAAGAATTGACTATTGATAACACAAGTAGATATAGAAACATACAAAATATATATAGTGGGAGTCTGAAAAGGATAGTGTGTAACATAACACAATATCTGAAAAAGTGTGTATGCGAACCTTACACCGTACCTTGATAATACGTTAGTAAATATAGAAAACACACGTAATACATGCAGTGGAGTATGACGAAGGTAGTGTGTATACACAACAACATATCCGTCTAATCCCACAAGTGGGGTCTGAAGAGGATAGCGTATACAGTGACCTTAGCCCTTACCTTGATAACACAAGTAAATATAGAAACACACATAATATATGCAGCGGGTTTCAGGAGAGTAGTGTATACACACAACGACATACCAATCTGATCCCACAAGAGAGGTCTGGATAGTGTAGTGTAAATGCAGACCTTATGCCCCTATATTGGAAGGCAGAGAGGTTGTTCCCGATAGTGTCTATCTGTTGAAAGAGATTAATCAGAGTATGCAATATGCATTTTCATAGCAAGAAGGCTATTTTCCAATGTACCTGTTTTAAAAAGTTGTAAAGTTTCAAAAGCTAATCCAGAAAATTGTACAGAACTTTTCACCAAGCTACAGTTAAAGTTTTTCCAAAACTAAGATTTTATCAAAACCTTATAGAGTCTACTAATGGCTCACTACTGAGCTCAGCCTTCTTTTGTCTTTGAGGATTTCACTGAGAGGCTTTGGACCTGAAAAGTCTTCTTTTTCACTTCCTCCAGATGGACCAGTTCCCTCAAGTGAATTAGCATATTCTCTTCCTCTCCTCTTTTCTTCTCTAATCTGAGCTAGAGTCTTGGGTGCACTAAACGTCTCTGTCTCTGGAATGTCAGTCAGTCTCTTCCTAGAATCCATCCTCCTCCTAGGGGGTTCATTTGCAAAAGGTCGCGACTCGCCCCGTCTCCTGTCCTTGAAATGCTGCTGTCTGTAACTGCTTCCTTGAGACTGTCTCAACCTTTTCAGCCGATTGGCACCCTCCAGACGAGTGCGGTTCGAAAACCTGGGGGAGAAAGAAACATTGCTTTCCACTTTTGAAGCCCTTCTTTGAGGTATCCACCGGGAACCCTGTGGACGATGCCTATCCCTGCTGCCTTGCTCATGGACATTCGACCTAGACAGGTCAAACCTTCTAGACAAGTGATCTGGAGAATCACTTTCATGGGCTCGTCGCTTCTTCAGAAGGTCCCGGAGGTCAACATTGTCTCTGCCGCGAAAAGCCAGTTCTCTAGGCAATTCTCTTTTACGAGATACCCTCTCTCTTCCATGAGCAGGGATAAGAAATTCTCCGACGCGTTCATTCATTTCATGATTCTCAAAGTTATAATAAGAAGTTTTCTGTTCTACGTCGGACACAATTCCTATATCTGGATATGCAGGATCATACTCGAGGTGGTTCTCAAAATCATACCCAGTGAACCGTTCGTCAAGCTCCCTGTCTTCCATATCATGATGCATCAGATAATTATGTTCATCTTCGTGACTCAAACCTACTAATCTATCATCAACAAGAACATCAAAACCGGGAGATGATTCTAACCACTCCTCTCTCTCCACGTTGTCCTCCACTTCTTCATCTGAGCTCTGGTTGGGGGACAAATAGGATCCTCCTTGGGTAAGGCCTTCAGCATGAACAAACGGAACTAACCCGACTGCAGCAGCTTCTTCAGAAGGAGATTCTGACGTCTCATGAGAAGCACTCTGCTCACCAACATTATTAGTGATCAAAGGAACATCCACTTTTGAGTTGACATATTCATGTGCTGCTTCCTTGGGCCCCATTTCTGAAGAATTCGGATGTCTCTCGACTGCTGAAAGATCAGTTTCACTTCCTGCAAATGTCTTCTTCATCTCAGCTGTTGGTTCATCAGGGACCTCAGAAGCTACTTTTGAGGATTTCCATGCAGTTGCACCATCATCAGGTCCATGCAGATATGCACATCTTTCACCTTTATTGCAATAGCCACTGAAATAGAAGTAACAAGGCATATTTGTCTTGTTAACAGGCACAACAGATTTGTTGGGTTGAGGAGCCAATTCAGATGACTTCTCAGCATGGCTCTCTAATGGCTGAGAAAATGGACAGAGAAAAATTAGCACGTCCAAAGAATTTAAAATAACAAGTTCAAGAATCAATTTAAGTCAAATCAGAAAAAAAGGAAATGAAAGGTCAGACATATATTTGCTTTAAACCATGTAATTTCTTGTTTACTAGGTCCTTAAGTAATCCATGACATTGTCACAAAAACCTTCAGACAGTGGAAGATCTAACAACCACTTACCAAATACTTTTCATTGTTTTCTTGGAGTATCGTAAATCCACCTCCCGAACCACCCTGCCCAACACTGACCTTTATCCATTTTGCTCCCTTGGTGACTTGAATCCCTAACCTCATGGTTGAAGGTGGGTGGTCGTTTCAACTAAGCCATCCCTCCTCATTAACCAGTCACAAGGTACTTAACACATTTACAACCCCCCCTCTTTCTGTTCCATGAGAAGAATTAATATGAGCATTTATTAGAGAATAATACAAGACATTGAACACATACACCTTCAGAAATTGCACAGATTGTTAGTTAAATCAGAGATTTGTGCATTTCGAGGAGCCTGAGGTTTCAGATATCCACGCTACTCCTAAAGAATGTTGCACTGTACACTTTTCAGGAAAAGAATTTGGACCTTGCGCTTTAGGCTTGTTAAAAAACTTAAAACTTCAGCAAGAAATGGTTACCATGGATTTGGCTGACACAAACAAGTCACGAGTAGCCAGTAAATTTTAGTGGGGATCTATATTTTTGGACTCCTACTGATAAGAAAAGTGTTTAACAAGAAGATATCTCGCTTTCTTTGCAGACAAAGGCCTTGAGGAGCCGCTAATTATTAGTGGAGATCTATATTTCTTGACTCACGAAGTAGGAAACGTGCTTCTTTGGATGATATCACGTTTTCATGGAAAGAGGAGATAGAGACAAACACAATATTCAATTCTACTATTCTAGAGCTTAGGCAGACTCTAGCCGAGTTGTAATTATCCGACCCTATAGACTAACACTAATATTCTTAAATTCTGATATATGAAACAGTTTAAACATATCTGAACTCAAACTATTTTAAGTAGAGAGAAATATTCTAGCCAAATCAAAAGCATATTTTATTTTGTTGCATTTTTGCAGTAATAATAATATCAAAATCAGCACAACTATCAATTTCAAACTATGACAGGTTTGTACTTACCGGATGTCGAAAAGCACATGTTGGGTTAAGACAGCTTCCAGCCACCCAGTACCAGCAATCCCTGGGATTGAGCCTTGCCATCTCACTATGTCGATATTCACATTCCATTCCCTGGAACAAAAATCCATATCACAAAACCAGATTCTTAGAAACAATACTTGAAACAATGAGACAAGACACACACAAACACAATTATACATGTGGAAAACCCGGAGTCAGGCACAATGACAATCACAACGCAAAGCTAACAAAAACACCTAAGATTACCAATACAGGTATGACATAATTAAAACAATAATATAAATGTTCATTGCATTGAGACCTATTACTCCGATTGTTGTTATTCCATCATCTCTTAACCTAATCTACTAGAGTTGAATTGAAAAACTAAAACTATAAATAGAGAAACAATTAAACACAATAATAACTTAAAACAAAGAAACAGCACCAATACAACAAACTAAATGAAGACAATCAACTGAATTCACAACTTCAGCAAACCACAACACGATCATCGACTCACTTTATTAAAAAAACTTAACATAACACCCAAATCCATTTAACCGTTCCATCATAAAACAAAAATCCAACAAATCAATGCACCCTAATCCTGAAAAACACACATCTAACACGATACGTGCACACACACACTCTAATTCAAATTTCATACGACTTGTTTACTTGACACAAAGTTTTAACATATACATTACATCAGCATTAACATATACTTAGTAGAATGACACAAAAAACATATTTTTTTCTTCAAAAAAAAGGTTGGGGGGTAGGGTAAGGGGAAAACAGGAAAGAGTTTACCAGGTGAAGAATCGAACCCTCACCAACAAACTAACAATTCAGGTATCCAATCAACTGAACTACTAACGTTCCCCGACGTAACACATAATCAACAAGCTAAACAAACACCCATATAAAAATGAACACAAAATGCATTCATCCACCATTTTTTTCCCACCAATTCTTCAACAGTTACATAAACCAAAAACAAATTGAAACCCAGATTAGAAATGCAGATAATCAACGAGCTAAACAAACACCCATATAGAAATTCACACAAAAAAATACGTTCATCCACCATTTTTTCACCCAAAAAATCGAAAATTTCGACAAATGCAGATGAAAAAAGAGAGAGCTATACCTTCTTACAAGTGAGGGGAGATGCTAAAAAATACACACAATCAGTAAACCGCTTCTTAAATTCTTCCTCCATTGTTTTCTCCCCAAAAAAAAAACCAGACGAACAAAAAAAGAAAATTTTCAAAATTCTGAAAACATTGAGGTTCTATAACTCGATCAAATTCCAAACCCTCAACAATGAATGTGTATCTATATATATGTATATATATACCTATAGATACACATATACATACAACAACTGTATAGGGTGGGGTATGAAGGTGATGATGATGCTCAAATTTTTTTTACAGAAGCTAACGCTTTCTGGGTTTTTTTTTGTTTTATAAGTTGCATTATTTGCAATATAGGTCCTTGTATTTTTGGACATGTTGCATTTACTATCCCTTTAATTTTTATTTTCATTTTAACCTGTTATGAAAAACTACTGATAACTACTGGTTCGATTAGTTCTAGTTTGTATCGATGTAAATATTAGGTTAGAAATAGAGATATTTTTATGTTAAAGGACTTGTAAGTAAATAATGATGATTAAGTTTGACGGTGTATTTTTAATTTTTTTTTTCTTTAAATGCATTTTTGACTATAAAATTTTTAGATAAAATTGTAAAATGACTAAATTTTTTGAAATTAATTTATTTTTTGACTAAATTTTTCGAATTTAATTTTTTTTTGACTAAAATTTTTGAATTTAATTTATTTTTTGACTAAATTTTTGGATTAAAATTTTAAATAATAATCTTTAAACGTATGTTTGACTATAGAGTTTGAAAGAATTTTTTATTCCGGTCTTTAAAAATATATTCAAGTTACTTGTTTTTAGGTTTTGAAACTTTAGTAAATCTTAATAGGTTAGTTGATTGATTAGTTGAATTTTTATTTTGTCGATGAGGATTCGATTCCTCACTATTGTAAAATGCATGTCACACAACTTTAGGTTATAAAACCCACAATTTCAAAAACTCAAAGTTTTCTACTTTTAAATTTCAACTTCGAACTCTATCGCGAAATGAAAGATTCTTCGACAATCAAGCGATTGATTAATCATATATACTATAATTGCAAATTATGTTGCAACATAATAAATTTTATTATTTTTTGGGTTATTACTTGTGCTTTTTCGTCATGTTTTAGTAGAAAATTAATTATCGACAAATCAATTGATTCAATTAATCCAGATTCAAATCAATTTAGATTCAATGTACAATAACTTAAACTAAGAGAAGTTTTAAAAGTTTGCATCACTTATTATTTTTTGGGTGGGTGGCTATGATCAAAAACTACATATATAGAAGTAATTACCTTCAATTTATTCAATTCTTTTACTAAATATAAAACTCTCGATATATATCGTAGTAAAATTTTTTTAGAATCGATATTATAAACACTTAGTCAATATTCATTTTGATTTAATTAATTTAAAAAGATAGTAAAATGTTCTCATACGTGAATGTGGGTGTAACACCACTATATTTAGCCTAATGTAGATTTTCAAACATATTTTTTGTACAAATTTGGTACCAATAAATAAATGATCCAAAAAAGCCAATGAGCTTTAAAAAGGTAAAATAATTATAATAATATATTATTATTTAAAAGTTTTACATGAACAAAAATATATGTGACAACAAAGTGTACACCAATTAAACAAATTAAATTGGGAAGATCTCGAGATATTATGTCAAGAAAAACATTGAAGATATAAAAATTATTCCTACATGCATGGAAATGTATTAGAGCCGTATCGAGGATTGTGGTGGTATGGATATGCATTCTTCAATTTTAATGGTCTCGGGTTTGAGCTAATTTGCGTATGGAAAAAATATTAATAAGTCTTACGTGAATCAGGACTAGTCAAGATTGAAATGGAGATGCCAGATATCGGTTGGAACAAAAAAAAACTATTATATTGAGCCAGACATGAATCTAGGATTTGAATTTGATGATTTCGATAAAGATCGAAACTATTGTATTTATTGATCAAATTTTAATATTTGTTGACATTTTCATGTGTATATTTATGGTTTGTCTAAAATCATTCATGCATAACATTGTTTTTTTTTTTTGTTATTTCTAATTTTAACAGAAACAAGATGGGGATTACAATGTGAGGAATCGAACCCTTACCAATAAAATGTGATTTCAGATAATCAACCAATTGAGTTACTAAGATTCCGCTCCTAACGTCGTTTTATATTATATATTATTATAAGAGGGAACCAAAAAAGTTAAAAGTTGAATTACGATTTTACCCTTATTATAAATTAAAATGATATAAAAATATTTAGTTATTTAATTTAAATATTTAATTATATTATTTTAATAGAAATGTTAATGACTTTTGCACTTCTTTAGATTAATTCTTAATTAAAATATCTAATTCAATTTATCTTCTTTAAATATTTACCCTTTAATAGATACATGTATATGGTTTAGCTTCTAGATTAATTTATGTTCTTAATTAATATTTGTCTTTAATTCCTGTAACACTTGACCTTTCAACTTTGTAAGTTAATCTTCATATTCCAAAACTATATCTTTTTCCTATAAATACAATCTTTTAATATTATTTTTATAGAAAGATTTACATGTGATACAATTTTTGTGTGTGGAAGACTAGAGAAGTTTTAATCAAGTGAAGAAAATTTCAAGGCAAGAGGATTTGTGTCAAAATTACAAAGCATAATGTGATTATAGGAATGAATGTTAATTATTAAAATATCGAAGCTTGATGTATTTATTTATTTTTACTTATTTGTCAAGATCAGAACTATGGTAAGACCCCTCCATTTATGTAGTTGAATATCACTTCCATTAACTTGTCTTCCAAATATTTTAATTTTTTATGGTCAAAAGTTGAATGTTTATTACTATAACTTTTTTTCAATTTGCATTATCAAGAAAAAACAGAAAAAAGATTGTCTTAGCATTTTTCTATTTTTCGTTGGTTGCGTTATGCTAAACTTGCTCCGATATATGATACTTTTTTCTTTGTATTTGTAATTTTATTTTAAGAATATATTTAATTGAAGGGTGTATTTTTTGCTTTAGAAAATGAGACAAATACAATCATAAAAATAGTGTATAAGACATGCAGAACAATTAATGCTTACAAGATATTCTAATTCCAAATATTAATAATTATATTTTTGCATTTTAAATTTTAAATATTTGTAAAGAATCATTCTTACATGTGCTTGTGGATAAAATCTATAGTTTTTCGACAATTTTCATTAAAATTATCATGAGATCCAAATTTCAAAAGTCGAAAAAATGATACACCAAAATGCTTAAGAAGTTAGAAGATCTTTTTATCCTTTGACCAAATATTGCTCCTATTATTTTTTTAACAAAAAAATGTAAAATATATTTCAACAAACTTTTAATTGTAAGAATACTAATATTATCATTTTGACTCTCCATTAAATTAAAATCTGATTTATTTAATTAAATATTAATATTTTATTTGTATAATTACATAATGTAAATATCAATCATTGCACTTTAAATCTTAGTTATTTTCTTCTAATAAGTTTTTTATTTATAAATTTTAATTACTTAATTGCATTCTACTTAATGAGAAGGAGAATTTCATCTTTTACGAATTAATGTCAAACATTTTATCTTCTTGAAATGTATAAATATTAATTTAATTTCAACATTTTTATGAGACAAAAAAGACATTCTAAGAAAGTTAATCATAAGATAGTGTGCCTCCATTTTTGTTTTTGCTACTTTATTTTATCTTTTAAAACAAATATATAATTTATATATCAAAATTATAATAAAGGGAGGACTAAATGTAAAAAAAATTCTTCAAGTTAATTATATATTACAAACATTTTTTAAAAAGTTAAATTGTTTATCATTTTATTCATTGTTATGAAGTAAACGTGCAACGCACGTGTCCATATACTAGTGTGCTCATAAAAGCAAAGGATCAAGTTCTTATCTATGTTATAATTAAGAGTTGATGCTTAAAAATGAATTAATTTTGTTCCCTTTGAATGCAACTATTCATAAATATTCTATGAATCCAATATCTAATCCTTAGTGTTGTTTCTCCTAATTTTTTTTATGTTGCCGCGCTCGTATCGTCAGATCCTATAAAAATATACTAGCCTTGATTTCAGTTGTTTGTCATATTTTGATTTGACGTGAAATTTAAAGAAAGTTAACAAGACAAATAGTATCTTGTTGTCTTAAACTAAAAATATATCAAATGCATGTACCAAAACGGATTACAAACCAAGGAGGACAAACAAATTGAAACAACGGGAGTACTGCTTTTGGAGGATCCCATCGATACCTTTGAAGAGTCCGCGAGCAGCATAGCTAGTGCTTTCTTTATAGGCCTAAACAACATTGATTGATTGTCAAGATTACACAGAAAGAAAGCAAAATCTGAAGGAATTTCATTCATTAGAACACACTATGTAACAGTGTCACAGATACAATGTAGTTAAGTCTCAGAAGGTAAATCTTCAACAAAAACTTAATATCGCGGCGTCCCTCATCCTGAAAAAACAGAACAGAATGTTATAGTAAATGAAAAATGGTGTTGGAAAGTAAAACGTCGACTAATTCAGATGTCTCACCAGAATCCATAGGTGTCTTGCACTTGTAACATTCAGCTCTACTAGCATAGTTGTGCATACCACATCCTATTCTGTAGATCAAGAAGGAAGTTATGTTATATGCTCGTAGTAAATATCGAGGACTTCTAGTACTACTTCTCACTTTTGGTGAAGGGGAGCCCTTGGTGCAACAGTAACATATTCCGCAATGTGACTAGGACATCACGAGTTCAATCTGTGGAAGGTGAGGCTGCATACATAAGACTCTATAGGCTATATGGTTTGGTCATTTTCTAGATCCTACGAATTGTGGGAGCTTAATGCACGGGGCTACCTTAAGGGGAGAGATATGGAAAATGAGGATTCATGTAGCCGATCAAATTTCAGCAATCTGTTATGTTTAGTCCATACATCTGTTATGTTTAGTCCATACATTGCAACGTCAGCTGACGTTGCATATTTAGGACAGCTACATCGTTGGCATCCATCACGTTTCTTGAAATTTACGTGCTGGCATGCAACACACATCCAATCCCCTTCCCTGTTCATATTCTGTCCTTGAAACCTGAATTCAACATCAATCTTAAAGGCTTAAGTTTTTCGAAAAACATTCATGAAAGACTGAAGCTTTTTTATGTAGAATCCAGAAGGATACGAAATTTGATTCTAACCAAAGATAATGAAATGAACTACACAAGGACAAAAACATTATAAATGTGTCTCACCTTAAGAGATGTTACAGATTAGACAAACTGAGCTTCTCGACTAGACGTAAAAACTTGAAGATCTCATTATTGGGGCCAAAAGAAGTTCCTTTTGAATTATAGACAGTTTCCTTAAATGGGATCCACAACAAACATGATGATGTTTATAAATTTTGAAGAAAAAATTTGGATAAAACCTTGAAGAGTTGACAAATGCATATGATGCTAACATCTCTTTTTTCCTAAATATTCTTCAATAATTTGAAAAAAAAAATAGGGAATAGAATCCTAAAACAGACTTAAAAATTTGATTTTTTAACAGAAAATTGACTTTTTATTGACAAAGATATTGATTAAGAATAGGTTCTAGCTGTTTGGACACTAGGAGATATGCCATGGAACTAAAACACTTGTAAAAAAGGAATATAATTAATTTTACATGGAATGTGAACCTTTGCAAAATAATGGATTATTCCTATATGGAAATGTAGGAGTAGAATTTTTTGGAGCTGCGGATTCAAGGTTTAAAGTTGATAAGTTTTATCTTTAAGGTACTTATTGCTTAATGGTTGTTGACGTTCTTCGTGATTTTTTACATGTATATGTATGGTTCATCTTGAAAATGTTCGTGTGGTGGACGTGAGTTCTGAAATGTATATCTAAATCTACACGTACTTGTCTTACGTGTCTACAAATGCACACATATATATAGACTCGATACGAAAGCACCTGTAGGTTCTATTGAAAATGCTAACCTGTGGTTGACTTTGTACTGATTGCTTTACTCACCTCCTACCCCTCATCTCTTGTTTGTGGTTGAATTCCCGACTGTTCTTTTCACGCCCCCTCCCCCACAATCCCTAAGACGGATAATGTTTTAGAAATAATGTAACAAGAATCAATTCCATATTCTTATTCAGTAACTCAATAACTCTGATAGAAACAACCTCTCGAGTTTTTCCTTATCCGAATGAGTTTTGTATTAAATACGATTTTATATTGAGCTCTAAATATAAGTATGTAGTTGGTCCTGCTGGTTAATGTACATGATCCTGTTTCCAATGAAGCCAAGCTTACTGCTAAGTTATAATCGGTCAAAATCCAATCTTTATTAGTGTGATTTCGAATAGTTCTTGGCTCATTCTCGTCTCTTAAGTTGCAACGAACTTACGAACCCTCAAATGGGGTTTCCACTAATTAGTTACATTCAAGTTGTTGTTATAATTATCTGTTGTTTCTTGTACTTTCGTTACTTCTTTTTCTAGACTACTTTGGCTTATGCTTCCTTGAGAGCCGAGGGTCTATAAAAGGGTCTATCTAGACACACACTACCCTTTCCAGAACCCGACTTTGTAGTTGCATTGAAATTATATGGACTTAGCTCAACAATGATGAAATGACTAACTCGGAAATGTTCCCGATTAGTATGGAGATGGAAATGAGTTTGAGACAAAGAAAAGAGAAAAAGTGAAATTGGCTCACTAATAAAAGTTAAAGCATCTGGTTCTTATCTGTGTATGATAATTGAGAGTTGATGCTTAAAGGAACTAATTTTGTTCCTTTAGAGAGAAATCACTCAAATATTCTATGAATCTAATATCTGATTCTTATGTAATTTCAACTTCCTTTTTTCTTGTTGGACTGTTAAGTTCCGATAATATGATTCGTTGGAGCACCCGAAGTAAAAGCAGATGTTGAAACAGAAAGAATGCAAAATCTTGAAGGGATTTCATTCATTAGAACAATTGCATAGTTACAATGCAATTAGAAATTAAACCCTTCTTTGAGAAACTAATCTAAAGAAACAAACTTCATATTGCCGCGGCTTTCAATATAACTCACTCTCTCTCATGTCACCTCCTGAGAAACAGAGAAATGAACGAGATGTTAGTGAATGAAAAGTGATGTTGGAAAGTAAAACGTCGACTATGCAGTACCAGAATCATATGGCAGATGGCTCACCAAAATCTCTAGGTGTCTTGCATTTATAACATTCAGCTCTACTGGCATAGTTGTGCATACCACATCCTAATCTGTCGATCAAGAAGGAACAAGTCACGTAAAGATTTGGACTTAAACGGAAGGACATGAATAATGAGGATTCATAAAGTCGAAGTTAAAGACAACTAACCTGCTGCAAATCCAATCACCACTTTTCCAACCAGGAATAGCACTTGCATCATATCCATAACCTGCTGGTGCCATCATTCCTACCCCCATACCATAATAATCACTTTTTGATGAACCGCATCGATAACAACTTGTTCTGCTTGCATAGTTGTGAGAACCACAATTCATGGCACTGCAATACCAATCTCCAGCAAGAACATCTGTTTTGCTTAGTCCATACATAGCAACATCAGCCGATGTTGCGTATTTAGGACAGCTACATCGTTGACATGCATCTCGTTTCTTGAAATTTAGGTGTTGGCATGCAGAACACATCCAATCTCCTTCCCTACTCATGATCTTCTTTTCTTGAAATCTGAACTAGTAAACATGAAAAGACGATGAGAAAATTTTTTCATACAAGAAGCATAATAGGAGATAGTAAGAGTTTAGTTCCAATCTGAGATAAAGAAATGAACTTTACCTAAAACAAATGAAGGATTTGAAGACTTGAGCTTGTCGACTACACGTTATAAACGTGAAGCTCAAGAAATGATTTGCTGGAGTTGGTAGATTTTGATGTTTGGTTTGGGAGGTTTATATAGTTGGAAAGTCTCACTATTGGGGCCCCAAAGTTTCCTATTTGATCTTTAGACAGTTTCCTTAAATGGGATCCACAAGATAGAACAAAAAAAAAAATACTTGGATAAACCTTCCTTCTTGAGTGTACAGATATATGTTTTTCAAAAGTTGTCAACTGTTAAATTCATGCATTTAATGCTAACATCTCACTTTTCCTAAATATTCTTCAATAATTTGAACTTTTTTTCGCGATATAGAAAATTTAGGGAATAGAATCTTAATTAGACGGACTAAAACAGTGATTTTTAAACGGAAATTGACTTTTATTGACAGAGATATTTGAAAGAAAGACATGATTAACATGAATTGGTTCTGGCTGTCTGGTCCACAGGAGATATGCCATGAAACCGCAACTACTTCACATGAGCTGAGACACTTATCTAAGTTAATTTGCATGAAATGTGTAACTTTCCCGAAATAATGGATTATTACTGCATGGAGAGGCGGATTCATGATTTAAACTTGAGAAGGACTTTATCTTTAAGTTCCTTATCGTTGGTTACGTTGCATTTTTGGAACTGTTGGTTTGAAGTATAATATTTGTTGACATGTTAGTGCCTTTTCACTTGCATACTTATGGCTAGTTCACTTCTGGTTGGGGTTGCTTTTCTCCCCAAAAAACGAGTATTGTTTAGTACATGCATACAATTTATTTTCATTCTTTATATATAATTCGAGCAAAACGTAGTTACATAGATCTGCCTAGTCTTCTAGTAATGAGGTTTGTACTCCTAAATGTGAATGTACTTCCATGTATATAAGATTACTCGTGTTGAGTGTGACCGCCTTTGCACGTTGATGTAGCCAAGCATAATGCTAGATCGATTATCGGCCTAACATTGAAAATGTTGCAGATTAGTGTGGAAATGGAAATGAGTTTTGAGAGTTGAAGAAAAAAAGAAGAAGAGAAAAGGTGGAATATGAGTTACTTCATTTTGGCTCACTTATAAAAGTCAAGCATCAGATTCTTATTTCTGTAATAATTGAGAGTTGATGCTTAAAGGAACTAATTTAGTTCTGTGAATCTAATATCTGATCCTTCTGTACATAAGTAAAACATAACCCTTCACATTTATTAAAGCTATATAATACTCACTCCGTTTCAATTTCTTTGTCTGGTTTTTGACTTTACGCTGTGTTTAAGAAAGTAAAGAAAGCTAAAGATATGTAAAACGTATCGAAATGTCCTTTAATCTTGCGGTCTTACACATGTTTTGCGGAAAGTAAGAATTAAAGAGTTACCAAAAGAGGAAAGGTATATTCTTCTATTAAACAGACTTATAAAGGAACGTAAGATAAACAGATGAAACGGAGGGTGTATTATCATTAAACCACCCAACAAAAACAGTTTTTGAAACTTGAAAGTGAACAAACTTTCATTACTGAGAAGTACAGTTATTTCATTCTAAAAGGAAACTCCGCGGCACATTAAACTTGCATCAAAGACATCAGTTTTTTTTGTGTGTGTGGAAGCTGCAAAAAGAGGAAGTTTAGTTCCAATGTAAGATAAGTAAATGAACTACACAAGGAAAAGACATGACCGACGCCTCACCTTAAAAAGAAATGAAGGAATTGAGCTACTGAGTTTCTCGTATAGACGTAGAATTTGAAGCTCAAGAAATGGTGTGCTGGTGCTGATAATTTTGATGAATGGTTTAGGGAGGTTTATATAGTTGTTAGATCTCACTATTAAAGCCGAAAAGTTTCCTTTTTGATCTGTTGTGACCTTTCGACAGGATCTACAAGATATATAAGTTGTCAACTGTTAGATTTATGTTATTTGCAGCACTAGTTTGGTATAGAGATATGGTTTGACAAATGCATATGATGCTAAAATCTATCTTTTCCTAAATATTCTTCGATAATTTGAAATTTCTTTCTCGATTGGAGAAAAATCGAGTAAACTTGGAGGGAATTGGTTCTGGCTGTCTGGACCACAAGAGATATGTCAAGGAATTGAAATTGCTTCACATGAACTAAGACACTTGTCTCGATAAAAAAAAAGGAATATAAAATCTAGAAGTTGGTGGATGAAGAATGTGTAGACTTGTTACAGGGTGGAGGGACAAAGATAGGTCTTTCTACCCCTGCCATGCAATGAACTTCAGCTCTCACCAGTGGCGGATCCAGAATTTTTCTAGTTATGAGAGCTCAACAATTTCTAGTTTGAGTGGTCGATCTAAAATTTAGACGTTGTAGGTTCTAAACTGAGAATAGAGAGTTTTGAGATGTATATATAACTCTAGATATGCCTGTTTTATGCACGAGATCTCTCTCTCTCACACACACACATTCACCCTTGTTCGTGGTTGAATGCGCCATTGCTCCTTTAGGCTTTCACCACCACCCTCCACAAAATTCCTAAGAGTGTTTTCATGGTATAATCACATCCAAGTTTGATTATTTTCATGGTCTAATCACATGGAATTTACTTGAACTCAGAATCAATGTATGCTCCGATACCATATTGTTGACCCGTGTGACCATCTTATCTAAAAGTTTAAACTGTTAGAGTTTAATAACTTAATTATATCTTCAACAACTCCGCCCTAAAAGAATGCTCTTTTTATTCGAACTTTGATGTAGCCAATCTTACTACTAGCTTATCGCCAAAATCCAAGCTTTGACCACAACTACACACTATTCACTTCTACATGCCTTTTAGAAGTTCTTGGCTCATTGTTGTCTCTTAAGTTGCATTGAACTTAAGAAACCTCAAATGTGGTTTCGACTAATTAGTTGTGTTGAAATTATACGTACTTAGCTCAATGATGATAGGATGTTTATCTTGAAAATGCTTCACATTAGCATCGAGTTGAAACGAAAATGGAAGCTTGAGGGAGGGAAGGAAAGAGAAAAGGTGAAATTGGCTCAATTATAAAAGTAAAGCATCTGGTTCTTATCTGTGTAATAATTGAGAGTTGATGCTTAAAGGAATGAAACCACTCAAAGATTCTATGAATCTAATATCTGATCCTAATGTATTCTCTTGTTTTTTTCTTGCTGTGATCCTTAAAATGAAAGACGAAAAGACGCAAAATCTGAAGGAACGTCTTCATTATAACAATTGCACAGTTACAATGCAGTTAGAAATTAAACCCTTCTTCAAGAGACTAATCTAAAGAAAGAAGAAAAGAAAAAACTAAAAACAAGAGTGAAGAAGGGTTGTTTGAAGGCTAAATCTTCAATAGTAACTTAGTATCGCCACGTCCCTCAATACAATTCACTTTCTCTCATATCACCTCCTGAAACAACAGAGAAATGAACAGAAATGTTAGTAAATGATAAATGGTGTCGGAAAGCAAAATGTCGATGATGCAGTACCAGAATCAGAAGGAAGATGGCTCACCGAAATCCCTAGGTGTCTTGCACTTATAACATTCTGCTCTACTGGCGTAGTTGTGCATACCACATCCTAATCTGTCGATCAAGAAGGAAGTCGTGTCAGTTATAGATCAAGTCAGTTGATATTGGACCGGGATATAAAAACAGTGAGGTTTCATATAGCCGACCCTACTTGTTTGAAGTAAAAATGAACTAACCTGCTGCAAATCCAATCACCACTCTTCCAACCAGGAAGAGCACTTGAATCATATCCATAACCTGTCGGTGCCATCATTCCTACTCCGATGCCATAATAATCACTTTTTAAGGCACCACATCGATAGCAGCTTGTTCTGCTTGCGTAGTTATGAGAACCACAGTTCATACCACTGCAATACCAGTCTCCAGCCAAGACTTCAGTTTTGTTTAGTCCATACATGGCAACATCAGCTGGTGATGCATATTTTGGGCAGCTGCATCGTTGACATGCATCCCGTTTCTTGAAATTTAGGTGTTGGCATGCAGCACACATCCAATCTCCATCTCTGCTCATTTTCTGTATTGAAATCTGAATCAGTGAACATGAAAAGATTATGAAAACAAAATTTTACATATGGGAAGCAAAATACGCCTTCTTAAGAGGCATGAGAAAACAATCGAGACATCTTATTGTTTATCAACTTTTTAGGCATTCGAAATACTGTATACAAGCAAGAAGCACTTACACTTTGACATTTATGTCATTCTCAGGAAGAAACTCCGCAGAATGTTAACTTTCTATTGAAAGCATAATATTTCAAGAACTTGCATTCAAAGTTGAATTATATTTATTGCAATTTACTTTCAGAGATGATAAAATGAATGACACAAATGAAGAAAACATAATGAATGCCTCACCTAAAAGAAGTGAAGGATATGAAGAACTGAGCTTCTCGACTACACGTAAGCTTGAAGCTCAAGAAATGACTTGCTGGAGTTGGTAAGTTTGATGAATGGTTTGAGGAGGTTTATATAGTTGGAAGAACTCACTATTGGGCCCCCAAAGGTTTTCTTTTTGATCTGTTGTAAGCGTAAGACTGTTTCCTTAAATGGGATCCACAAGATATCGAAAATTTTCCAAAAAGGAATTGGATAAACCTCTTACTTTTCTTCCTTCACGAGTATAGAGGTATGGCTCTCTAAAGTTCTCAACTGTCAAATTCATGCATGTGAAGCAGTATTTTCTTGCAAAAACATAATAAATTCCCCTCCTTACCCGTCCCCGGTCCATTATTCTACTAGTAAAGTATTTCTCAAAATATTATTCTTTATTCTGTATCCATTTCTAGTAGGTGTTATGAGGGGAAGATGTTATATGAAAGGTGGGGTTATTTCAACGTATGCTGTTGCTAAGATCGATGGCCCCTCGAGATGATATGGATTGAGCACACTTACACTATACATGAACATGTGTAATCCACATTACAGATGGAAGCATTTTGCCTTAAACGAAGGCTTATATCGTTCAGGTGGAAAATGGTCCAGGTTCCAAAGGGCAAACACTGTAACAATTACTACCAGAGAATCAATTCCCTCATAATGCATAAGTTGAGTTCTATTCTTCTTTTGTGTTATATTCTTCTTAATAATTCAAAAGTGAACTTCTTTTCATCTCCTGTACATGTCATGTCCTTGTTTACGTGTCTGTATTGGACAAAATTATAGCTCTTAATCACACATTTAGGCCTTTATCTCTACTTGGAAAGCATAATATGCTTGTCATCAGTAGATTGCTAAGAATATAAAAAAAGCAGTTTTATCAGCGTAGACAGATGATACATGACTTCGGAACAAAACATGAGAGTTACATTATTCCTATGATACAATTTATCGGCGCAAACAGATGATACATGAATTAGGAACAAAACATAAGAGTTACATTATTCCTGACAGTATTGAATGTATCAACTTGAATAGAAATACCTCCTTCATGACAGGTACCTGAGGATCATCATATGGCGTTTATCATCGTTTCATTAGTAAAGAAATCATCAATATTCTCTGAAGATTCTGAAAGTGATGCATTGTACGAGACTCGAATTATATGAATTTGATGCCCTGTAGTTGCAGATGAGAATTGAAAAGGTTAACCATCTTTGACCATAAACAATATAGTGTAAGGTTATTCTATAACTTTTGACTTGGTTCCCATGCCTTAACAATACAGTGTACGCGGTCTTGTCCTGCATTTCTGCAAGAGGTTGTTTCCACACCTCGAACCAATAACAATTATCGAGGCCACAAATGCTGACATGGCATCCACAGCTGATTCCACGTAAGCATAGAAGCTCGCGTGTAGACATAGGATTTGATAAGGAGGAATCCTAATCACTATTTTTAACCAGACAGCATGAATATTCTGGATAAGAAAACCTCAGACAAAGCTTCATCCTTTATTCTTTATATGTGACCATTCTGTAAAGGGGGCCAATCCTCCTCATCAATAATACTTACCAGAATCTACATCTTAACGGCAAATGATAAAACTAGCCGTTGCTTTTGAATGCTGCATATTCCTATTGTGCTGTCAGAAGGTAAGTTTAAGCTAATAGTGATTAATTAACATATATTCTTCTTATCTATACAAGTAAGTTGATTTTGAAAAGGAAAACAACTCTTCGAGTAATAATGATATTGATGATAGTGACCGATAAAATCAAGAAGAATGATTATAGATGCCCTGTCCCTCTCTGGATGTTTTCATTATAGCCAAAGAATGCATAGAATGGTTTTAGCTGAGGTTCTCCACTACTTTTAGCATGATCTCTATTTGACAAAAAAATGTGTTGACACTCTCTTAAATCTCATCAGAATAAAGGTCCGAAAGATCGATTAGTAGTGGTAAAAAAAGAATCACAGAAAGCCAAAAAAAATAAATCATTTTGGCTTAGCCCTTTGTAGTGCCCACTATAACTTGTTTTCTTATTGGTATTCAGCATCAAAATAGCCATATAGGAATGAGTTCACTTGGATATTTTTGGTCAAGTCGCTGGACTAAAACAGCATTTTGAAAAAGTTAACTCACTGAGAACCTTTCAAGCAATGCAGCATCAAGTAGCCACATCTGCAAGAATATTAAAGTTAAGTCTGGTAGAGACGGATTCAAGATTCTGGTGGTGTCTAGATGATCATTTTGTAAGTTAGAGTTTTCATCTGACGCAGTTGAGATGAGTTAAGGTGTCTAAATGTGCATACTCAAAGTTTGAGTGTTTACTAGCCAGATGAGGTCGAGTTTCAGTATCTGTTTTTGTATTATGGCTTGACTAAACACTTCATCCACCTCTGGTGCCACGGGCTTTTGTCTTTTGACTTCTCTCAGATGCTCCACAATTATGGTTATAAGTGGCAAGCAACTCCCATATAGTTATTCTTTTGAACATTCTCAATCTAATCTCAACTGTTAGTTATTGCCTCATTTATATCAGAAGCCAAGTAATATATCTCTCTGAATGCCCTTCTGTCATCTAAAGAGGCAGATGCAGCCTTTGGACAAAGGGATCATCTGGACCTTATATTTTCGACAAGGAGCACAAATATATATGCGAAAAATCACTACAATCCATAATATCAGAAGTATAATGAGTTAGGTGCTAAGAACCTTAAAGGCTAAACCCATTACGTTTAAATTTTGAATCTCCTCTATGTCCGTTCAGCTTATGTTTCACCACAACACAATAAGAGTAATCCTTTTGCAGAGGTTTTATGGTTCCTTTGGCTCAACAAATTAGGACCGGAAAACTTCATTTGATGATTCATAAGCAAGGATCTATAGAACCTGAACTATCATTCCTTCACGAGTTTCACACCTCAACTATTATTCGTTCCCTTTCCCTAACAGAACTATCACCATCTATGTATTAAAACACACCTCAACAATCGGTTGTTCCCTTATCCTACCTAAACTATCACCCTCGTTCAAGTAGGAAAAGGAACAGCTAATTGTTGGGGGTGTGAAACTCACGGAGAAAACGATAGTTTAAGTATGTTTTTGACAGTTCCAATGCTAGTTATACCTCCACTTCCCATACAGAACCTGAAAAATATAACAAATTTTAGTCAAATACTTTGTAATAGAACAAATATTGTGTAGCAGAACTACTTTTGAGCCAATTGCAAAAGGCTGCAGCTTGACAAAACAAGAATATATTCTTAAAGACACCTACATCTATATTCTTTCTGAGCATACTGAACAAACTCCCATAATGTTCATGCATAGGTTGTATACTTCAGAAAAAAAAATCCATTTTTTTCATCCGAATCGTCTGTTACACCTGTGCACTTTTTATGCTTATCTCAATTTCGATTTTTCTTAACTGAGAATTAAGATACCTTCGTATCTTTTGTTCTAGGATTTCATTTGCAAAAAGGAATTGTTGATTTTTTAAGATATATCTCCTCATCATCCCTTGGTTAGATCTTAGTTACCAAAGGACGTGTAACAGCTGAAATGGAAGCCAAAACTGCCTCCATAAGCTGTCACGCTGACGATTCATTGATCTTGAAACACCTCCACATAGTGGGGCAGGACAGTGAAGGGAGAAAATCATTATCCGCACCTTATATTTACATCAAACTAATGAAAACATTGACATGTATTTGCACCAAAGGACGTATATCAGCTGGAATGTAACCCAAACTTCCCATCTAAGCTGTAACAGGATTCCATGCTCTTGAACCCCCCACCCACCTAGTGAGGACAGGATACTGAAGGGTATTTGCACCGGGAAAGATACATCCCAGAAGAACCACACCCCACAATCAATCATTGAAGTGGTAGAGTCCGAGACTTTATAAGCCCCATATCAGCTTCCCATTTAACCAATAAGAGACTCAAGTCCCATACGTTGCAGTAGGATGTGTGCCATCAAAGGTGTAACCCCACATCAACTCGCCAATTTAACCAATGTGAGATTCAAGTCTCAAACCATGTAGTAGGCTATGCGCCATCCAAGGCACGACTTCACATCAGCTCCCCAATCTAACCAATGTGAGACTCAAATCTCAAACCTTATAGTAGGCTATGCGACATCCAAGGCACGACCCCACATCAGCTCCCCAATTAAACCATTGGGAGAGACTCAAGTCCAATACCTTACAGTAGGATGTGTGTCATTCAAGGCACGAACCCCACATCAACTCCCAGAACTTAACCAATATGAAACTCAAGTCTCAAACCTTATAGTAGGCTATGCGACATCCAAGGCACGAACCCCACATCAACTCCCACAACTTAACCAATATGAAACTCAAGTCTTAAACCTTATAGCAGGCTGTGCAACATCCAAGGCACGAACCCCACATCAACTCCCATAATTTAATCAACGTGAGACTCAAGTATCATACCTTACACTAGGATGTACGCCATCCAGGCACGACCCGACCCCACATCAACTCCTCAAGTCCCATTTGCAAATAGCATTATAACATGTAAGATTTTTTGGGGCCAAATTTCAAAGATTGGACCTTTATCCCCATATTATCTTGTACACTTATCAAATTAGAACACAAAACAATGACACTCTCTTTACCTATCACTATCCTCCACTTTCTCCCAAACTCAGATCCCCCTTACAAACTCCTTCAAACTCATCCATCTTTTTCCCTCTTATCCAAATGCAAAAACATGGAAGATTTCAAGAATGTTCATACCCATTTCATCAAATTTGGTTTACACAATACCCAATTTGCACTAAGCAAATTACTTGAATTTTGTGTCACTAATCCATATGGAGAATTATCATATGCTTTATCAATCTTTAATTCTACCGATGACCCTAATCACGTTATGTATA
The DNA here is from genome assembly GCF_036512215.1 of Solanum lycopersicum. Classification (NCBI taxonomy): domain Eukaryota; kingdom Viridiplantae; phylum Streptophyta; class Magnoliopsida; order Solanales; family Solanaceae; genus Solanum; species Solanum lycopersicum. The sequence goes on along the minus strand of NC_090811.1, from coordinate 1,474,388 downwards.
ACATGATAATTAGAGGATATTCATTGAGTTCATCTCCCAGTTTCGCTATTGATTTCTATGAAAAATTGCTTTTTTCGGGTAATAAACCGAATTCGTATACATTTCCGTTTCTTTTTAAATCTTGTGCGAAAATAATGGATACCCAGATGGGGAAAACGATTCATGGACATGTTTTTAAGCTTGGGTTGATGACTGATGTTTATGTACATGCTTCACTTATCAATATGTATGCTCAAAATGGTGAAATGGATGATGCAAGATTGGTGTTTGATAAAAGTTCTAACAGAGATGCTGTGTCGTTTACGGCGTTGATTAATGGGTATGCGTTGAAGGGACGTGTCGGTGATGCTCGGGGACTGTTTGATGAAATGCCTGTGAGAGATGTTGTTTCGTGGAATGCGATGATTTCGGGGTATGCTCAGGTGGGACGGTTTGAGGAGGCGTTGGTGTTGTTTGAGGAGATGAGAAATGTGAATGTGGTACCTTCGGTGAGCACGTTGTTGAGTGTTCTATCTGCGTGTGCACGTGTAGGTGAACTTAAATTGGGGAATTGGGTGAGATCATGGATTGAAGATCACCGACTTGGTTTGAATATTCGTCTTGTTAATGCACTTATTGATATGTACTCGAAATGTGGTGATGTGAAAACGGCTAGGATGTTATTCGAGGGTCTAGAGGAGAAAGACCTCGTGTCGTGGAATGTTATGATTGGGGGTTATACACATTGTGGCTATTACAAAGATGCATTGGCTGTTTTTCATCGAATGCAGCAAGAAGTTATCGATCCCAATGATGTTACGTTGTTGAGCATCCTTCCAGCTTGTGCACATTTAGGTGCTCTAGATCTTGGTAAGTGGATACATGTCTATATTGACAAGCATTATCAACACTTACAAAACACTTCTCTATGGACTAGTCTGATAAATATGTATGCAAAATGTGGAGCCATCGCAGCAGCAAAACAAGTCTTTCAGGGAATGAGAACGAAAACTTTAGCTTCGTATAATGTGATGATCTCAGGGCTAGCAATGCATGGTGATGCATATGAAGCTCTGGAGCTTTTCCGTAAAATGACAGAGGAAGGAATGAAGCCAGATGATATAACATTCGTTAGTGTTTTATCAGCTTGCAATCACGCTGGTTTAGTGGATCTTGGTCGAGAATATTTTATTACCATGATCCAAAGCTACAAGTACACACCAAAGTTGCAGCATTATGGATGTATGATTGACCTTCTAGGACGAGCAGGAAAATTCGATGAAGCAATGAACATGATCGAAAGCATGGAGATTAAACCCGATGGTGCAATATGGGGTTCCTTGCTAGGTTCTTGTAGAATCCACAAGAATCTCGAGTTGGGTGAATATGCTGCCAAGAACTTGTTTGAATTAGAACCCGAGAATCCTGGTGCTTATGTACTCTTATCCAACATCTATGCCGGTGCTGGAAATTGGGACAAAGTAGCATCGATAAGAACTTTTTTAAATGATCAAGGAATGACGAAAGTTCCTGGTTGTACCTCCATTGAGATTGATAGAGTAGTCCACGAGTTTCTTGTTAGTGATAGAACACATCAGCAAAGCAACGAGATTTATAAGATGTTGGATGAAGTCGATAGGCTATTGGAAATGGCTGGCCATGTTCCAGATACATCTGAGGTACATTATGAAATGGATGAAGAGTGGAAGGAAGAAAAACTAAATCAGCATAGCGAGAAGTTGGCGATTGCCTTTGGATTAATCAGCACAAAGCCAGGGACAACTCTGAGAATTGTTAAGAACCTTAGAGTGTGTGGCAATTGTCATGAAGCCACGAAGATGATATCGAAGATATTTAACAGGGAGATCATTGCAAGAGACAGGAATCGATTTCACCATTTCAAAAACGGTTCTTGCTCGTGTTTAGACTATTGGTGAACTGATAAAGATCAAGCAGAGTGGATGGTTAAGTTTATAGCCAGAATGCTCTCAAGGTACTTACTACAAGTAGTTATATACACAAATTTTGCCAAATACTTTTTCTGTAAAGATATTACACTGTTTGAGAAAAGTGAGTTGATCTCTGACACGCTCACTCAACTAACAGTTATTATCTCAGAAAGTCGTCACTCAACTTTGAGTATTGTTTTATTATTAATAACATACAACGTAATTACAATCCCATAGTTTTATTGAACGAAAACACCAGCCCCGAACAAATGATTCTTCTTTTTCTTGTTGTCATCGGTCTATATAATAGGATCAACTAGTATATCAGAGATGACATCTTTCAAGTTATTTTTGGAGAAAGTATAAGCATCTTCATCTTTATATATGAACTCAGCCACTCTTGTAAGATTAATTATACACATGAGCAAAACTCTTGGTATAATAATCATATCTACTTTAAAGTATTCTTCATTCAAATCCTTCCAATAATTTTCTATTATATCTCTTATTTTTATGTGTGCTTCTTCCTTTGTAACGCTATATTCATTCATATAACATTCAACAGCAGAAGCCGCATTTCCTCGTTTTTGTTCTTCCTAACATAAATTAAAAAGAAAAATTAGAGACAAATAAATGCATGAATTTCTAACAATGAGTCGAAGGATTTATGATTTATAGTTACACAAATTTCTATGACTTATTTTATACTGCTCCCTCCGTTTAAAAAAGAATGACTCCTTTGACATGACTTTAATTTAGAATCACATGATCAAAAGTCTTCTTTAAACTTCGTGTCAAGTCAAACTGTATCATTCTTTGTGAAACGAAGAGAGTATAAGTTTCAAAAAAGTCTTTTTAGTCAAGTAAATAATAGTAGATAAATTGAGATATATGCATATTTACCTCATGTGATACAAGATCATTGAGTAATCTTATAATGTAACAAGAAGCAACAACTATTGGTGGTTCAGTTGCTACCCAATCAAATGCATCTTTAGTTGCTACATTTCCCATTGCTAACCAAGAAGTAGTTGTTAGCAATATGTAAGCACTTGTTGAAATTCCATTCTTCATATATTGCTCCATTGTTGGTACTTTCTTTCCATAATACCATTTTGCCTCTTGAAAGTAACCCCTTACGACCTTTTTCATCTGAAAAAATAAATAAAGTATTTGGAAAATTAAAATGAGATAAGCTATAATAGAATTAGGGTTGTTCTTGGTTATGGTTAACAACCAAATCAAATCGTATTCTGAACCAAATCGATAAAAAAAACTGATATTTGGTTTAGTTTGATTAGATGTGTTTTTTTTTTAATTTTGAAAATCGATACTATATGGTTTGGTTTTGGTTTTACTAAAAAATAACCGCAGAAATAATCAAACCGAACCGATAAATTAGATATATAAATTTTAGAATTATTTATATATTATTCATAAGTAAATTAAAAATATTTTGTTAAATTTTTATTAACTTGAGTCTTTAATTTTACCATTTTCTCTAGCCTAACACTTTAGCCCAAGTATAACAATCTCAAATCCAAGTCCATCAAAATTCATTTGTTTTTATCCATCGTAGTTCACATAAAATAGTCATATTTCTCTTAAATGAATCACTTTGTTCGTGTAATATTACTTAATTGTTTGACTGAACTGACATTAGCTTTTCTTTATATTGTTCATGTACTTGGTGTTTGTGTCTATCAAAATTTGTACGTCCTCAAAAAAATTATTACTTTCAAACCGAATAAACCAAATAAATTGAACCAAACTGACAATAACCAAACCGATGGTTGTTTTTTCGTTTGATTTGGTTTGGTTTTAGGAATTTAAAAAACCGATTAGATTGGTTTGATTTTTATTTTAATCAATAACCAATCCAAACCGAACCACAAACACCCCTAAATAGAACTAAGGTGGTTTAAAATCAAATCAGAATCAATAACTCGAATTGAAACTTTTTTATTGGTTATGAGTGTTGGGTTATTGGTTTATTAGCGATTTTGATAACAATTTGGACTTTTTTGTTACCGATAACCCAATAGTAAATTAAAAAAATAATCATATTAATACCATTTTTCGTATATAAAGTCCTTGATTTAGAATTTGGTTTCCTACTTTTATTTTTGGTAGTCTCTAACTTTTGGTTATTCTATAATGTAAAAATGTTTACTTTTGAGCAAAATGTAACTTGTGAGACTCACGTGCATGGTTTATTTGATTTGTCTCCTTATCTCTAACTAAATTTAATGTTTTTTTTTTTGTCAAATCTTAATGATTATTATTGATAATTAATTTTTGTAGTATATGTTATTTGCTACTCCTTTAATAAAATTAAGTACCTCATTTATGGAATAATTGACTAAAAATGACTTGTTTTCATTTGCCAACTCTTTCTCAATTTCATCATAAACATCTAAAAGATCACGGTAAATAATCTTCATATATAATGGTAACTGTTCTGAAGCATCAATATTCCACCTACATAAGAACAATTATAAAAATGTTGTGAGCTATCAATATATATATATAAAAGGGATAATGCATAAGTATCCCCTCAATCTATGATCGAAATCTCAGAGACACACTTATACTACACTAAGGTCTTATTACCCTCTTAACTTATTTTATTAATAATTTTCTACCCCTTTAAAGCCTATGTGACACTATCTTCTGGGTCCAGCGCTGATTGACTTTTTCTTTCAAGCTAGTACCACGTAGGCTGAAAAGGGGTAGAAAATTACTTATAATATAAATTCAGGGGTAATAGGACCTTAGTATAGTATAAGTGTGTCTCTAGAATTTCGAGCATAGATTGATGGGGTACTTGTGCATTTTCCCTATATAAAAACATAACAAAAAAAATTTATTACCTTTCAATTGCCTGAGTGAATAGAGTAAGTTCATCTAGTTTCCCATAAATATCATATGTGTCATCAATAATTGAAATATAGAATGAAATTTTTGTCAACATTTTCCTTGCGACGCTATACTGAGGCTCAAAATAGGTGCCTAAACACCAAAAGTAACACTCTACCAATCTGTCTCTTGCATAAGGTAATGTGTTCACTAGTTCCATCTTTTTCCACCACCTACAAAAATTGTACATGTGTTTCGTCAGTAGGCGCGCTTAATTGATATATAAAAGAAAAGAATATTTACTTAAAGAGAGAAGACATAGAGTGACATCTGAATAAGTTGTTCTGGATTTTCAAAAAGACATGACCTTAATTATGCAAACGTCCTATTGCCCTCAAAACAATCTTGAAGTGATATTATTACATCACTTTATTTATATTACTTCAAAATTGTTTAGGTGTAATAGAACGTCCGCATGGTTAATGTGTTTGTTTGAGAATTCGAGACAACTTCAGAAGATATCCACTTGTATAAATTTGAAGTGGGAACATAGTATAAAGACTCCTCAAGTAAGTATTTTAACTTTTCACCAAAGGTTAAGATATACCTTGTCATATCAGATAGCTCCTTTTTATGCAATGTTTGCAAGATGTTGAAGTCTAATTTGGCAAAGTTTAGTAAGACTTCATTGTGATTTTGATTTTGTTGGTAAAATGATATGTATTTTCTTGTTTCTACCCTCACAATGCCATCTTTAATTGGATACTTGAGTGCATTTGTGATTTGTTGTGCAAGTTGGGAGTTGCTCAATTTAGGCAAAATTTGTTTCAATTGAGCAATGGTGAAATTTAGTGCTTCATCAAGAATTTGTTCTCCATGTACTCTGAATTGTGCTGCCTCATATAAGCTCAACATTCCTTCTACATCCTTAACCAATTCTTCCTTGAAATTTCCTTGGTCATTAGTGAACTTCTTAAATGCATCTGCTTATCCCACAAACATTTAGGTATATAATTTGAACAAATACTATGATACCGAACCTGAATCCCCACCCTTTAGCAAGGATGCAAATTTCGAGTGTGGGTTAGGATCAGGTCTTAGGTCGAGGTAGGAGTCAGGTCTTGGGTTTGATCCCCGAGTCTAAATAAGGGGCTAAGACTCAAGTCTTAGGTTGGGGTCGTGGATCAGGAGTCAGGCACCGACCAAGATCAAGAGTTGATGTCAGGTCCTGAGTCCCAAGACCCGACTTCCTACTCCTGACCTCGACCCGATATCATGAACTTCCTACGACTCGAGAACTCAATCAAGAACTCAACTTGAAAGAAAAAAAATTGTTGTTTTTTTTTAAAAAAAATTGAATGATACTTACCACATGAGACATAATAACCTTGTTGCCTAAGTAATCGAAAGCATAGAGCAATAGCATGAAGATCACCAATCGAATATTCTTCATAATGAGTGTACATGTAACTCAATGATTCATCAATCTCACTTTGAAAATGATAACCTAAACCAAGACATTGGATTGTGTTGATGAGTTCAAGTTTTTCCAAAGACTTTGAAGGAGCCATCACTAGCATCTTTCTCACTTCTTCTTTTAGGTCTTCATTTTGCTTCTCTTCCCCTTCATTGGCTCCCTACTTGGAAATTAATACATTAGTCATCATATGATTCTCTTTTCTTTTTTTTTATATTGATAGTATAAAAAATATTTATTTACCCGAAGATCAGCATAGGCAAGAAAATGGTCACCCCATAAAGTAGGATGATGACTACCAGAGCGACGTGTAATTATAACTTCATGATCCGCTGCAACGGTTTGTGTGCACAACTCCATTTTTCACAAGGAGTTACAAAAACTTTGTATAGACAAAAGTATAATGCATATTAAAAATTGACAATATTGTGGAAGTTGCAAATTCAAGTTTTTCCAACTTACTAATACAATGAAGCATGATGACTCAATTCCTATTTATAATGATGATGATTTAGTGGTTTTACTTAATTGAAAAATATTGTGGGGTCCATCCACATAATTAGGCTCAAGCCAATCTGTGAATACTCTCCGACTTATTTGTCTATTATATATATTAAAAATAAATATTTGCTTTTACTTGTATAGTAAGTTGAAAAATTAGGAAAAAATGCACAAGTATTCCTTAGTCTATGATCGAAATCTTCGAAACACATTTAAACTAAACTAAGATCTTATTACCTTCCTAAACTTATTATTTTTGTACTTTTGTGCGCCTTTTTGGCTTACGTAGTATCTAAATATCTCCCACGTGCCTTAATTGCGTGGAGTCACAGAGTGTATTATATAAGACAAAAGGTGCACAAAATTTCAAAAATATTAAGTTCAGGAGGGTAATAGGACCTTAGTATAGTTAAGGTGTCTCTGAAATTTCGGTCATAGTCTAGGGGGTACTTGTGCATTTTTTCCAAAAAATTGTAACATAATTTATCACTTAGATTTTAATTTACCTTTGTAAATAATTAGTCATTTTTCAAAGAGTTAAAATTTATTATATTCAAGGAATTATTATTTATTTATTGTTCCTTATAAATATTTATTATACCCGTTGTATTATATTATTAGTTCAAATTCAATGTTTGTTTTGATTGTTACTTAAATTTTATTGTGTAAATTTACTATTAGATAATAACCAAACGACCCATTTTTTGTAACAGTCGAATTTATGTGATTGCGTCGTTGTCTTAATAATTTTTTCTAATTTTATCTTTACTCATTATTTAATAATATATAATTGTATTTTATCCTTTGCCCCCACTAATTTTGTGTTTACTCGTTATTTAATATAATTGTATTTAATCCTTTACCCCACTTTATCACATTAGCCCCCCACCTTGTGTCCTAATTTCCTTGCACGTTTATCATCAAATTATGAATGCGTAATATTACGTAACAACAAAGAACAATAAAATTTATTCATATATTGTATTTACTAAGACAATAGTATGATATAATATAACAAAATAATACAATTATAAAACAATACATAACAATCATTCAATACCTAAATAGAAATTAGGTAATGTTAATATATTAGACATACTCTAAAATACTTAAATTAATTTATTTGTGAGCCTTAATTAGGCCTATTTGAAAGAGTTTTGCCTTGCTGTTTTGAGAATAGTTTTGTCAGCTACAACAAAATATGCCATCCCAGCAACTGTTGAGATGATTAGAGCTTTAGCTGTTGGATTCAGATAGGTTCTTGCCCATGGTGACATCTTCCCAATAGCAAACTGTATATTTCATAAACATTTGAGACCTTATATGTTCGGTACGACGAAAAATATTCGAAAAATAATAATTTATTTTCTAGTGTTTGGTAAATATTTTTCAACAATAATAACAACGTATCCTAATATATCGGTGGGGGATAGAGAGGGTATTAGTGCATATACAATCTTCTTTCTATCTTGTGAAACTGTTTTCGAAAGACAGGTTCTTATCTCAAATAAAGCATACCAAAAACAAAAATGAGAGGAAATATAGTAGTAACAATGTAATATTAAAATAAAGGAGATAAGAGGGAACAGTAGCAACAACAAATAATATCACTAGCTAGTAAAAAATCCCTATTTTCCAATTATTATATTTGATTGAATTAGCGAGAAAGGAGAAAATATTTAGTTGTTATTCTCTATATTTCAACGAAAAATCTATTTTTCATCATGCATTTTCCTAGTGAGGTGGTTCAGTGGGAATAGAATTAAAAACAATCAACATTCTATTACAAGAAAAAATTCCATTTTTTTAGTTCCCCACTCGGTGTTTGGTTACTCACATTGGAACCTGATTAAATTCGAATGCGCATCGACAAGTCAAAGGATAAAGTGTTCCCTAACAAAGACGACTCTGTAAAATTTCATTAATATATTCACGATAAGAAAAATCTTAATTTCTATTAGTGTATGCCATAATAACCGAATAAAAAAAGCATATAATAATAAAATCAAAAAATAAGATTACAGGAGAGTAATAACAGTAACGCTAACAAGAGGAATTGAAATATGTGTACTACCCTAATAAAAAGCCGCTCGACTATTTACTAACCTAATAAAAAAACGCTTGACTATTTACTAACCTAATAAAAAGCCGCTCGACTATTTACTAACCTAATAAAAAAACGCTTGACTATTTACTACCCTAATCTTCGATCTAGGGTACCATTTTCCATAAAAAAAAATTATAACCATCAACACTCGATTACTTACTACGCTCGAAATAGGTTTATATATAGAGTGTAAATCTTACTGTTGGAATGGCAGTAGCAACAGATGCAACAACAGCTGCTTTTGCTCCTGCTACTACTCCTTCTGCATTTACAATCATTTTAAAAAATAAAATTAATCTTATAATTAAAAAAATAATAATTATTTTTTTTGTTGAGGTACAAGCAATAAAGTGGAAAGTACCATAAGAGTAACGCTTAGCCATAGCTAGTTTTTGATCCATTGAAGCTAAACTCACATTCTTGGCCATTTTAATTTTGTATAAACAAAAATTATACAAATAATAATAATAATAATATGATAATGCTTCTTAATTTATCAAGAAATTGATGATTTTGTGAGTGAAGTGAAGAATGAAAGTTTATTTATAGGCATTTTAGACAAATGTTTGATGGTTTTGTCTAATTTCCAATGTCTCAAGTGACATGTTTTTAGAATAAAGTTCTTTATATTATTAATATATTGTTACTTTTAGAATAAAGTTTTTTATATTATTATATTTTAAGTTTTGGTAGTACTATAAATTAGTGTATTTGTAGACTATCCAAGTTCTTGCTGTGGTCGGTTCATTAGATTTTTGTTCGTTGGTACATGAATCTATGGTTTTTTTAAAAAAGCTGAACGTATCATCGATTCTTAAATTTGTCAGAATATTTTATTTAAATATTTAAACTAAATTTCTTTCGATTATATTTTTAATAAAGTTAAATATTTCTAATTATATACTTTCGATTCGAAATTTGATTATTTTTTAATATGTGTTCTGATTCTACTACGAAGTAGCTAAATAAATCGCATAAAAAATGTTAGTATTTTCTTTTGTTATACGTATCTGACTGTATAATTGACAAATGAAAACACACATAGTAAATTCTATATCTAAATTTACATAAAGAACTAAATAAGTCTAATTTTTATATTATAAATGACTTTCATCGTATCAAATACACAGACAGATTAGTTGGATCCATAGTTTGGACTTTAGATAATGCAATATATGAATGGTTTTGGGAGTCTTAGGATAAAAAGGCACTTTCAAAAAGCCAAAAGCCCAAAACAATGGGTAAGGACAGTCTTATTAAGCACTGGGATCAGATAATGTTTGGTTAAAAAAAGAAAATACTTTCTTTCGTGTTAATTTATATGACATTATTTGATTTAATATCGTTTACTGTTACTTAAGGAGCAAGTAATTTCTATTCAGAGTGTAGTAAACTAAGATATAATTTAGAAACTATATGAAAACCTTGCTAGTTATCCTTCCATTAAATCAATTAAAGGGTATTTTACTTTACTCCATACATGAAAAATACTATTTCTGTCCTTTTTCAAGAATCTCTTTCACAGTTCCATTGCAACACAAAATTAAACAAACAAAACATAAAGATAGGGGGAGGGGGGGGGGGGGGGTTGACTACCATGTATACTACTACAATTTGGAATATGAAATTCACTTAGATTTTCCTTTATTTGAAGGTCCTTTTGTTGATGATTTCTTGTAAGGTGACTTCCTTGCCTTCAATTTGTTATCGGTTGACGATGACTTCCCTCCTTGGCTTCTTCCTTTCTTATCTTTTTTCACATTGTACATGTTTATAGCCTACAGTATTAAGGTGAAAAATTTGAACTAATTAGCACGTAGAAATCTCGGAGGATGAAATGATAAGAGATGAGTACATATGCATGTGTTATACCTTTTGCACGTTGAGTATCTCGTGGGAGTTCTTGGCCATGAATTTGTTTAGGACCTTCTCGGTTTGTTGTCTCTCTAAGGATCCCATTCCTGATCCTTCCGCAACTGGTAGGAACTGGTTGTGGATAGGAGGGACGTGGACTTAGAATTGTACAATCGAGGTCAGAACTAAGGAAAGTTATGTATGTAGTTTTTGTAGAGAACAAACCTTTCGATACTTCTTGTCATGTTTTGGGGGCTTTTCACCAGGCAACTTCTTGTCAAATTTTCCGCCACTAGCTGTTGCATTGGCTGCCATTCCAGCAACATTTCCGAGTTCATCCTTGCTAATTTTCCTTGGTGCAGCTTGTGATCCTGTTATAGGCAGTGCTGTGGCAGCAAGCTGAACGTGACTGCAAAGCAAGAAATGAAGTATGAGGCACACGTATTTCACTGGCGTGGCCAACTAAAGTACGCTAATACACCAGAGTGAGGAATTTTAAGAAGTCGAGGGCAAAGAAACAGAAAGAGGGCATCGCCAAATCAGCCGCAAAGGAACTCACAAACAAGAAAACTTGCGTTTGTTTTGATTCATTCACTAATGTTGTTTTGATTCTCTTTGGATCAACTCACAAAACAAATACTAAGATTTGCTGGAATCGATTAGAAAAGATTAGGTGACTAGACATACTTTTGCGCTAAATTAAAGAACTTTCAACAGGATCTACGTTTTTCTCCACCATTGACTTGTGTAAGAGATAATAATTTCATGCAGAGGCTTAAAGCTCTGTGACTTATAACTTAAAAGTCATGAAAAATCCTCTCCTTCGGGAATGATGATAAACTTAGTCACTGTTGCATCCAATATATTTGAGAAAACATTAAACAAATTGCAAAACAACAAATATGTTAAGGATTTGTAAGCACTTAGAATAAGTACAAGGAGGTTCTCTCTTTGGGAGAGTAAGAATTTTAACCACCGTGCTTATCAAGACAAACGACATCAGACAGAAGGATGCAACAGATAAGAAAAAGGTAGATGCAAACTTCAAGGCGGTATTTAGCAACTGATACAAACAAGGCTTGATGGTTTTCCTGAATGAGATCTGCTAACCAATGCAACAATTCAACAACTAGTCTAAACTGGATTTTTTTAAAATGGATTTGATACATGAGCAAAAAAACTAATAAATCCCTCATAGATGGCAGGAATTATCAAAGAACTAAAAACGTTATGGCAGAAAAACATGAGAAGTTTAGAAGAACAAGACCTTGGCAAGGCACCAGCTTTTGCAGCTTCCTTCAAGTTACTATATCGGTTTTTCTCTTGTTTTTCTACTCTTTTCTTCTTTTCTTCTTGTCTCTTAGCAAAAGGATCTTGACCAGGCTCTGAAAAAAAAACAGGGAGATGACATTCAGAACAATGACAAAATGCTAATGCAGATATGTTCTTCCCTTCATGGACAAAGTATAAGTTTCTTTCCACTAGTTATCATCATGAGGACTTGATTGATATAAGAGAGTATAATCATAATCACTATCCATTAAGAACTGAAATACTGAACTTCGACGTCAAGACATACATTTATTTTAGGATCTTATGACCCTTTGAATCCTATCATTCAAAATCCTTACAGTTGAGAGCTTGAGACATAAGAAAATTGAATATTGCAGGAGTCGAGAATTAAAAAATCCCCACACTAACCATCAGTTGCCTTGGCATCAATGATTGGCACATCTTTGTCATCATTTACACGATCGTAGCCATGTCTGCGCTTCCATGAACCAGTTTGGTCATCAAACACCACCTTGTCTTTCTTACGTTTTTGAATACCTGAAAGAAAATTTTACCAAAAATTAAGAACACAATGAAGGTCATTTAAATCAAGAATTATCTATATTCTAAAACCCATACACTATTAACATGGTACCTTTCTTCTTGGCAAACACTTCCCATTTTGTTGGAGGTTTAGGCCTTGGAAGCTGAAACAATCAAATCATAATTAGCACTAAAAGGAGCAGACAGATTTAACAGATAAGACCACAGTAAAGAAGATCTCTTTTCCACTATGCATATCTAGAATATAGGGGCGGGAGGAAGGGAGGCATCTAAGCATTCTATATAAAAAAACTTTAATAACAGGACCACAGAAAGAAATTCCTTAAAAAAAAAATGAAATCAACAAACTTAGGATCAGAATATATTATAAATGTTACTACATCGACCATTGTACTATAATTTAGGGAAGAAACAAATGAAGTTTTAAAGTCATCAGGAGAATTGGCAAAATAATTTCTTGCCACATTATTTCGATCACGACCACACAACTTCTCAAATATGAAGGTAAAAATCTTCGTAAACACTTTGCCCCTGTGCTCACTGTAGTAAATTGTATTATCATAGATTATGCTGTATATCAGATCCAATTCACAATTGAAGCTAGAGTCACACAATTCTCAAAAGAAATAATGAGATTCGACTATTCTTTATCAGAAACAGAGAACTTGTTCAGGCAAAGGGGTTAACAAACAAAGACCTCATTGGAAAATCAGATCCTTACACTGTATTATATGTACGCCCTCTACGAGACATAATGAAGAGGAGCAAAATAATTGCAAGTTATTCTTCTGTTTCCGTGGAAAAGTTTCTTTCATTAATTTGATCAAATTAAGATTAAAGTAACATTCTTCCTTACAGAACAATGACTTAAACGCAATTCGGAATGAGCCACGATAGAAAACAGATCAGTTGTTTCAAATACCATGAATGCGCAGAAAAATGAGTTTATTGTTGCAAATACATGCTCTACCACTCCTCTTGGAACTGATAAGAAAAACACAATTCTTGTGCAAAAAATAGAAATGAGGTCTTACAGGCTTCTCTCTAGGCAATCTCGTAGTTGGTTGAGGCAACTGGACAAGAGGACCATCAGGGCTTTCTGTTGAAGGTAAGTTGAAGAGAGCATCTGCAATAGCTTGCACTAACTTGGTCCCCTCCTGTAGACACTCCTTCACCAACTCCTCCCTACATATTTAGTAAGAATATATGATGAATAAAGGAAATCCGTTGAGTGTCCTTATCATTGTAACTTAGTCAAAACATCAACTTGAGCTAACATTGTTAATTGTGAGCTAGTTCCCTATCCCCATGAGTTAAACTATAAAGACAACTTTTTCTTGAATCGGGTATCATAAAGAACTTCAGCAAAAATTGTCAAACAGTGGAAAGAGAATACTGTAAATACATCCCAAGTTTCCACCTTTTTTCAAGCAACAAAAAAAGCATTGACATCACAATACATGTTAAAGAAGGGTACTTTTCAAGAATATAGCTAACCAGTTTAATCCAAGTATCCAACTAGCTAGGTATCACTTAAACAGACACTTCAATTCGATCTACTATATTCTCAGCTAAATCTTCGCCCATTCTAAGGGATATTTAACTCTTTTGACAATTTCCTACAATTTAAGGTCTACTCCTTCACCCCAAGATAACTCTGTTACCTCATAAATCAAAAACAATAACACAACTTGAGCAAAAATCACAGAAATTGTTGAAGACAATACTCTAAAATCCTTTCAAAGTTCCATCTTTTCGGGTTAGAATAAAAGCACAGTAATTTCCAAGAACACAGCTAAGTATCACTTTACTTTCATCTATTATATTCTTAGCTTAACCTGCACTAGTGTCTAATTCCCATATGGTTTTTCAATCTTTTTGACAATTCCCTGCGGTTTTAAGCTACCCCTTTACCCCAAACAGACATTAACAACACAGCCATGTTCAAAAATCTTCCGAAACAGGATGATAACACACTAAAGATTCCACCTTTTTTTTTAGCAGAAATCAGCACAACAATACATGTTAAAAAAAAAAAGGGTACTTTTCAAGAAACTCAAACCTGGAAGAAGGTGTAGATGCAAAACTGTGATGTGGGTATGAAGCCATAAGATTACCTACATCCAATTCATATGATTCTTGAGCCATCTCCATGTTTTTTTTCGTTTGGTTTGTTTTCTGCAGAAGACCTTACGGAGAGTGGCGAGAAGGGTTTAAGGATTTGGGGGCTGAGTTTTTAAGACAAAGTGATGGGTATAAAATGCAAATAGGTCAAACCTAATAGCCCCTTTCAACTACTCCTGTTCGTTTTAATTTACGTCACACAATTTTAATTTTAAATCTTAAGTTCATATCAAAAAAATTCGTAAATTTAGATTAGCCAAACTCTAAAATAATCAATGAAATAAATTAATAGGATTTAAATAAATACATAGTAATAGTATAATATAAATGAAATTTACACTACTTATATAAAAACTTAAAATAAATTCAATAAAAGTATGTATAATTTTTATATATCAAATTAGTTAAACAAAATAATTTTTTCTTATTGTCGTCATCATAATTGGCATTTCAAAATATTTATAGAAAAGTTAGATTAAAAAAAGAAGATTTATACTTATTAGTTTGATTAATATTTTATTTGTGATTCGTTTAAACTATGTAAAAGGAATAAGAATGTTATTTAGATATAGTTTGACTCAAAAATATTTTTACCGTTAATATTTTTGCCAAAATTGCCCTTAAACTATGCGAAAGAACATAAAAATGTACTGGTAATTTTAAACCAAAGTATTGACGATAAGGGTATTTTTGAGCCAAACTATAAACGGAGGACATTTTTGTTCCTTTTACATAGTTTAAGGGCATTTTTGACCTTTTCCCTAAAATATATGAAACAAAAAAGAATCCACATTTCAAGCTATGCGAATTGGAGTGTCAATAAGGCTACTCGTGATGTGTGAAAAAACCTTTGATAGGAAGCGTTTGTTTCAATGGATCCTAAGTGGAGTAAATTCAGATTAATCGTGCTCCAATACCGATACGTGACATAGCGAAAACCAAAACCAAATATAAAATAAAAATTGGAGTGTTAAAATGAGACCTTATGTTAACTTCATTAAAAAGCCCAAAACTCAAAATACTAGCATTCATTACATAAAAACAAAGCATTTTTCCAATAAGAACAAGCAACACTTTAACTGCAACATAGTATAGTTAGTGCTATTCAAAAATTAGCAAAACTGATGAAGGTTAAACTTCCAGGAAGTCATCAATCTGAACTAGAACCCGAGCTTGAACATCGATGAGATCATCACCAACGTGTTTTTGGAGAACGGAGATGTGAAATACTGGATGAAATTCTTGCTTTAAGTTGGTAGTTCAAGCTTATACGCCACTGTCCCGATCTTTTCAAGAACTCTGAAGGATCCATAGTACCTGGATGAAAGTTTATACACGCTCCGCGTAGCTACTGAAGTCTTGCAATAAGCTTGTAACTTGAGGGATACGAAATCACCAGCAACAAACTCCCTTTCTTTATACTTAAGAATCCATAAATCGTCTTCACACGATTCTGTTCTGCTGCAGTCTTTTCAACAACATGATCCCGAGCTAGCAACAGTTGTTCCACTGACTCTAGTTACGCTGTGTTTCTTTCCAAAAACAGCCTCCAATAGCAGAATTCTGCCCAAGACAACCAGATTGACCAACCTTTCGGATGAGAACCAGAGAAGTATCTTAAATACATCTCTAACGTTTTATCCACCACCTCAGTTTGGCCATCAGTTTGAGAGTGGTATACTCGAACTAAAGCTAAACTCAGTTCCATTAAGACGAAAAAGCTCCTTCTGAATGCATTTGCGAAGATTGAGTCTCTTGTCACATACAATGGATCTTGACATCACGTGTAGGCGATAAAATTTGATCAAAGAGAAACTACGCAATATCTTCAGAAGAACAAGGATGTGACAGAGCAACAAAGTGAGCATATTTAGATAAGCGATCCACTACAACCAGAACAGATGTTTTTCCCTTCGAATTTGGAAGTTCATACATCGATATGTCCTCCCAAATTCGATAAGGAATAGGAAGACGCTGAAGAACAACAGCTGGAGAAAGATTCTCGACTATTATTTTTTTGACAAACATCACAACAGATTCGAATCCCATGAGCTTAAATGATCCTCATGACAATCACTATAAACGAAAACTTCATCACAGAAAACCAAAACGAATTCTCAGAGATGATCTTTGAGTATTTGTAACGTCACATAACATAATCAAGAACTCATAATGTCCATTACGTGTTCTAAAACCTGCTTCCTCAGCATCAGTAGGATGAACTCTTGTCTGGTGATTCAACACAGATCCTCATTTTCCAAATGTGGTCAGTTTCTTAGACCTATGAAAACAGAAAAATAACTATTAAAGCTACTTGAAACTTCAACAAGCCAAAAATCAAAATATGTTTTACTGTTGAATTTGATATATCTATCCAAGAAGATAGCATTCTTATCTATATAAAAATATACATAACTTCAAAATTCCAAGAAGAGTGTAGCATACTAAAAGCAACAAACTCGATATACAAACAAAAAAGGCCATCCAGTGCACTAAGCTCCCCCCACTATGTACAAATCGCGGTAAGAGCCGAACCACAAGGATCTCTATTTACACATCTAAAACCATATGTGAATCTAGGATTTCCATTTCTACAAGCGCTTGTTTTCGTAACTCGAATCAAAGGCTAATCTAGCATTTCTAGTACATGAGTGCACCACTGAAAAAAATTTAAAAAAAGAACTAAGCGAACCTAGTGTATCATTTAGTCTTCTTATAGTCAACAAATAATATTATACTAATTTTAGAAAATCTATGCATAAATTATTAATTTTACGAAGAGATCATGAATTCAAGGTCTGTCATTTTGGCTTTGTTAGTCACATGGAGATTTATCTATCCATTTCAAACTTGATTTGCAAATAACTATTCAAAAGTTCTAAATTTTAAACACTGATAAAGTTCAACAACAACAAAAAAGACATAATCACATAAAAAAAAACAAAAAAAAAAAAACAAACAAACATTAGAGCCCTTATGATATATATTTTCTCTCTTTTTCGTTTTTACCCTCATGAGATAGGATAGTTAGTTCATTTACTTTTAGTCTTTTGTTCAAAGTCTATCGAAAACTTATGATATATATTTTCTCTCTTTTTCGTTTTTACCCTCATGAGATAGGATAGTTAGTTCATTTACTTTTAGTCTTTTGTTCAAAGTCTATCGAAAATAGTTTTGATGGCTCTTTTACTTTTACGATTGAAAAATATATTAACCAAATTATACATACGAAAAGTTGCCCTTACAAATTGCCATCTATGGTACAACAACAATACATGTTAATATTTCTAATGAGTTTTGAAATAAAAACCCAAGAGACGTTATGGAGTGTGTCATTTTACTTTTTTAAATACTTCTATATTATTTAACAATCCCAGAAGAGGAACTACATTTTCCTTTTTTTCTCATTTCAATTTTCTATCCGGTTGGTGCATAGGTTCAAGACTCAGAGGAGTATGAGTCCGTCCCTCTACCCTCCTCCACGCTCTGCTCGTGGCAGAAGCTTGCAGCAGGGCTCGAAACCCTAATTTATACGGTATCCACACATCACATGCCACGTCGAAATCACACAAAAAAAAAAGAGGGGGGGGGGGGGGGGGGGGTCTGATCATGTCTAGAAAGAGGATTCTATTAGTCCAAAAATGAGTCATGATTCTTGAAAATGGCAGATACATAGTTTCTCTCTAATTTTGTGCCAGTCATACTGAAGGAAGCCATTGTCCACTAATCTTTTGATGTGATGACCAACAATCCCAATGCACCTATCAATATATACTGCAATAAGAAGAAAGGAAAAAAAAGTCTTAGCATTTGAATTCCATATCACCTAGATAGTTAACCTTATAAAGCACTAATGTAAAAGCAGAATTAGAAGTTCAATAGACAACAAACCTTGATAATTGGTTTTTCGGTCATGATTATCGTTACCCAACCAACATAAGGCAAGAACCTGAAATTAACAAGCAAGTCGTTCAGCATTCAAGGAACAAATAGGTAACACACAAAGGGGGGCTGAATACAATTAACATATTCTGAATATACTCGCACAAGTGGGGTCTGGGGAGGGTTGGGCGTACGTAGACCAGACCTTACCCCTACCTCTGTGAGGTAGAGAGGTTGTTTCCAATAGACACTCGCCTGAAGACAAAACGTTTTCCAGAACAGGTTTGAAAGCTATGATGGAAATATTGAAGAAAAAGAAGTACTGAAAATAAAAGTAGTACTATAAAAAGAATGAAAAAAAGGAGAGATACGAGTGAAAACTTCAATTCTTTCTCGAGTGTCAACAAATTCATGAAACTTCCCTAGCATGGAAATAGTGGTATAAAAAATGACAACTTCTGTGAAAATTTTACTTTACGTGGAGGATCTTCCAATGGAAAATGATTAACAATATGAATTCTGCATATTTATAATGGATTAGTTGTTGGAGTTTGCAATATTGCATAGAGTAGAATCGAAAGGAAGTGGTGCATATTCAAATAAGATAAAGCATAGAAGGGAATGAGAGCCAAGGCAACACCACTGTAAGACCTCACAACCTAACAATTGCTGATGGGTCTCTTAAGCAGAGGACCTCAAGAAACGAGAAAGCAAAGATCTAAAGAGCAGATCTAACTGTCAACTCACCCAACAGCTCTCCCCATGATGTGATGACGTTGCAGCCAGAGTTGACCTTGAGCATATAGAAGTCTGTCATCACCAAAGTTGTTGTCTCCTAAAGATTTGAATCATATACAGCAAAGAAAATTAGTAGTCATTATTGAGGAGTAAGAACCATAAAACCTTGCTTAACAATAATTAGGGGACAAGCAAATAACAGAAGGCTTTCTCAGTTGATCAGTACAAACAAACAAGCAGAAGATTATTGTCTGAAGTAAAACTTTTTCATTAAATAAAAAACTATGAAATGATTGATGAGCACCTTATGAATTGTAATAAATTTATGATAACCGACTCTCAATGCAGAGAGAGAGGGAGAGAAAGAGCGCGGAAGGGATCTATACAATACATTCTTGACTTCTAACCTAATATGCATCATAAACAAATACCTTTTGTAAGGACGTTAACTTCTCCAGTGTCTTTGCGCTCGTGAACCTACAAGGGGAAACATAAAGAAGTAATGGTGGTTAGTTTACCCAAGAGGAAGGAAAAAGTGGGCAGACAGCAAATGTCAGATACAACCAAAATTAGTTAAGTACAGGAAACACGT
This sequence comes from Solanum lycopersicum, assembly GCF_036512215.1. Lineage (NCBI taxonomy): Eukaryota > Viridiplantae > Streptophyta > Magnoliopsida > Solanales > Solanaceae > Solanum > Solanum lycopersicum. Next base: position 1,454,490 of record NC_090811.1, on the reverse strand, counting down.
GCCTTCTTATCATGTCATTATTCAACAATATTTTAATTTCTGTTCCCTCTTCGTTCAGAAGGTTGGTACTTGGATTGAGTTTGGAAGTAAATACAACAAAGTTGTATTACAAATTGAATTACCACGTGCAGAAAATGATACAGAAAGTTGCTGATAATATTTGTGAAATTTACAGTCTATTCTCGGTTAGATTCATCACTGGTATATGACTCCAGAATTTACTTTTTATGTATGTACTTCTCTCAATTATCAAGGAAGAGAGGAATGGCTAATCATCAGCCAGGCTTCAAACCAAGCCCGCTCTGATTGGTTGCATACCCTAATCTAGTTAAAAGAGGGTCATTCTATCACTTTATCACTTCAGAATGTGCTTTCATCTATCAATCCCTTATATCCTTCTTTTCCTTTACAAATATTGATAATTAATTGCACATTCCTTGTTTTACTACCAGTGCACAGAAACATTAGATGCAGGCAACACAACCAGATGAAAGAAAATTTGGTACAGAGAGAAAACTTCCCAACATACCTTTATTACTCTATGAACAATTGGAATTTCACGTCCCTGTGCAACAAAAAAATGCCATCAGCATTAGTAAATTTTGAAGTCAATATAAATGATAGCAATAATTTCAGGAACATGATTTTGACAGATTGAAGTCCAATCATAAAATAGATATTACTGGTATTTATGAGCAAAACTAAATAAGGTCTATTCAATGAAACAATTTTTATTCTAATATGTGCCTAATCCTGTTGTTGTAGACGAAATAGAAATGTGAAAAGGTGCCAAGCTGTTACTATGGGAACATAAATAACTCCCACAAGTGACATTGCAAAAGCAGAGAATACAAAGAAATATTGTTTATTGTGTATGTTTATCTTCTCAAAAGCCAAAGTAACTCGAGCAGAAAACAGGTAAAACAGAAGATGCTGGTAAGCACTACTTACATCAACATTAAACACAACAATTTCTCCCGCACGAATAGGGTCCTTGCTCATATGCAAGAAAAGAATGTCACCCTGCAAGAAAGTAGACGATGTTTTCAGTAATACAGAGTCGAAAGAGCAACTAACACTCCACTTAAAGAAGTATTTCTACTTCTCACTATAGTGTAAACGAAAAGAAAAGGAATTCAGGAGAGTTTCTCCTCGATAGTAAGAAAGACACCAGGATCATACTGTCACTCACATGAAAGGCGTACTTTGCACAACATTAGAATAGGAAGGCTCATTATTTATTTCAAATAATAACAAGTTGCTACTGAAACCAGAAACCCTGATATCTATTCAGCAATAAGCCAAATACAAGAAGATATATCTAGCATAGATTATGCATATTTAGATGAAAAACAAGATAGTTAAACAAAACTTTTTTTGAACTCCCTTTCTTTAGTTTCATATCCTAATATCCTCTAGTATTTAACCTCTAGTAAAGAATCTTTAGCAAAGGATAAACAAACAGAGTAGCACACAGCAAAAGAAGTAGAAACAAGTCCAGCTACAGTTGGCTGTTATCCGTTTGTTTAGATGCCCTCTCCCATCCCCAAGTCCTCTTTTTTTTCTTGTGAACAAGTTTCTTTAGCTCACCCTTTTAAAGCCTGGTTCCATACTTCCAGAGAGCACAACCACCACAGGTGACTCGCTGCCAGTTACACACATCAATGCTTTCCATATTATAAGTGCTGACGTAACAATCATCCCTGAAAGTGATTATGTGAAGAAGGGTCAGACTAAAGAATATTAACTTTTACAGAGTAAAGAACAAAATCCATCAACTTCCATTTTCATACTTTTTCACACATCAGAAGAAATGAAAATAGATTTAACATTGAACAACTCAGTTCTAATATCAATTCTTTCAAGAAGTGTGGGGTTGAACTGATTTTGCCAAAAAAAAAAAAAGAAACAAGTGCTCTAACAAATTTAAAACTAAGGTTTTCAAATTGTTCAAAGACTCGGACTCTATTCTTCAAAATAAAAATTCAAGAAGTCAATTCTGAGTTGAAATATTTGAAAATTTGAGTCTGAAATTATTTCCCAAAGTAGTCAACTTTCACTTGGCAAAAGCAGCCAAAACAAACACTTCTTGTAAAGTTTGTAAACTGAATTTCAAGTTCAATTCTTCAAATCAATGCCAACTAGATATTCCCTCTATACCAATCTAGAAGTCCAACTATTTTCTAGCTCGTATAATCCGCAACAAAGCAAAAACTAGACACTAAATCATTGAGAAGAGGATAGACATTCGCTTCAGCTTGCATCTGCATTAGTTCCATAGTTGCATTATTGCACATTTAATTATTTGAGAAGATGATTTTCTAAGATAATAAATTTTTCTCAATGGGCAATGTTAAGTTTCATAATATCCTTACATGGAGATATAATTCAACCATGTCATTAACAATTAAGATATTTCTTGATTTTTAATGCCCAAAAATAAACTACAAATATGCATAAAACAGTTCTCTCTTTTTGCTAACATTGACTAGAACAGATATCTTGATTTGGGTATAAATCTTTCAGCTTCATAACATAAAATATGTGAACCTATAGATAATAAGTGAATAAGGGAACACAGCTATTTCATGCTCTATAATTCACCTCTAGACAATGACTACAAAGTTGGACACTTCATTTCAAATTATTTCAATAATTAGATAAAGAAGAATAAGGTACAGGACTACTTGTAGCCTATTTCTGAGCAAACTGCACAACCCAAACAAGCAATCGTTCAAGACACAGTTAGCAACCACATGAATGCCACCTAACAAGAAGCTACTTCAAAACTTCCATGGGATGTCTCAAACAAGCTTAAAAACCAACTGGATTTGGTCATTGGCCTTGAACTTAGCTCAATAATCATAAATAAACATCTAAATTTGGTTTCTTTGGTACTAAAAGCAAAACACTAAAAATTTAAAATACACCATGAAACCGCTATTGATGTTTGCACCTAGGTAAGCTGCCTACAACACACCCTTTAGGGGTGCGACCTTTCCCCCAACCCTGCGTAAATGCAACAAACCAGGCTGTGCCTTTTTACCATGAAACAGATAGGAACCTAATCTATATACTCCACCAAACACCTAAAGAGAGAATTTTTTTCCAGAAAATCTCAGCCTCTAGTCTGAAATCCCAACAAATTCATAAAAAAAAAAAAATCCAAATCCTCACAAAACGAAGTTTTTCCAGAAGTTAACAACCAGCAAAAAAAACAGTCAATTCATTCTAAATACTGAATCCATCAAAACGGGTCAACCCAAATGCGTCCATCAATTGATAAGTCCAAAACCCAAAAAAATCATCAAAAACCCCAAATCCATGAAAAAATGAAAGTTTTCCAGAATCTATCACTCAACATCCAGCAAAAAACCAGTCAATTCATTCTGAATACTGAATCCATCAAAATGAGTCAACCCATATGGGTCACAACACACACAGCAGCACAATTAATTAATCAATTGATAAATCCAAAATCACACAGAACTATATCAAAAAATAAAAAATCAAACCATCCATATATATATACACAAGCTCAATGAATTGAACTAAATCAAAAGGACAAAAGATGAACACAAACCAAGACTGATTGCTTGAGTTACGAGTTGTCTGTACTGAATTGACTTTATCGAATCGATTTGCTCTCCGATCCATCCCATTTTTGCGTCTCTCTGTTTTCTTCTCTGTTTCTCCTTTTGGTCTGAAATCAATAAATCTTTGAGGGCACAAAAGTGTAAGGGCTTTTCTATCTATATAGTGAAATATTTGGGGCAAGTTTTGAATTATAGCAAAGTAATGGGGCTTTTTTGCAATATTTCACAAATTAATAAGTGATTAAATTATATTTGAACAATAGTTTAATTTAAAAACTCATTTTTATGATTGAAATATTAGTTCAAGATATAATCGAATAAAAGAAGAAACGAATAATGTACCAGATTTGAAATAAATTTAGATTGAATTGATGAAATGTGGTAATAAGTGTTTTAAATTTAATGAGTCTTATGCAATACGAATTTGAATTACTCGAGAGGTAAACGAAAACGAAAATGAAATATATTATTAGCCAAATGCATAAATGACCCATAAAGTTCTCTAATTTTCATTTTGACCCCTCAACTTTGGTTATTACCTAGTGTGACATCATTTGCTTCATATGTGACAAATTGGACCAATAAAATAAAAACATGTCAGCAAAGAAGAAAATATTAAAAGACACCTCACAAAATAATACCTACCCCACACCCAATTTTTCTCCTCCTTAATAGAAACACTATTGTCCTTCGCCGAGATAGAATCAGAATTTTAATTTTTTTATTAATTTTAAATTTTATCAATTACGCCTTTAAGTGGTAAAAAAAAATTCTAGTTCAAGTCAGTTTTTTAGTGAAAATAATTTTTTTTATTCAGGATAGCTTGCGCGCATCTAAATTAAACTTGTGAATTTTTTTCGGTATGTTATGCCTTAAGAGTTCCAATACTCGACCCTAACTTATTTGAAATTGAGCTATAGTACTCGTTATATATATTATCGTCAATGAAGTATCACGTTCCATTAAAGTCTTGGGACTCAATTATATTATCTCCAATAGTCTTATGAAGTTCTTAACAAACACACTTCCACAAAATGTAAATACTAACGTACAAGATTTAAGAACAAGCTTTAAGCAAGAAAAATAATGTCTCAGTCCCAAACAAGATGATATCAGCTACAAGAACAAACATATAAATTATCAAAGTGAAAATGCCGATTACATAGATTTGTATTTCGAATCTCCATTTAACTAACTAAAATATGTACGATCATCAAAAGATCATCAATAAAGAAGTGCCAAAAGCTTCTCTTTTATTATCTACAAAGCCTCACTCTCACTTAATAATTGAGACTAAATAAGGTAACTCGATACGTCTTCATGTGTTCACTTTTATTTTGAGATAATAGTCAAAAATATACTTGAACGCTCAATTATTAGTTGTTCTTTTTTCCTAGCTCAACTATAGTTCAAGTAGTAAAAGAGAACAACTGATAGCTAGGGTGTCAAACTCGTGAAAAGAAAATGATTCAAATATGCTTCTGACTATTAACTCGTTTAATTTTTAAAAAAAATTCTAGCTCCTAATTCTCCTCAATAATCATTCTAAGGTAATTAATTCGCAAAAACTAAAAAGTCGATTGATATGCAAGAAGATAAAATCTTGAATTTCTCCCTTGAATTTTACCATTCCACTATACCCTTTGACGATAAATATTGAAGTAAATAAAAGAGGGAGGGGGAATGAAACAAGACCAATTTTATTTTTTTTATGTAACTTTCTTTATTCACAAATTATGTAATACAAAATAATAAAATTAACTTAGGCTATGAATTTTTACTTTTGTTACATCACTCACATTAACACCAAAAAAAAAAAGGACCAAATTGCACTCTATATCGAAAAATTATATATATTTAGTTGTTTTCTAATGGTAATAATACATTTTTGCGGTATTCAGCCAAACCCCATAATGGATATATATTTCTGTATGCTGCATAATGCAACATGCAATTCTTCATAAAAACTCCAGTAATTTCCTGCACATATATGTATTACAAAAAAATCAGATAATAAAAAAATTTTGATAATAAAACTATTTTTTTATATATAATCGAGAAATTCTCGAGAGCCAATGGGGTACAATTTTGTCTATAATAGAGTTTTGTGACGTACGCCTAATTCACACATCACATTAGACAATGATAAAACTGACTTCATATTCCATGCTTCCTTTTCAGTCTGTTCCAAAAAGAATGATTCATTTCTATATTTAGAAACGATTTAGCTTAAATTTTCTATTGTTTTTTGTTACTAATGAGATGATTAAAAGAAACACAAATTTTGTTTCTTAGAGAACAGGTTTTAGAAGTATTTCTTACTTTCTTAAGCTCGTGTCCAGTCAAAATGTGTCGCATAAAATAGGACGAGGAGAGTAATGTCTATTTTCTTACGTATATTTTTTGGTAAATTGAAAGAGCTTTTTTCGCTTTAACAATCAGTATCAATCAAACACAACTCAGTCTTTAACTAGTTTGTATCAACTATATGAATCTTCTATCCGTTTGGCTTGTAATTTACAGAGTGATTACCTGCTGTGGGAAGTCACCATCTTCCATCTGAGAATTGATCAACAACTTTGCTGCACGGTGAAGGGGTTTCGGATCTCTATCAGCCTGTCCAGAGTGAATCAATCCCATCAATGCCCATGCAGTTTGTACAAGATTTGAGTCATTTGTTTCGAGTTCTCTATATACCTGTTTTGATCAAAAACAAAACTCAGTCACAGTGGCTTTTCGACAGTACACATCTAACTAGAAATTCGTAATGTAGATGTCTACGTGATCATTTTCTAAGTTGGAATGTTCCTCTAGTATAGTGGAGTCGAGTTGAGGTGTGGCGTGCATACTCAAATTAGGAGTGTTCAGTTGCCAGTTGAGGCCAAGTTAAAGTGTCTATCTTCGTATTGAGAACCTTCAGTGTTAGCTTGCATATTGGAATGAAATGGTTTGAAATGAAGAGGATGTATCTTACCTAAAATATCCGATCCTAACTATGTAAAGATCGAGACATTGTTGTTGTTATTGTCATTCTTTAACGGGGAAAGGGGTGTGGAATTTAAAAACAATGCATCAGACTTTAGATGCAGATAACTCAAACGTGCTGACAGAGAAGTCCTGAGAAAGGACCTTTACTTTTACTTTACCTTGTCTGGGCAAGAACGGTAGCTTTCGCCCCAACCACCATCGGATCTTTGTGTTCTTAGCAGAAATTCAACGCCTTTACGAACAGCTGCAGAGTTGTTGTAGGACTTGCCTGCTGCAACAAGCCCTCCAAGAGCAAACCAGGAACCATATGTGAAGCAAACACCCCAGTTACCATACCTGTTAACATGATTACTCATGTCATATGTTATCGAGCTATTTGTAGTAAGTTCAAGAACTCGGAAAAGAAATATAATATACCATGAACCATCAGGCATTTGTACATCTTCAAGATATTTAACAGCATTATCAATGAATATGTTAATCTCCTTGGTTCTGTGTCCGGGATACAGCTTCTTAAACAGAACAAGTGCTTGAATTGATGAGGCAGTGCATTCGACGTACCTGGATTGACATTTAATCAGTGTCAAGCTGTAAAACGGAGACTAACAAGAAAAGGGAAAGAGAGAGGAACTATAGTGATCATACTCGTGCTCAATGACAATGTCCGCGAAAAATTCAGTAGGATTCAGCAGCTGTCAGTGAATAAAACAGAACAAGAAAGTTAAAATGGTTGAAGGTTTTTAACAACGTTGAGACAAATCATGGAAATAGGAATATTGTGTTACCTCCAAATACTCGGAGGCTCCTGCAGGTTCCCATGCTGCTAAACCGCCATTTTTGCTCTGCGATTATATTTAAAATGGATCTTATTATAACTTCAAGATATAGGTTTCTCTTGAATTTTTTTGCAAAAGCAGAAAACAACTTCAGTGATTAATGATTTGAGGGCACATCTTTCAGTGTTTACCTGTAATGAAAGAATAACATTCACCGAGTCATACAATCGCCCTGGCTCCATTGCCTGACCGACTAATTCACGAGGCATTGTAGACAACAGAAGGCAGCACTAGACAAACAAAAGTTAAACGAAAAATTAGGCAAACTTTCTAGCCATCATCTTACCATTTGTCAGCAAATTTCAAGAAATTGAACTTTGAGATACCTTTAATGCTTCAGCAGTGCAATCAGAGACTTGCCATCCATGATCTTGATCTGAAAAAGTCCATGATCCTTTTGAGATATGTCGATACATTCCTTTGAAATCACCAGACGGATTGTTCGTCACCTACGAGAAGACTCTCACACTGTAAGACTTAGTTGAAACGAAAACATTAGAACAAAGTTCTTAATAATTAAATATCCAAACCTGAGATTGTTTTATAAAGTCATGTCCTTTTCTAAGCGTATCTGCTATCTCATCATTCATCTCACTGGCCAATAGTGCTTGGATAGCAAAACCAGTATCCCATTCTTGACTACCGAAACTCTGAAATTCAACGACAAATTGTCGCCTATTCAGTAACAACATATCCTATTCTTGCTTATTCTGGTTTGTCAAATAGTACAATGCAGATTTACAGACCTGCATTTTCATTCCATCTTCAGCTACCCATAAATAATCAGAGATCCTAGCAAGATGTTTTTTGAAATAATCGCCGTTAGGATCCTCGACCCAACAAGCAAGCATGCACAATACCTACACCATCCAAGTGTTTCATCAGTGTCTAACAAAAGAAGTCATTAACAAAATGCAGGTAATTCTGTAATCTGTTCAAAATGATTAAGTTGCCATACTTTTTCGACACATCCGATGGTGATGTATCGACTATTCTCGTCTTCATAGTGTATGTGTTTCATGGTAACTTCAAGAGCTTTGTTTCTCAGCTTGTTGAAAGGCCAACGGGTCAACAAAGGCTCGGTACATATGTAGAGACTATCCCACATCAAATCTTGAACCAACGGATGAGGGTAATAAAGATCCTCCTGCAGCAACAAGTTTGTGTTTGAGCATTCGTAGAAGATGGTATAATGTAGATACTAACTTCAAAACTGAGGACTCGTTTGGTTCGTAAACAAAGCTATACAGGGATAAATACTACCAAACTTTATGTCGGTAATCAAACGACCTTTGATAATCATACCTTTGCACATACATGGCGCACTTTCTTCCAGTTAATTTCATCGTATGGTCGATCATATAACTCTTCCCTTAGTTGCAAAATGAGAGGCGTGATTGGACCAACGAATCTCTTCCCATAGAGGTAAGACATCGGCATGTAGACCATTCGACAGTAACACCACATTTTTGCTGCATTTAAGTTGAAGTGTCAAAATACGAGGCAGATCGCAATGCTGCATAGAAAATCCTGAAAATAATATTAACCAACCTGGATGCACGGGAAGAAAAGATGGAAGAATCCAAAACTCAGGTGGCATTGGATTGGTTCCTATCCATTCAAAAACTCCAAGAATCTGATTGAAAGAGCGGAAATTTCTCAGCACAAGAAGACAACGTTGCTCGACCCTCCAAAAATGTTGCCGCGTCCATGCCAGATCCTTCAACTGCACTACTTTTGAAGGATCCAACACACATACGACCACATTTTTGAAGAGTTTGAACAAAGATACATGTCAATAGAAAATTACTTGACAAGGGGAAATGATATAATTCACTTAGTTTAACGTGAAATACGTAACCATCCTCTATCTGTTATAGACTTTGTACGTAATCATTGTATATAAGTTAAATCATAGTCATACCGAGAGCCATGTTTTTCCCCACGAAGGAATTGCGGTGACACTACCATGATCAAGAATCCATTTCCTTGCTCTAGCACACGCATTATTTACACCGCCATCTGGTCCTTCTCCAAGGATCCTCATGCAAATGTAACTCAGAGCTGTACAGAACATAGTACTGTGACCTTCTATGTGCAAACCCCATCCACCATCTTCGTTCTGAAACAACGTCAGCAATTCAGAAACGATTTTAAGTTCTATACACTCGTGACATCGTACACTATCTATACTAATCTTAAATTTGTAAACATTAAGATGCTAAAAAAGTTAACTCATGCACATCGTCATTGTATATAAGTTAAATTCTTTAGGTATCAGTATACTCATTGTGACATTACGTCGTATACCTGATGACAGTATATATACCGAAGAATTTCCTTTCGATGCTCAGCTGGGAATACAGTATTAAGATGCCCAGTGATATACATACACATAACCTGAATTTCAATGTAAAAATTAGCCTTAGCATATCCAAATTCCAATTTTGCAATAAAAAGGAAAGTAAAAATACATTAACATATGATATTTACTATCAAGAGTGGATCCAATTTTCAAAACAAATTCATCTGAACTCAATATTTCGACACAAAATACAGATTTTTATGCCAAAACTCACAAAAAAAATCTAACAATTATTAGATCTAAACAAATGTTAAAAGTATATTTGTACAATTTATTCAATGCTAAAAAAAACTTATAAATTACTTTTTTTAGGATTAATACATAGATAATTAAACACTTTAACTCGGCCCTCAACGGACAACAAAACACTCAACTTTCAGTATACACGTCTAGATACCTCGACTCATCTCCATCATATCAATTGAACACTCTGAGCTTACAAAATAATCATCTAGACACCTTCAAAATTTATGTCACGTCAGCATCATCAGATGTCCACGAGATATATTGGAAATGAGTTAAAAGTGTTTAATTAGTTGTTAGTTAACACCAAATTGAACTGTCTAGATGTGTACTCTCAAAGTTAAATGTTACTTACTTAACTAAGGTCAAATTTAAATGTCTATACCCTACACACAAATTTATTTATAATTATCTTATATTTGATCTGATCGCGTAAATATTAAAAACTTACCAAAGGTGGAAGAAAAAACAAAGGACCAGCATTTTCAGCAGGCCAATGACCATCAGTTGCCTGTAAAGCTGAGAAGAAATTAACTGCTCTATGCAATGCAATTGTAGCAACTTCATGGCTAATTTCTTCACCTTCTTCAACTTTTACTGCTGGAATTTTTTGTTTGAAATTTTTCTCTCCAAGAAACTGTAAAAAAAATTTTAAAAAAAGTGAGTGAAATTTAATTTGCTAAAAAAAAGATTAATTTACTTAGTTTTTGTTAGGTTGTAGAGCCTGATTAATATTTAATGTACTATTTATTCTTCATTTATTCTCTGTAACCAAAAATACTCTGATTTATTAATATATATATACCACACCGCCGTGAAAGTTTACTCACTGGGTGTTACCGCGAAATATTGGTTTCTCTCTTTTTCTCTCTAGATCTTTCATCTTATTCTCTCTAAAGTTCTTGTGTTTTTTATTCAGTGTGTGAATTCGATTCTAACAGTTTTTAGATTACTAATTTTATTTTTTATGAATAGTTATATGTAATTACCTTTCAATTGAATATGCTATAGATAATTATTTTACTTTTTTTTTTGTTAGTAATTTCACTTACTATGAGTTATCATTTGTAATTGCTCGAATAAAATTATATGAGAATTTCTTTTTACATTATTAATAAAATATTTAATAAAAGTAAAAAGTGATATCAACAAGTGGTGACCATTCTTTTTCTCTATATTTTATATAAAAAAAAATGAATGATAAAAACATGTTGTTGACTCTTCCAACTCTATTTAATTTTATTAAATAATAATCACTACTTGAAGTCAAACATTCGATGATATCGAACACTAGGACTTTTTTTCCCTGTGGCTCTATTATATTTAGGTTCGTGTGTTATAAAGATTGTTTTTTATTTGAAGCTTCAGTATAATTTGTAATTTCTGTCACTTTGTGTATTTAGGATAAACTCTTTATCGTGTAATAACCTGAAAATCACATTAGAAATGTAAATTGTATTAGACAAATCATATGTAACAGGTTTAACTTAGACGACTTTGAAGGGGGAATGATCTACGAATGACCACCCTTCGAATTAACAGATGACTCAGTTTCAGCTTGAACTCAAAATAAATAATTAAGGAGGGATGAATTCCAACTATAAGCGTATTTATTATTGTTGTTGGTCTATACTCTCTCCGTTTCAAAAAGAATGATTTCCTTTCTTTTTTAGTCTATTTTAAAAAAAATGACATCTTTTTTTTGTAACATTTTAATTTGAGCTTTCCACGTGATATATTTAAGACCACAATATCAAAAAATAATTTTGTATATTTGATCTAACTTTAATTTATGACCATAAAATTAAAAAATCTTTCTTCATATTCTTAAACTCCGTACCAACTTAAACCAGAGTGTTATATTTTTGTTGTTGTTATATATTAATCCACAAAGTATATTAGGGTCTTCCTCTAATAGACTATTTTTTTGGTCTTTTCTCTCTTGTCTTTCAAGTCTTAATTGGACACCTTTTTCATATACCCCACCCCCACCCACCCACTTTTAATGATTTAATTTAGGACATAAATATAGAATATGAAAAACAAGTCATGTCATCAATTTAATTCTCTTGTGTAGGTAGATGTTGTCAGGTAGAATTGATAATAGGACAAATTTCAGCGTATAACAAATAAAAAGTTTATATTTGTATATTATAGCAAAATTATATAATTGCGTTCTATAGTAAATATAAGTTTTGGTCTCGATCGGTTATATTTTTGGTTAATCGGGTAGGTGTCGATAGCAGCAGAACCTTTGTTTTTGCTTTTTTTTTTTTGCTAAAAACTTTTGAAAAAGTCTTCAAAGTTGAAGCATATTATATAAAACGAAGTGTATAAAATAAGAAAGAGAAAGACACTTGGGCAGAGAACTGTATAAAAATGAAGTGTATAAAATGAATTGTATTATTATAAGTGTATAGAACGATTATATATAATTTGAATTTGTATAAAATGAGAAAGAGAGAAAGACAAAAGAGACTTGACAAGGAATATACAATTGAATCGAATTGTATAAAACGAGAAAGAGAGAAATTAGATACAATTTGAAAATTGTATAAACGAAAAAAAAATGCAAAAGAAACTGGACATGGGAGTATTTTTATTGTATAGTTATAAGTGTATAGGATGAAAATATATATACTTGCATGTGTATATACAATTTTCTCACGCTTTATACAAACAAAAACACAATTTATACATTTCGCTTTGTGTTTGTATAAGTGAGAAAGGCGAGGGTGGCGAGCGAGATTTTGGGAGAGTGGCGAGCGAGATCTGGAAGAGGAGAGAGGGGGAACAAAAATATATGTATTTATACAATTTTCTCTGCTTTATACAATTAGAAACAATTTTTACACACTTGTGTTTGTATAAAAAGTGAGGAAGCGAGCGAGAGATTGGAGGAGAGTGGCGAGCGAGATATTTGGGAGAGAAGCGCCTCACAATTAACTCAAACCCTAGCTACTCCATTTATTGTAGGTTATTACTTTGCTATTATATGCAATTTTCCTTTGATAATAATACACTGTGTAGAATAGAGTAACGATCCTTTATGACCTCTAACAACTGGTCCACAAAAAAGACTTTTTTGAATGAAGTAAGAGACCTTGGGATCATAATCTCTTCAATAAAGATTGAAATGAGTCGATATATTTACCTGTATCCGCCAAAGAAGATCACTACTAGGCTTGACTTTATAACGATTATTCCAAAATTGTTTTCGAGCCTCTTCTATCTTAGCCCGTTCTTCTATCGTTCCACCATTTGGATCGAACTCCCACGTTTGTCTTCCAACATAGTTATTTGTACTATACAAATATGGACCATTTTGCCCTTCAGCAATTTTCAATTTCCACATCCTTTAATCGAATGTTCGAATGAACTCTTAACGTCTACCACCTCAACAATAAAATATATGAAATTTGAAATATATGTTGCCCTTACGTATTTTATCTGTCTTTACACGATAGAGAAATCGTTTCAGAAGACTCGATTAAAAAAAAAAAAGTAATGAAGAAGGGAAAATTGCATATATACTTACTAGGATAATTATATGTAGAGTTGTTGGAGATAGGAAATAAAATGAGTGAAATTTTACTTAAATAATAAGAGGGAGTTTATGCTGAAAGTGTGTAAGGTATAAAGGGAATGAACAATAAATTCGGATGAACTTTATTTTATTTTTTTATGTTAAAGACTCATTATAGTATTTAAATTGGAGGAATTTGGGTATAAAGCAATAACAAAAAAATATATTTAAAAGTAGGATTATAAAGTTTGGTATAAGCAAGGTCAAAAAATTATGTTTGTGTGGAAAAAAATTGGTGATATTATGCAACTATTTATAATACAAATTACAAGTTTTTTTTTTTTTTTGTCATTATGATGATGATAAAGATATATACCATCTACTGGCTTTTTCTTTTTTTTATAATTCCTTTTCTTGGAGAATTCTTCATATTGTCTTGTTTCAACTTTACATAAACACACTTAAAAAATAAATATTACAAATATTTGAAGTTAAAAATTATGTGAAAATGTATGTTATTACCTCGGTTCAGTTTTAATTGTCATAGTTTTCTTTTTAGAGTTAAATTATAAAAATTTTGACTAACATGTTACGATTTATTTTTTATTATATTTATATGCAAAAAATTGTAATATATCATACTTTTTGACTTTCGTATAGTTTTTATATATCGAAGTTTTTTGTTTAAAATATTGAATTAGTTTAATCTAATTTAACTTTGAAAATTAATGAAATCGACTTTTCGAAAAACACATCATGACAAAGAAAAATGATCCGAAAACGTAATTAATTATATCTCCACGAAATACACATGTTTTGCATTTATTGGCTTGGTATAACATACTAAAAAAATTAAGTTTATGATAAAAGCGGAGTATTTAATTTTGAGCTTGTAGGGTTATATGTAGGTTCTAATATTCTTAGGTAATTTACAAATGTATTTTATCCGCGTGAAATAAGTAAACTTTGAAAATTTTAATAAGATTTCGTGTCAATATATTAAAATGTATAATCTATAAAAAATAATCGAGTTGATTAAGCAAGTGATTTTTCAAATAAAAAATTTCGAAAATTCTTATATACTTTCTTAGTCGAACCTGTCGCAATGACTAGGATTTCCCTGTCAATAACAATTGTATTTTTTATTATTTTTTTTTCATTTAAAAAAGCATAAAATTTACACTATAATTAAACCAATAAAAAAAGAAAATAAGACAGTCACTTTTCATATTTATAATACATTTTATATCCTGTCTTAATTATAAGATTACAAAAACTAAAGTAATATACTTCATATAATCTCTTATAAGATTAGAAAAATCATATAAATTTTTTCTAACATCGATAAGTAAAATATAAAAACTTAATTAGATCACTTTATCGAATAATTATAACTAAATTTCTATAATAAACATTACTGATAATTATTACTTATTCTTTTTTTTTGGTACAAGGTCTAAATTCCATTTATTGGACGCATTGGATTTTTTTTTATAGATAAAACAAAATTTAGGCATATAAGAACAAAAAGACAAAATTATAGTCATCTCATTTAAAGTAATAACAAAATAATTAAATCAGCTAATTTGATTGAATTTAAACAGATTAAAATAGACGTGCTATTAATTTATCTAAAAATTATTTGAATTAAAATAGACTAAAATGTGGAATAAGATCGGGTTTGTTCAATTTTTACTAAATTTTAATTATTTAATTTGTTCTTTTATAATTTTTAAGTGTCTGATAGAATTATTATTTTTCAAAATTTAACTTCATCATATATAGACAATTTAGGTTTTTACAGTATATTAGACAATTTTGCTATCAACATAACTTTTGATAATTAGTATCGTCTCAAATTATTTGTCATGTTTATTTAAAATAATTATCTTAAATTATTTATTATTTTAGAAATTTAAGATAAAATTAATTATGTTTTTCCCTTTTACCCTTAAGAGCAATTATTTTTGAAATAGCTAAAATATATCACAAGACATAATAAAGATAAAATATGTAAAAAAAAAAAAAAGTTAAATTAATATTTTCTTAAGAAACGTGTAAAACATAATTATAACAGATAATTTGAGACAAAGAAGATACTAGTTATTACAATTAGTTTCAGTATCTTAGATACTTGAACCCTCTACCAATTAAGCATCCGAGTGAGTAAAAATAATTTTAGCTAACTCGTATTTTATCTGTTACTGTCCAAATTAAATGTAAATGGTAATTTTTATTTTATTCATTTAAAATATCACTTAATCAATCTATTAAAATATTAAAAAAACTAGATGAGTTGACAAAATTATGACACTTTGAAAGTCTATATTGACTACAAATTACAAGTGTGGAGCTACCTAACTTTACTAAGTGCAATTTTGAATAAAAATCAGTTATAAGTCAATAAGTTCCAAATAAATTAGGTAATGTGATCCTAGGTTTAGTAAAATCCACTTTTTTTAGGATATGTACAAATAAATGTATATTGCACATATATATTTAGCTGAAAAAATAATAATTCAAAAGTTTTCAATTAATTAACAATTCTTATAAAAATTATAAATACACAAGAATATTTTTTATTTTAAAGCAGAATGAGTGATATATTCAACAATCGTTGATGAAAAATACAAGCAAGAGTTAGAGCTCGAGTATTAAACACAAGCAAAGCTGAAGCTTTTGTTTAACCTAAATAATAGTCCAAGATAATTCATTTGCGGTAAATAATATGATATGGTTTCTATAACGTATACCTACGTTGAACGTTGCGATCTTATTATTATTAAAATTAGAGGTGTTAATATAGGGTGGTCCATTCCATCCGAACTAACTCATATAAATTTAGAAATTTAAATTGACAGGCTAGGTCGGGCTGACCCATTTATTTTGTGGACCAGAAAACGGTCAACCTAACCCGCAACTACGTGGGCTACAGTTTTTGCAAAAATATATTTTTTTATAATTTTTTAATCAAATTATAATTTGAAAATATTATCATAAAAATTGACAAGACAATATTACATGGTGTTCGTGTTACTACTTTTTAATCAAATCCACAAATAAAATTATCTTTATATTATTTATTAAGTTTGATTTCAAGTAAAAGTATAGATAGTTAAATAGAAATAGTAAACTAATTATTTTCTAATGATCATTAAAAAAACAAAAATATGACAATATTTTTATAGGCTATGGCCTACTTAGTGAGTCCCTAAAAATTCTAGAAAATTTTTCTTTCATGAAGTACATATTTTATAAACATAATTGTATTTAAATTTTAATATTTAAAACTTCAAAATAGGTTTTGAGTTTGGATTCTTATTAATTTTAATATTCTATATTGTTTATATTTGGACCATGGATCGGCCTTATTTATATTTCTCAAGTCTCACTAATCAGCATACTTATTCAGGTCTCCTATCATTCACGAGTTAGATAAGACTAACCCAACATGCCTAACCAAAATCGATATTATTGAATATGATTTTAATTTCTACTTTGGAAATTTGTAAGAAAACACTAAGGATTGAGGAATTGTACCTTATTATTAATTATAATTAATATCACTCATCATTGACATTTGACAAGTACAAGTGTGGAGCTATACCTAACTTTAATTAGTGCAAAATCTAGGAAAAAATAGTTAATAGTCATTAACCTCAAAATACTTATTACATAAATACTTATTACATAAATAATATTTTAATAACTTGTATTAGTTTAATTCTGGTTTTCTTATGTCTTTTTCCTCAAGATGAGTAATAACTATCAAGAAATTTTCTCAAAAATTTGTATAAATTATAGATTTGGGAAAACTACTAGTATCTTTTTTTTAATTTTAAAGTGAATACTTCTTTTGAATTAAATTTATTTAGTTAAAATGAAGTTTGAAATGGATAATTTGTCAATAGACACAAATATAAAAAAGAAAATCTAATGAGAGGACTTAATAATTAGTCCTTTTATCACACGACTCTCAAATTTAACATGTAATAAATTTCTATAAAACAAAGTCAAAGTATTTAATTATTTGCCTCATATTTTGTGTTGCTTCAACCATATGTCCTTTGCTTGAAACCACACAAATATATTGATTAACGTTTACACGTAGCAATTTTAAATACCATGTTATGTTGCTTCGAAAAAGACTTGCCACAATTGGAAGAATAATAGATTGGTCCTATACATATTATTTTGATTGAAAATTTTTCTTTATTTGTCCGTCGGTATGGCTCATTTGATTTGACCGGTGACTATCCATATAGATGACCACAGAGTAAGGCTCTCAAGAAAAATATCTTAACTTGTGAGGGTCGGGGGGGGGGCATATTCATTTAACTATACTCATTGTTTCGACTAATCTGGATTAATCAGAGTAATGATTTGTCCTTTGTTGAACTAAAAACGAATTTAGAATTTAAATTTTATGGCCTCAAGTTAATACTTAATACTATAATAATAGTTGAGTTCAACGATGATAATATATTCGACGCAATCTTAGTGAGGCCTGAAAAGGATAAGATATGCACAAACTTTACGCTATCTTTATGGGGTAGGAAGGTTATTTCCAGTAGACAACAAAAAATAAATGCAATAACAAATAGTAATATACCGGGAAGAATAAGAAACTACGATATAACTAAATAATACTAAAACGAAAATAATAATTGAGCTTACAAACAAATATCAATAGATGTTTAGTAGATTCATGAGTAATGTATACATTGGATTCATGTAGATCCCCTATGTAGAACCCTAAAGGAGGAAGCATATCATATCAAGATTCTTTCCATCCTCGAGGCTCGAATCCGAACCATTTGATTAAGGGTCGTATTAGCATTGAATCCACACACACATGATGAATTTAGAACACAAGAACTTTCAAGAGAAAGAGATGAGAGATCTAGAGAGAGAAAGAGAGAAACCAATATTTCGTGGTAACACCCCGTGAGTAAACTTCCACGGCGGTGGGTATATATATTAATAATTCAGAGTATTTTAGGTTATAGAGAATAAATGGAGAATAAATATTGCAGTATAACAAATATTAATCAGGCTCCACAACCTAACAGGTCGATCATAGTCATATCTAACCACTACTTGGGTGATCACTTACATTAACACAAAAAACAAACAACGGACAACTCGATTCACTAAGCTCCCGCTATATACGGAATCCGCGGAAGGCCCAAATTGCATTCTCTATATGTAGTTGTGTTTTAATGGTACTAAGACATTCCTGCGGTATTCAGCCAAACCCCACAATGGAAATATATTCCTATATAATGCATAGTGCATCATGCAATTCCTCAAGAAAACACCAGTTATCTCCTGCACATATTTATAAAGTTAGATAAAAACAATAATTTGATAAAACTGGTTTTAACAAATCTCTGTTCTATTAAATATTGTTTTTGTTATTTGTAGTTTTGATGATATAACAAACTCAGGGACCTCGTAAAGAGACATGCCCCCGAGTGGAAATATACACACAAACTGTCAGGTTGGAAAAAATACAAAAAGTTGGTGCACAAATCCAATAGTGGCAGAAACCTCGGCCAATGACATGGTTTTGTGACTATTCTACATAAAGATGATGTTCCAATAGTCACAACCTTAGTTTTTGCAACTTGAAAAACATCTCAAGAACTCTTGCAAGGCTGACAAAAGAAGTGAAGAAGCATCCTTAAGATCAACTCGAATCGGAAAGAGCTGGAAGGTTAGTTGTCTTAGGATTATTTCTGCACATGCATTGTAAATCTGTTTCGAAATGTATAAAGGATTCAGATATTTTGGTTTGTTGAAAAAGTCTAAATTAGGTGAGTCCAACTAATTTAGTGGGCAGCCTTGTGTGTTGCTTAGTTAAACTCTAAGTCATCCGGAGCATGGTGATTTAGTGAGCAACCTGCATGTTGCTTAGTTGAATCCTAAGTTGTCTAGTGGTGATATCTTAGTGGACAGAGTGTCATCTGCTAAGGCTCTTCAAGCAAATCGGGTTTCACTTTTGTTTGTGAAGATTAGTGAAGACCGTTGAAAATCCTGTGTGACAGATCGTGATTTTACTCCCTTGAGCAAGGACGTTTCCACGTAAACTTCTTGTGTTGTTTTCTGTCATTATTTACTCTTCATTCTTATTTTGAGTGTGTCAAGGGACCTGGTGCGTTGACTGATAGTGGACGCACGTATTGTATCAGTTTTGCCAGTTTGATAGAGCTTGTTTCTTTATATTTATTAATCAATATCAATCAAATACGACTAGATTCTAAACTAGTTCCAGTCAGACTATATATATGAATCATCTATGTTCGTTTCGTTTAAATTCATCCAAATACTGAACACAGATAAATTCGTGGAGTAATTACCTGTTGTGGGAAGTCACCATCTTCCATCTGAGAATTAATTAACAGCTTTGCTGCACGGTGGAGAGGCCTCGGATCTCTCTCAACCTGTCCAAGAAACTTTTTACTACGATGGTGAAAAAATTTAACATGTTACTACTAGTAACAAGGTATTAACCTGGCCAGAGTGAATCAATCCCATCAATGCCCATGCAGTTTGTACAAGATTCGAGTGTTCTGTTTCAAGCTCTCGATATACCTGTTTGATCAAATACAAAGCTGAGTCACAGTTGTCTTTGTGAACATTCATCTTTATATTTCCTCCTCGAAAAGATCCAAATGAAGCAAAAGTTCATATAACCGACCTTTACGTGGCCTTTTTTGCTGTTACATTACCTTGTCAGGACAAGAACGGTAGCTTTCTCCCCAACCACCATCAGACCTTTGTGTTCTTAAAAGAAATTCTACGCTTTTACGAACAGCTGCACAGTTGCTGTACGACAAGCCTACAGCAGCAAGCCCTCCAAGAGCAAACCAGGAAGCGTATATGAAGCACACGCCCCAGTTACCATACCTGTTGACACGATTAATCATGTCATAATCGATAAAGCAGAAAGGAATTTGCAAGTTCAAGGGCTCACGAGAGAAATATCATATACCATGAACCGTCAGGCTCCTGTACATCTTCAATATATTTAACACCATTATTAATAAAATTGTCAACCTCCGTGGTTCGGTGTCCAGGGTATAGCTTCTTAAAACGAACAAGTGCTTGGATTGCCGAGCTAGTGCACTCAACATGCCTGGAATGACATTGAATCAGTGTGAAGCAGTAAAATGGAGACTTGGAATTGTGGAAAAAAAACTAAAGGGAGAGAGAGAAACGAATCTTACTCGTGCTCAATCACAATATCCTCGAAAAATTCAGTAGGATTTAACAACTGAGAAATATAACAACCATGAAAAATACTTATTCAGGTTCAGGAAAGATTATAGAAGAGGTCGAAGGTTTTCAACAACGTTGAAATGAAGAAGATATATAAACTTACTATATCATGAATCTCAAAATTCGAACGATTATTTTACTTGGCAGAGAAGTTACCTCCAAATACTCTGGGGCCCCTGCAGGTTCCCACGCTGATAAACCCCCATTCTTGCTCTGCAGTTTATTTAAAATAGATCTCATCATTACTAGAAATGAGCCAAATGACGAATGACTAAATTCAGAAAAAAGGAATTCATTTCACAATTCACAGGTAACCATGTATTGGATACGCTTCTCTTGGAATCATTCTACAAGCAGAAAACAACTTTCAGATTAAATGACTTAATGATTTAATCATTCAGTGTCTACCTGTAATGAAAGAATAACATTCACCGAGTCATACAGTCGCACTGGATCCATTGCCTCACCAACTATTTCAGGAGGCATTGTAGAGAAGAGAAGGCAGCACTAGATAAACAAAAATAAGAAAATATCAGGAAAATTTACTAGCACTAGAAAAACAAAAATATAATACCATTTTTCAACAATTACAAGTTGAAATCTCATTTCATTGAAAAGTTAGGTACCTTTAACGCTTCGGCAGTGCAATCAGATACTTGCCATCCGAGATCTTGATCTGCAAAAGCCCATGATCCTTTTGAGATATGCCGATACATCACTTTAAAATCACCAGAAGGATTGTCCTTCACCTGCAAATAGTTACTTCCATTAATAAGGTCCACTATTTGAAAGAGTTGATATGCTCACCATCTAAACATCCAAACCTGAGATTGTTTTATAAAGTCGTGTCCATTTTTAAGAGTATCTGATATCTCATCATTCATCTCACTGGCCAATAGCGCTTGAATAGCAAGACTAGCATCCCATGATTGACTACCACAACCCTGCAATTCAACAACAAATACTCGCTAATGTCAGTAACAAATGTTTGCATCACTTCAAAGTTCAAACTAGGAAAGGGGGCTAGATTTTTTATATTACAACACGTTAATTGTAAATGCGCTTCTTTTTTTAACTCATTGTGGCTTGTGAAATAGAACTATTCCGATCTACCAACCTGCATTTTCATTCCGTCTTCAGCTACCCATAAAAAATCTGGGATCCTAGCAAGATGTTTTTTGAAATGATCGCCATTGGGATCCTCAACCCAACAAGCGAGCATACTCAATACCTACATCATGCAAGTGTTACATTCAGTGTTCTCTAACAATTGAACTATTGTAGTCATTAAGAGAATGCAGGTAATTTATTAGTCTGTCAAAAATGAGTTAGTTTCGTACTTTTTCCACACATCCCATGGTGATGTATCGACTATTCTCGTCTTCATAGTGTATGTGTTTCATGGTAACTTCAAGAGCTTTATTTCTCAACTTGTTGAAAGGCCAACGAGTCAATAGAGGCTCGGTACATATGTAGAGACTATCCCACATCAAATCTTGAACAAAAGGATGCGGGTAATAAAGATCCTCCTGCAGCAACAAGTTCATGTTTGAGCATTTGTAGAAGATGGTATGATGTAGACTCTAACTTCAACACTGAGGACTCGTTTGGTCCGTAGACAAGGTTATACAGGGACAAATAACACCAAACTTCATGTCGGCATTGTTTTTCTTATCTTGGTAATCAAACAACCTTTGAGAGTCATACCTTAGCACATACATGGCGCACTTTTTTCCAGTTAATTTCATCATATGTCTGATCATACAGCTCTTCCCTCAATTTCAAAATAAGAGGTGTGATTGGACCAACAAATCTCTTCCCATAGAGATAAGACATTGGCATGTAGACCGTTCGGCAGTAACACCACATTTTTGCTGCAGTTAGATAACGAGGAATAAAAATATTAACCAACCTGGATGACATGCACGAGGAATAAAAACGTTTAACCAACCTGGATGCACGGGAAGAAAAGATGGAAGAATCCAAAACTCAGGTGGCATTGGATTGGTTCCTATCCATTCGAAAGCTCCAAGAATCTGATTGAAAGAAGGGGAAATTTCTCAGCACAAGAAGACAAGGTTGCTCGGATCCTCCAAAAATATTGCCGCACCCATGTCAGATCTTCAAAGAGTAATTGTAAACATAGCACGAAGACATACATGACACTCGAAATTTACTTGAATATATGAAATGATTCAAGCCGTCTAAAAGATAATTACAACAGGTTAAAATTCACTAACAATGTGAATTTTTTTGTACATTAGCACTTGTCAGTATAGTACTTGTTATAACAGATAGTAATACATAATTTTGTATACTATCTGTTATAACAAGTTAAAATATATAATTTTGTATGCTATCGTGTATATAAGTTAAATACTAGTCATACCGAGAGCCATGTTTTTCCCCAAGAAGGAATGGCGATGACACTACCATGATCAAGAATCCATTTCCTTGCTCTAGCACACGCATTATTAACACCGCCTTCTGGTCCTTCTCCAAGGATCCTCATGCAAATGTAACTCATAGCTGTACAGAACATAGTACTGTGACCTTCTATGTGCAAACCCCATCCACCATCTTCATTCTGAATAAAACAGAATGTCATCAGTGTTGGGTTTTAGCAAAATGTGAATGGGAAAAGAGAAGAGAAAAATGGAAAAGTGAGGGAACCAATTTTGGAAGGAAAATGAAAAGTCATTTCTCCCATACTGGTGGAAGAAAGAAAATTGTTGTCCTTATATTAGGAAACACTTCTTTTACTTCTTAAAGGGTCAAGAAGAAGGTGCCCCTCGCGCCGTCATTGCATGACAGCTTTTTTTGGATAAAACTGGTTTGGTTTGAACAGACACGTTTCTTGCTGAAAATGATTATAAAATGGAGGTCCTTTTCATTTTTTCAAGCATTGAAAATTTTTCCTAAGTAGCGCTACTTTTGCAGACATTTTCTCTCAAAAACTAAATTCAATCGACTGAGTCTATGTGCGCTCTTGTTACTGTTCATACGTTCACTGAAGTTATGGAAAGTTTGAGGTTCCGCTTGTGCTCTTGTTACTGTTCTTACGTTCACTGAAGTAATTGAAGTTTGATGTACCGCTACTTCAAACTTTTATCTTGGGAGAAATTAATCTGCAATCTCGAATACAGTTAGGTAATTAAATTTCTTAATAAAACACAATGGTTTCGGTGGATTCGAATTAAAAGTTTTTCTGTCTGTTTCATCTTATTTTTGTTTCAATATTTTTTGACTAACCTTAATACAGGATATAACAATCAGTAATTCAGAATGAACTTTATTTGCACTAGTATATTCATTGTGACACTCCATCATATACCTGGTGACAGTATATATAACGAAGAATTTCCTTCCGATGTTCAGCTGGAAATACAGTATTAAGATGCCCAGTGATATACATACACATAACCTGAAACAATTTTGGCTTTAGTTCACCCATTTTATCGAAAGAAGTTCACAAATTCAAACAAAAAAAACTTACGAGAGGTGGAAGAAAGAAGAGAGGACCAGCACTTTCAGCAGGCCAATGTCCATCAGTAGCCTGTAAAGCTGAGAAGAAATGAACAGCTCTACGCAATGCAACTGTAGCAATTTCATGGCTAATTTCTTCTCCTTCTTCTACTTTTACTGCTCTAATTCTCTGTTTGAAATTCTTCTCTCTCAAAAACTGCACAATAATTGTATTATCCGTCAATTTGTCCTTTTAACTTGGCATTATTTCACTTTTTAACTTATATAACAAAGGGTCTGATATTTCCTTAACTTTATTATTTGGAGCTGATACACCGCTCGTTATAAAAGTAACTCATATATACTTTTACTGTTATACAAATGGCTCACATATACCCCTGTCGTTACAAAATGGCTCACATATACCCTTCATTCAACGAAATTTTAAATAATTAGTTTTAAATTTATATTTATTACTTATAATTTTTATAGAAATTATTTAGTGGTATATATGATTCTTCTATATAAAAGTTCAAGGTATATTTTTATTTTTATTTCATACATAAATTATTTTTTGACTTCTTTTATTATAATTATTTGAGTTTCTTATTCTTATTTTATTTTTTTCTTTCATTCTTTAGTTTAAAGAAAAAAAATAAACTATTTTTTGTGTGTATTGTAATTTAATTTCGTATTCAAAAAAAAATTTGGTCATCTACAATAAGTTTTACAAGAATATTAGTGAAACATAAATAAATTTGATTATCAAAATAATAATTATAAATTAGTCATTGAAACAAAAAAAAAGTCAAAAAAATATGTTTGACGAGGATTAAATTTACTCATATGGGATTATATTTTTTTGGAAAAAAAATAATAAAAATATAGATTGAAAATTATTATTTTTTCATTTCCGTTAGAGGAAAAGGGTATATGTGAGTCATTTGTTTACAAGTAGGGGTATATATGAGCCACTTTCATAACAAGGGGTATATCAACTCTAAATGACAAAGTTGAGGGGTATATCAGACCCTTTAGACACATGAGTCAAATACGCATAATACATATATTGGATCCTAAACTTGACTTCGAATTTTAACTTTGACCTCCAACTTTTGTAATGCACAAATAAACAATTTCACTATCCAACTTTTAAATAAATAAACAAATGAGTCCTATATGACACAATACACGTAAGACACCACGTAGGACAAAAAATGACATGTAGGACATGTGTGTTTATTTGTTCAACTTTATACAAGTTTAAGTGTCTACTTGTGCGTACCCAAAGTTGAAAGGCATAAATATAATCCGAAGCCAAGTTAAAGGGCATATTTATGTATTATGCCAACACATATATGACATCGCCTACAATATCAGATAGGACATATCAATCTGTTTATTTAATTTTATACAAGTTTAAGTCCTGCATACATTTAAAGTTAATAACATAAATATAAGAGGCAATATAAGATAAGATTAAATTAGATGATATGTGTATGTATTATGGCTTTATAAATAGTCTATAAAACTAGGCTGAACTCATAAATAGATTTCTAAAATTGTTGATTTTTTCTCTTAGTTATCTCAACTGCGTCATTTTTCTATTGAATCATTGAACCATCCATAATTTGTTCCTTTTAAATACTATTAACCGATTTTGATCGGTTTTTCTATTGTAAATGTCTTCAATTGTGTTTGTATTGTAATGATTTTGATTAAAGGAATGAAGACAAACTGTGTGGTAGTTTCAGTTGTTTTCTAATGTGTTCAAATAACTTGAAGTAAAACACAATTATTCTCGAATATTTTCTCTATCAATTGGATTAATGAGTTATGAAACAACATATGTATTCTCTATCAATACCCCTCATAAAATCTTGTTCTACATCAGCCAACGGTGTTTAAAAGCAACAAATTATGGTGGTTCAATGATTCAATAGAGAAATAACATAGTTGAAGTACCTGAAAGAACAAATTCAACAAGTTTAGGGATCTGTTTATGTATTAAGCCATAAAACTAATTCTCTAAGCATTTCAAAATGGCATGAATCAATAAATGGGTCATTATTTGAATCAGAGATGACTTATTAAAAAATAAATTAATTCAATGTGTCTATTTTTTCTCAAGTTTTAATTAATACATATATTGAACCATAAACTTGGCTTCAAATTTTAACTTCGACCTCCAATTTTCATAATTCACAAATAGACACTTTAACTATCTAACTATTAAATAAATAAACACATGAGTCCTACCTGACAAAATATACGTAGGACACCACATAGGACAAAAAATGATATGTAGGATTACATATAGAACATGTGTATCTATTTGTTCAACTTTATACAAGTTTTACTGTCTACTTGAACACACCCAAAGTTCATGTGTATCTATTTGTTCAACTTTATACAAGTTTTACTGTCTACTTGAACACACCCAAAGTTAAAGGACATAAATGTGATTCAAAACCAAATTAAATGGCATAATTATGTATTATGTCAAACTAAAGCTAATACTTTTTATATAGCCTACACATGACAAAACTTCAACCAAAAATGATCGAAAATTTGTGGCCTTATGATCGAGACGACCCTTATAGTTACTGACCTGCATTCTCCAAAGAAGATCACTATTAGGCTTAACTTTGTAACGATTGTTCCAATAATGTTGACGTGCCTCTTCGATTTTGGCTTGTTCTTCTATTGTTCCAGCATTTGGATCGAACTCCCATATTTGTCGTCCAATATAGTTATTTGTACTATACAAGTATCGATCATCTTGTCCTTTTGCAATCTTCAACTTCCACATCTTTTTAATATCTTCTTCTACTTACAAAAGGATAACAATTTAGTGATATCAATGAGAATTTCATAGGTAATTTATGTGAATTTAATTATCTAAAGGACCATAGTTAGATACAATAACCAAAGATGATCAATTGAATATTCTTGTAAACAATTATATGGATTTTTTTTTATAAAAAAAAATTAGGATTTTTAGTAGTTAATTGTATCATGTATGTCACTATTATTAATTTATTATATCGTACGATGAGTTAAACTTAATTTTAAATTTTAACTTTGACCTCTAACTTTCATAATGCAAAAACAGACATTTTAATTATCCAACTTTTAAATAAATAAATACGTGAGTCCTACATGGCAAAATACACGTAGGACAAAAAATGACATGCAGAACACGTGTGTCTATTTGTTTAATTTTATACAAATTTAAATATCTATTTGTGCACATCCAAAGTTGAAAGGCATAAATGTGATTTGAAGCTAAGTTAAAGGAACATATTTATGTATTATGACTATAGTTAAAATAGTAAAATATATTTTGCTGTCAAGTTCATAAATGATTTAATGCACTTTCTCTAATATAAAATTTACAATCTTAAAATTGAAAGTAATAAATACTTACCTACGAAATATCTCTCTCTAAATGTTCAATAATATATCAAGCAAAATACTAAAGATGAAGTGATCACAAAAATGTTTTCTTAAAAAAAAATGAAAGAGAGTAAAAACTCACCAAGTTTAGTAGGCTGAAAGAGAAGAAATTATAAATTATGTTTGTGCCAAAAAAATGAGTGATCTATGCAATTATTTATATAAAAAAAATAAATAAATAAAGTTTTAGTTGTTGGTTGTATGTCATTATTATTAATTTATTATATTGTACGATGAGTTCTCTTTATATCATTTTAATTTTATTATCCTAAATTTAAAATGTCAAGTCCTTATCATTTCATTCATAATTTGTGGACAATATTTGTCATTCAAGCTTCAGTAAATGTCATGAACATACTATAATTGACAAAAATAAATTTCCACAAGTTTTATGTTCAATCAAATGTAATAGTAATACTTTCTTTTTATTTGATTAAATAAAAATAAAATTTCAAACTTATTTTATATATAACTATAATTCATTTTAAAAAAAAAAAACGTTTACTAAAAGACTTTATCGATAAAATGTAGATAGAAAGCTTACAAATGTAATTTATGATTTGAAATTACATGTAATGATTTTTCACTGGAGACATTAATGACACAAATATCTAATCACTATCAAAATTTAAAATAATATTTATCATGCTAACAAAGTTAAAATATTATTTTATAAATTTTATTTTCATCTTTTAAGATAGACATCATAAACGTAGTTTTTTTTCGGAATTTTATTATTTTGTGATATACAAAAAATTAAATAGAAATATTGTTGCATGTTAGGGAAAAATGGTATTTTATTATTATTTAATAAGATGAATTAATTATTTGACTTAATATATAAATAGCGTATTAAATTCACCGATAAATTTTATTTTGATATTCGAATTACGACTTGTTCCAAGTGAACATCCAAACACACGATAAAGTATCCATATTAGACATTTTTTTGTTTAGATTTGGAGAGTATGCGCATGTTCACAAACGTCTATTAGCTATAATTATGCTAACAATATAAAGTATGTCGTCTCATTTAATTATGTACATCTGTCCGAATCGAAACATCCCGGAAGTTTACGACTTGTTGATGAGGCTAATAAAATTAAAGAATGTAACATATCTCATATCCAACACATAATATTATTTAATTCAATATTTGTGTGTGATATAATGTTAAAATAAAGAGAAAATGCATAATTATTCCATTAAATTTGTACGATTGTATCCTTTTTTAAGTAGAGATCTAAAGTTTGTGAGAATTCTATTTCCCCGTCAAATGAGTTGCAACAATTCTAAATACACCATTTTAAAAATATTTGCAATTTCATAACCCGTGCATGTGTTTCACCCAAATGAAATAATATTTTTTTTAATTACTTGTTTATTTGGTGTTTGATTTCAATTTTTTTCCTCCAAAGATATAGTTTAGTCCTTTTTAGCTTTGTTTCTATTCCCAAGTCAAGATTAGCTTTGAGTCCTATAAGTAAATTTTACTTTTTTTCTGAATTTATACGAGTAAATTCTTTGAGATTTTTTATCTTGGGAAACTACATTAACGAAAATAGGTTTAAATTTCTTTGATAACAGGTAAATTAGGTGTTACATTGGCCAAGTATTATGTCATTGTTAAGTGAATTTTTCTAATAAAAGACCTTAAGATGGGTTATTAAAACTTGATGATAGAGTATACAATAAAAAAAGTTATTTCGCGTAATAAAGAACCAACTTTTGTTGTTGGGAAAAGCTCTCAATAACCGTCAATATTAGTGTTTTAGGGAAGAAGAAATGTGGGTCTCTTTTCAATTTGGTTTGACGTTGTCATGTGTCGGTTTTTCATCGATTTTAAGGTGTGTAAGTTTGATAGAATAATTATGTATTTTCTCTAAAATAAATATTAAACTCTTCTAATGTTAGTTTGTGGCAACTTAATTAAATTACATATAAGTTATTAATGGCCATATCAGTCTATGTTGTGTTAAACCTGAAAATATTATAAATTAATTTATTATTTAAAAATATAATTAATCACGTATAAATACAATTAAAGACCGTAATATTAAATCCGTTAACGAATCTTTTCATATCTAGTATGTGAATATAGGCCCTAGCACTCTGTCAATACTTGCTTGCTTATACACATATAGCAACAAAACATGTTACTTCGCAAATGTGGGCCCCATGTATGTTTGTAATTTATTTTGATCGTTTTTATTTGTTCATTTTAATTTTTGTATGCCTCTTAATATAAGTATATCTACCCCAATATTTAAATTAATGAATATATAATCATACATCCTGAAAAATGATTTGGAATAAGTAACTAGGAAAAAATGTGGAAGAAAAAAAGTTTGATATGCTAAAAGTGAAAAATAAAATGTATTCTTAATATAGTGGACAAATAAAGAACTGTTTTTTCTTTAGCAATTTCTTGTTCTTTTTTTTTTTGTCAACATAAAAATAAATTAAAAAATTGCTTTTTTGGTCGCTCATTTCCGAATTTTTTATTTTATTGTTTGATTTATGAAAAGAAAATATTTTTCGAAAAACGTTTTTTTAACATCTTTTTTTTTTTTGTAATTTTCATTATTCACATATTATAAATATTTAACAACAGTTTAGGCTATGATTTTGGACATTGTTACATGACACTTACATTAACACAAGAAAGAATAAACTTCATTATTTATTGGGATAATGCACAAGTAGCCCCTCAATCTATGCCCGAAATTTCAAAGACACACTTATACTATACTAAGATCCTATTACCTCCTGAACTTATTTTATTAATGATTTTCTACCCCTTTTCGGCCTACGTGGCACTATCTTGTGGGTCCAACTATGGTTGATTTTTTTTTTCAAGCTAGTATCACGTAAGCCGAAAAGGGATAGAAAATTGCATATAAAATAAGTTCAGGGGGAAAATAGGACCTTAAAATAATATAAGTGTGTCTGAAATTTCGGACATAGATTGAGGGTGTACTTGTACATTTTCCCTTATTTATTTCTTAAGATATAACTAATGTAATATATCTTTAGCTGTTTTTTAATGATACTGAAACATTTTTGCGGTATTCAGCCAAACCCCACAATGGAAATATATTTCTAAATGTTGCATAGTGCAACATGCAATTCTTCATGAAAGCTCCAGTTATTTCCTGCACATATTTATGAAGTCAGATTAAAAACTTCTTTATATTTAACTAATCGACGAAAAAAGCTCAGTGCATGTTATCGAACTTTCAGAAATGGCTCAGTCATGCCATAGGTTAATAGTTGGGCTTTGTTTATGTCATCATTGGGACACAAAGTCCACATTCCCGCCACTCTTCACTGAAAGTTCTATGACATATTTGAGCTTTTCTCGACTAATCAATATCAATCAAATATGACCAATTCGACTAAATGAATCATCTATGGTTGTTTCGTTTTTTCCCAGTCTATTTCATCCAATACTTAACAGCATGTTCTTTTAACAGTTGAAGAATCTTCTCCTATGATTATCTTGTAAATTACAGTGCAATTACCTGTTGTGGGAAGTCACCATCTTCCATCTGAGAATTAATCAAAAGCCTTGCCGCACGGTGGAGGGGTTTTGGATCTCTATCAGCCTGTCCAAATAGGAAAGTATTGTGACTCATTGTCACTCCGACACTGACATGGTACATATATTCTCGACGTGTCTAGATGATCATTTTATAAGTTGAAGTGTTCAAATGACACAATGGAAACGAGTTGAAGTGCGTAGATGTGCACTCACATAGTTGTAGTGCTTACTTGACAACTGAGACCGAGTTTGAGTGTTTCTTTATGTATTATGCTTTTACTACTAGTAACAAGGAATTCACCTGGCCAGAGTGAATCAATCCCATCAATGCCCATGCAGTTTGTACAAGATTCGAGTGTTCTGTTTCAAGCTCTCTATATACCTGTTTGATCAAATACAAAGCTAAATCATCGTTATATTTTCCAGTCATCTTCATACGCTTCTTTAGCGGTAAATTTATATGCATGCCAATAGAAAACTTAAAGACTTAAAATATTCAGTATTGGAATGAAACGATTCCAAATGTAGTAGGATGCATGTGCAGAGTTCATATAACCTACTATGTTGCAAGGACTCCCCAAAAGTGTTGTTGCAGATTGTCCAAAAATGCACTACTTTTTGGAGAATGTGATGCGCACCAAGTGAAGTACGGAGAAACATAGCATATAACTGACCTTACAATGCACAAATTGAGACATTGCTGTAGTTATTGTTGTTTTACGTGGCTTTTGTTTCTTTTACATTACCTTGTCAGGACAAGAATGGTAGCTTTCTCCCCAACCACCATCAGACCTTTGCCTTTGTAGCAGAAAGTCAACGCCTTTACGAACAGCTGCAGAGTTGCTGTAACTCTTGCCTGCTGCAGCAAGCCCTCCAAGAGCAAACCAGGAAGCATATGTAAAGCACACACCCCAGAAACCATACCTGTTGACATAGTTAATCATATCATATGCATTGATAGAGCAGAAAGTTCAAGGACTCGCAAGAGAAATATCATATACCATGAACCATCAGGCCTCTGTACATTTTCAATATATTTAACAGCATTATCAATGAAATTGTCGATCTCCGTGGTTCGGTGTCCAGGGTATAGCTTCTTAAAATGAACAAGTGCTTGTATTGATGAGCCAGTGCACTCAACATACCTGGATTGACATGTAATCAGTGTGAAGCTGTGAAATGGAGCCTAACAATGGGGAAAAGGCTTATGGGGAATGGAGAAACTAGGGACAAAATGTTACTCATGCTCGATGACGACGTCCTCAAATATTTCAGTAGGATTGAGCAACTGGAATATAACATAACAAGAAAGTTAAATTTTTAGATTTTGGATTACTATAGAAGAAGTTGACTGTTGTTAACAACCATTAAATGAATCTCAAACCAAAACAATTATTTTACTTACCTCCAAATACTTTGAGGTCCCTGCAGGCTCCCATGCTGCTAAACCGCCATTTTTGCTCTGCAATTTTATTTAAAATGGAATTTGATATAACTAGAGTCTAGAAATGAGCCAAATGACGAGTGACTAAATTTAGAAAAGATGAATTTAATAACGCAGGTAGTCATGTATTGGATTTTCTATTCGGCGTAAGATATAAGTCATGTATTAAAATGCACTCAACATGTACATTTCTCATTTTTTTTACCTGTAAGGAAAGAATAACGTTCACCGAGTCATACAGTCGTGCAGGTTCCATTGCCTCACCAACTAATTTAGATGGCATTGTAGAGAAAAAAAGGCAGCACTAGTGAAACAGAATTAACAAGTCATCAGGCAAATCTATTAGCATTATCATCTTACTTCTTTTCAGTAATTACAAGAAGTTGGAATCTTATTTCATTGAGTAGTTAGATACCCTTAATGCTTCGGCAGTGGTATCAGATGACTGCCATCCATAATCTTGATCTGAAAAAGTCCACGATCCTTTTGAAATATGCCGATACATCCCTCTAAAATCACCAGAAGGATTATCCTTTACCTAGCGAGAAGTCACTTACATTAATAAGATCTTGAAAAAGCAGTTATGCTCATGATTTAACATACAACCTGAGATTTTTTTATGAAGTCGTGTCCTTTTCTAAGAGTATCTGATATCTCATCGTTCATCTCACTGGCCAATAGTGCTTGAATAGCAAAACTAGTATCCCATGATTGACTACCGCTATTCTGCAATTCAACAACAAAACTCCGCAATTTCAGTAACAGTTGTTTGCATCACTTCACAATAGGAAAAGGAGCTAGCCTTCTATTTTACAAACATGTATTACGTGTAAAAGAGATCCTATTTCGTAAATCATTGTGGTTTGTGGAATAGTATAATGTCCTTGCTTATAGAAAATAATTTATATCTACCAACCTGCATTTTCATCCCATCTTCAGCTACCCATAAATAATCTGGAACCCGAGCAAGATGTTTTTTGAAATAACTGCCGTTTGGATCCTCAACCCAACAAGCAAGCATACACAGTACCTACACCATACATGTGTAACATAAGTGTCAAACGATTGAAGTTGTTAAGAAAATGCAGGTATTTTGTAATCTATCAAAAATGAAAAAGTTGTCGTACTTTATTGACACATTGAACAGTGATGTATCGACTATTCTCGTCTTCATAATGAAGATGTTTCATCGTAACCTCAAGAGCTTTATTTCTCAGCTTGTTGAAAGGCCAACGAGTCAATAAAGGCTCGTAAAAAAAGTAGAGAGTGTCCCACATCAAGTCCTGAACCAGTGGATGAGGGTAATAGAGATCCTCCTGCAGCAACAAGTTTGTTTGTCTTTGATCATATGTAGAAAATAGTATGATATCTATACTAACTTCAACACTAGGGACTCATTTGATCCGTAGACAAAGTTTTAGAGGGAGAAATTATATCAAAATTTATGTCGAGATTATTTTTCTAATATCAGTAATCAAACGACCCTCGATAGTCATACCTTTGCACATAGATGGCGTACTCTTTTCCAGTTGATTCCATTGTATGGTTGATCGTATAACTCTTCCCTCAATTGCAAAATGAGAGGTGTGATTGGACCAACAAATCTCTTACCATAGAGATAAGACAGTGGCATGTAAAATATTCGACTGTAACACCACATTTTTGCTACATTTAAATTAAGAGTCAAAATACTTGGAAGATCAATATATCGACACTAACAGAGGATAGAAACAACCAGAAAACATTGCATAGCAAATCTTCAAAATTAATATTTACAACAAAATGAACTGACAATTTTAGGATGTGTATGCATAAAGCAATAAAAAAAATTGGCCTACCTGGATGCATTGGAAGAAAAGAAGGAAGAATATAAAACTCGGGAGGAATTGGATTGGTTCCTAACCACTCAAAAGCTCCAAGAATCTGAACGAATAAGAAGGAAGATTTATTAGCAATATTGTTGGCTCCTAGTTTTATACCGGAAGAACTTGTGAATATGTGATACAGTTGTACCGGGTGAAATATCCTTAAGGATAGTGTCTTTCGCAGAATCAAGTCATCTAAATGATAACGTCAATTAACCAACCATCCACCATAATTGCAGAGGAATGTATGTAGTAAATAACGAATAAGTTCAACAAGCCTAATGTTCTTGACCCTAGAATTTAAGCAAACTACTAAGTTTTGAACCTATAAATTCAAAAATGCAATGTGTTCAATGATAAGAACCTAAACGTTGAATCCATCAAACTCAAACAGATTAATAAACATTACACATTGATACTGTAAAAATTTTGTACACTACAAGTGTATATAACTTAAATCCTACTATAGTATATATATTCTTCTAAAAAAGTTACTAGGATAATTAATCATACCGAGAGCCATATTTTCCCCGAAGAAGGAATCGCAGTAACGCTACCATGATCAAGAATCCATTTCCTCGCTCTAGCACACGCATTTCTTTCGCCACCGTCTGGTCCTTCTCCAAGGATCCTCATGCAAATATAACTCAGAGCTGTACAAAACATTGTACTGTGACCTTCTATATGCAACCCCCATCCGCCATCTTCATTCTGAATAATACAGAATTCCACAGTAACTCAGAGCTTTTTTTTTAAGACATAATACAGAAATATGCATTTTAACTTGGCATCAGCTGATATATACGCCCTCCAACTTTGAGTGTGTACAAATAGACACTTAAACTTGTATAAAACCAAACAAGTGGACACAAACATCCTACGTGCCATAATACATGTAGAACGCCACACATTAGTTCGAGTATATGTCATGCGAATTGGCACGTAGAATGTTTGTATACTTATTCAACTTTATATCATACTCGCCGCACTAAGCTCAGCTAAAACCAAACTAAAAGAGCACGTTTATGTATTACACTGGCAACTTAAAACATAAATTCCAAGAATTTGATGCATTAAATCATATACCTGGTGACAGTATATATAACGAAGAATTTCCTTTCGATGTTCAGCTGGAAATACAGTATTAAGATGCCCAGTGATATACATACACATAACCTGAAACAATTTTGGCTTTAGTTCACCCATTTTATCAAAAGAAGTTTACGAATTCAAATGAAAAAAAACTTACGAGAGGTGGAAGAAAGAAGAGAAGTCCGGCATTTTCAGCAGGCCAATGTCCATCAGTAGCCTGTAAAGCTGAGAAGAAATGAACAGCTCTACGCAATGCAATTGTAGCAATTTCATGGCTAATTTCTTCTCCTTCTTCTACTTTTACTGCTCCAATTCTCTGTTTGAAATTCTTCTCTCTCAAAAACTGCACAAATATCACTGCGTAATTATAAACTCTAATTTCTAGTTATCCAAACCAAAACACCAAGGTTTAAGTCTTCTATAGTTGTTTAAGTACTTCAAATTTGTTAAACGAAACCTACTCA
This sequence comes from Solanum lycopersicum, assembly GCF_036512215.1. Lineage (NCBI taxonomy): Eukaryota > Viridiplantae > Streptophyta > Magnoliopsida > Solanales > Solanaceae > Solanum > Solanum lycopersicum. The sequence continues at coordinate 1,418,319 of NC_090811.1, read as the reverse complement.
CAACACTCCATTGTAAATAAAGACTCTTGTTATACAATCTTACAACTTTTCACTCAACTCGCACCACTCTCCAAGTTAATATCAAAAACTCTCTCAAACCTCCTGATCGTGTTTTGATTTTCTGTCAATGTAAGTGTGCAAATCTGATGAAATAGATCAGAAACTCCACAAAGTCCTTGAGTTTGTTCAACTCAACCTTGTCGTTTGAATTTGAAAATGGGCCGATTTGCCCGTCGGGACCAACTAACTCTATTACTAAGGTCTTAACGGACGTCCATGAAAATTTTAAAGAAAAACACGATGAAATTTCGAATCACCAAAAATTCATTAACTATAACACACGAAATCGACAAAATGGGGGTTTACCTGCTTTGGGGCTCGTTTGAACTTGAAAGTGGGTCGATTTGCTCGTCGAGACCACTAGCTCTATTACTAAGGTCCTAACGAACGTCCATGAAAAATTTAGATAAAAAACACGGCAAAATTTTGAATCATCAAAAATCCATGGACTATAGCATACGAAAATCTTTGGACACACAACCTGTTCTATGCCTCTTGACACTTTGACATTCTTCAAAATATTTATTTAAGACACTTGTGCTTCTTACAAGGACTTTGTTGTATCAAAGAATTGGTTATATTTCTTTTAATATGTATAAGGGCAATATCTCAATAAGAAAAAGTTATAACATTCATTTTTCTAATATAAATGTATATAAGTTAGATATAGAATTCGAAAAATTAGACTTTGAAATAATTTAGGCGTATATTTTAACTTTCCACTCAGTTAAAGCTATAACATACATAAGACACTCAATCAACGTCTCGACTACGTTTAAATCAATTTATTTCATAATACAAATTTATAGGTGTTTTTAATAATTTTTATAATTTATAGATACAAATCATTTTTAAAAAATCAAATATTTGTCCCAAACTTTATAGCCTACACATGACAAAACATCAACCAAAAATGATCGAAAATTTGTGACCTTATGATCGAGACGACCCTTATAGTTACTGACCTGCATTCTCCAAAGAAGATCACTATTAGGCTTAACTTTGTAACGATTGTTCCAATAATGTTGACGTGCCTCTTCGATTTTGGCTTGTTCTTCTATTGTTCCAGCATTTGGATCGAACTCCCATATTTGTCGTCCAATATAGTTATTTGTACTATACAAGTATCGATCATCTTGTCCTTTTGCAATCTTCAACTTCCACATCTTGTTAAGTTAAAAGATCGATGATCAGTTGAGCATTTTTCATCCAAGATTATGTAATATATAGATATATAGACAAAGGTCGTAATTTTTTAGGCCAAACCCATCGGTGACCTTCTAAAGTTGGCACTAATTTTTACTTAGACACCTTAACTAAGTTTCGTTCATTTTAAACACCTCGTGTATGTCCTCAAATAGATAAGCTATATAAGTTTTAGTAGAAAGATTGAGACTCCGTATTTATGTACTAAAGCAACAGTTTTTTACTTGCATTGACCCAAAAATCCAGCGAAAAAGGAGAAAAAAACCCGAAAAAGATCAAGCAAATACATTATCACACTCATCAAATCAAGCATTCAAATATCGATTTATTAGAATAAAAACGTTCTTATCTCACAACATTCATAAAATGACAAAAAAAATACTTCTTTTGACACATTTGATGAGGAAGGGGCAGGGGGTGGGGGTGTGCATATAATTTTCTTTTTATGAAAAGTGTTTTTTTTAATTATTTGGTTAATGAAATTCCACATGTCAATGAGTCATTTGTTAGTTTTTTTCATACTCAAAATTCATCATTTAATAATTAATTTTTTTTATATATGTCACATGTCTTTATTTAATTCGTCATTTTGACACGTTATTATATACATCTAAAAATTTGGCAGATTATCGAAAAAGTATCAAAATGACACAGTTATACATGACACGCAATGTCTAAAATAAACAAAATTTAGTTAAAATATCTAAGTAAAAAATTATGTCAAATTTAGATGATCGCCGATGGATTCTCCCTTTTTAGTTTATAAATTTCACATCACTTTCTTTTCTTCTACTTATTGTGTTCTTAATAAATTATTCACAAATATTACTCTTCTATCTTAATATATATATATATATATATTAAATTTTAAGAGTCAAACAATTTAAATTTAAGCAATATTTAAAATATAAAATTTTTATGTTTTTTTTAAAATTAAACTTATATATTTAAAAACTACGTAAACGATATTATAAATTACATGATTGAATATTTAAGGTATATGAAAAAAAGATTATGATTAAATTTTAACAATTAAAATAGAAAAAGTAACAGATTCTTTTTAATACAAATACAAATTTTGAGTTAAAATTATTAAATTTTATCCTACATGTAGATTGAAATTATTTTTCATATTTCTCACTTTTTTTATCAATAGGATGACGTGATAGATGCTCTAAAGATTTCAACAAAATTTCATGCAAAGAAAAGATAAAAGTGATCACAAAAGTATTATTATTTTTTTAATTAAAAAATTAACACGCATAGAGAGATAGAGAAAACTCACCAAGTTTGGTAGACTGAAAAAGAAGAAATTTATAATGGAATTTGAAGAAAAAAAAAAGTAATATGCTCAACTTTTAATACTCTCTTATATATATAGAAAAAAAAATAGCCTACAGTTAGGAGTTCAACTGTATTATTAATATTTTGGGTCATTGCTGACCTTAGGTATTAATGTGTTAGCCTTATTAGATATAGAATAAAGTAATTAATCTATAATATAAATAGTCATATTTTTATTCATATGTAAAAAAATAATTAAATATCATAAAAACATAAATTATTTATATATTATAATACACTTTAAAAGGCCGAATATAATTTAATTATATATGAAAAATTGAAATCGATAATTTGACTATACATAAAATAAACATTAACCAATTAATTGTGACCGACTTAAAATCTCTTTTAAATCGCCTCAAATTTTAGACATAAATTCTCATTTGATCGAAACTACTCACGTTTGTGTCAAATTCTAATTTTTTTAAAAAAAAATCTACAGTGAAGCTTTAACTGTATTATTAATAACGAAGTTAAAAATTTTATTAATATTTTGGGTTAGTGCTCAACATTGGCATTACCCCACTCTATATATAACGTGATTAGTTTATAATAAATATAATTGGTTGAGGAAATGATATATCGTCTATTCGTATCATCATATAATCTTAAAAAAAATTCACGGTATGAACTAGTTTAGTTGTGACCTAAAGTTTATTTTCTAAAACACGTACAGAATAATTAGGTAAACACAATCTAAAATATCCTGATCAATTATAAACCAATATAATTTGACTTTTGTGAACTGTGTCTACCACAAATTTTCTGCTACCTATGGTTGTAAATAATAAACATTGTGTCTCAATTTTAAAAAATTTCAAATCTTTCATTGTGGATAAAGTCTTTCTAAATTTTGCTATAATAGAAGTTACAAAAGGGTTGAATTAGGTTAAAGAAAAATATGAATGGGAGGTGATCAAAAGGGACACATTACATCACATCACAACCTCAACTTATCGAGGATATTACCCTATATAAAAAAATACAGTAGACGATGATTATGATTGAAGAGTAGTAAGTAGTCAACTGTTATCGCACTTCATGTGTAAAGAGGCAGAGAGCTAACCTCCTCTTTGTTTCTCCTTTGTATTAATATTACTTAGCAATCATATTGTTTTTTAAACCTTCAATATTGGTTATTACTATCTATTGTTGCTTTGCTTTGTATCCTCGTGTTCCCCCTTACGTCTTCTGTAAGAACGAGAGGGATGGGCTCCATTATATTCTCATGATTTGTTTTGTCTTATGTTTTCTGTAAGAACGAGAGGAATGGGCTCCTCGCTAAAGACTTTTTCAGATATTCCCTCCTATTTTTTATCATCAGTGGAAAAAATGAACAATGGAGGAGAAATGATGACACTGATAATTGCTGGACAAGCTCAAGGCCATTAGGTAATGCAATCGCCTCAGTGAAATTCAAAGATGATATGTTAATCGAATCTACCATTAATCTAATGCTATATATTTAAACTTTAAATAATAAAAAGAAAGAGTAACCATTCTATCAAATCCATTCTTAAAGGTGATGTACAAATACAAAGAATAAAAAAGAAACACATAAGCAAGACAATTAATTATTCCTTTTCGATATTGTCTTGATAATGAAAATTATAACAAAATCTAATGTAACAATCAATTTGTTTTTTAACACAAAAAGAAATTCTAAACTAAAAGCAAGTTATAAACAAAGCAACAATTCAACTATATAAGTAGAAATAAAGACCATGTTTCAATAATTGAATTATTATCTTTCCTCATGACTGCATAAGGGAGATCTCACAAATTATGACATTATTTCACCAATTTAGAGGTCCTACATATAAGGATTGTAGGAGTACCACATAAGACATTTTTCGGGAAGAGTTAAATTTATAGGATAAAAATTGTAGTATATGAAAAGTCACATAAAATTTTGAAAAGTCAAATAATATTAAAATAAATATTTTACATGTATCTACTTTAATTTCTTGTCTTCAAGAAGTAATTGAATATGTGTTTTCTTATTCTATTTAGTTTAGTTAGGTTTATAACATTTTTAGCTAATAAATATGTAGAGACAAATTAAATGGTAATTCAATTTTAAAGTTAGATATTCAAAAACATTGGAGTAAGAAAGAAAAGGTCTTTTTATAGGTGAATAAAATTTGCATTAATTAAGAAAAAACTTAGGGAATTTGCAACGATATACTAAACTAAGAAATCAAAGGGTTGGATTTTTAATTCTACATTATATAAATAAAATTTAATATTAAATTAAATTTACTTTTTAATTAGATTATAATTTAGCATGGGAGAAAATAGTAATTCAACTTTTAAGTTCGGAGCTTCCCACTTTCAGCATAATATGATATGATATTATTTGGGAATAACATAGTTCCTTTGTTCTTTATTGTTTATTACTATTTGTTGCTCCATTGGCTTGTCTTATTTTTCTTATAATCCTGTTTCTGAGCCGAACGTCTATCGGAAACAGTCTCTTTAACCCACAAAGGTAAAAGTAAGGTTTGCGAATATCCTATCTTTCTCATACCCTACTTGTGTGATTACACCGAGTATGTTGTTATTGGTAGTTTACAATGACTTATTAGTAGCTCTAGTTCCTTTATCTCCCATCTGCAATCAATATCCTACACAATACTAACATTACTTAGAAAAGCATATACTTCCATTCCTCATCACTTCATCCTGAAAGAGTTGCTTCTAAGTCCAGAAATTCAAGCCTATTCTATAATCAACCAAGGAGGCAGACTTTCGGAGAAAAAATCGACAAACATTTCTATCAAACTCGGAAAAATTGGCAGCATTAACTCGTATTCAAGCTAAACAAACAGCGCGAAAGAGTAACCAAGCATCCTTTCTAAAGGATGGCCAAGCTAAGTGAACTACAGAAAGCATCATGTTGTACTCATATGAATTATGTCACCTACCAAACTACCTTATAGATACGTTCTGACTCAAAGAAAACACCAAAGAAAACCATGTCATCTATCGATCTGTCGTACAACAATATGGTTTATTCAATATAGTAACATCAACAAGACTGGATCTTACCAAATTTCAGGTCAACTATTTGAACATGTCGAAGACAACCAACATCATCGGTTCATCTATGTCTATCGATACTTCAACATGTTGAACACTTCAAAGGGAAAGCTTTAAAGGCAATGATGTTAAAGACAAATGAAGTATTTCAAGAAAAGGGAAACAAAGACATATTTAGCTGCATCAGTTACTTTCATTAGTAAAAGCTCTTCTAGTATTACTGTTCTGTCAAAATAAACATAAATTGCCTCGAGTCATGCTCAAGTACATGCACGATCTGGTAAGGTAATACGAGCAATAAAACTATTATAAGATCCTCAAAACAGATAATGTAAATGATTTATACCTAAAAAAACAGAAGCTAAATCATCCGCACAAGGACGTTATAATCTGATCTTCAGGTTTCATCTCTCAATGTCATTCTACCTATGGATAATACGAAGTAAACGAAGAAACAACTCAACCCTGAGACTCATTCTTCTTAGCACCATTCTCCCCTTCTCTTTCCTCCAACAATCTTCCAGCCTCCTCATCAGCAGCCTGTGAAGCCTTCTTCTGTGCTTCATTCGCCTTAAGAGCCTGCAATTTGGCGTGGTTGTAATACGCCACACCTAAGAAAGCCAATCCATATCCAACCAAATTGACAGGAGTGACAGTATCCTTAATCACGGACCAGGAAAAGGCAATTAACAACCAATCCTTAACCACGCCAGCAACATTCATAGTCAAAGCAGATGTCTTTCCCACAAGCAAAAACACAGCAAGATTCAGAGCAAACGCGCAGAAAGAATTAGTACCAAAGATGACCCAATCAAAATGGAAACTAGATGTATCCTTCAACAATGGATATTCCACAAAAATCCATGGAATGAACAAGAAAACCAAACAGCAAGGCGCAACGTAATACAACGAAGTAATCGGATTAAACGTAATACCCTTTGATGTCAACAGAATCTGAATCATAACCAATCTTGTAGCCTCAAAAGCTACAGCACCTAACTGTAACATCACACCCCATGTATCAAATTTAGCTTCTCCATAAGCAGCAATCGCAACCCCAATCGAAATCGACACCATATTCCCCATTGTATCAGATTTAAAAGTATCTTTCTTAAACAGAACCCCAATTGAATACACAGCAACAGGCATCAAAGCTTTAAGCATTTGAATAAACGATACAGACAGATAAATATAAGCAGAATTCGACAACCACAGTGAAAACGCATAAAGTAAACCAATGGGTACCACAGATTTGCAATAAAGATCCATTGTCATTGTCACAGGCTCAACAAGTTTAAACACACGAACAAGAAGATAAGCCAATGAAGAACAAAAAGCCATATGAATAATTGTTAGTGAAATTGGGTAAGGCCAATTGTACAACTTACGATCCAAGATATACTTGTTGTACACAATCACAGTAAAAGATAGGAAGATCCAAATTGCAACATAAGTGTATGAAAGCAAGATTTTTTTCACAACCCCTTCACTCAAGTTTCCACCTTTTCCCATTTTTTCAACTCAATAACTCAAAATCAAGCAAAATCAAGAAACACCCACAATTCTTTTTGGATCAATGAAAGGGAATTTGGGGAAAAAAGAGAGAATTTTAGGAGGAGAAAGAGGAGGCGTTACAGGACAAACAAGAAAAGAGTGGAGAGAGTTTATATGCTTATGTGTAAGATTGTTAAGGGAGGTGAAACTGAATCTCATTTTGTTCTTTGACTTGGTAATTAATTTAAATCTTCATTATATTAATACTATATACTAAAAAAAAATTAATTAATTTTATTTTGGATTTAATATGTTTTAGGGGTAATATTGTAATAGTATATTTGGTTGAGAAAACCAAATTTATTTTTTGGGTCAAATTGATTAAATGGCTAGGATTATTATTTTGTCTCAAAAAGAAAATAAGACTTTTAATAGAAAAAGTCAAAGTGATTATATAATTTGAGAAGAAAAAATAATTTTTTGCTTATATTCAAAATTAGTGTTGGCTTATAAATTTAAAACATGAAGTTCTAGGAGAAGACTCACTTATGTTATTTTTTTGTTTGGTTAAAATGTTTATCGATATCATTATTTGATAACTCAAAATAGTTTTGATTTTGTAAAATTATTTTTTTTACATATGGTCAATTAAGATCAGACTATGTTGTTAATTAAGTCTTCTTTAGAAAATAGAAAAAGTTTAAATATCTCATCAAACTTTGAAAAATGATATATTTATTTTATTTATTAAAAGTTTGGCTGGTCTTTGTTTCGGCCAATAAATAATAGCATAAATAAGTTTTTTTTCAAATAAAAATGGCATAAATAATTTTTTTTCTCAAATAAAAATGATATAAACAGATTATATATATGAAGTTTTTTATTTAAAAATTTGATGGCGTATTCAAGTTTTTTAGTTAAATTCAATTTGGAGTTGAATTTCCATTTTGAAAAAGTGCTTTAACGGATCATTCACGTGCATGTATACCCCTATTTTGAGGTAGTTTTTAATTTTTGTCCTTCAATTTAGTAAGTTTTAATTTTTATTTTCTAGCACTTAAAATGATTGGAAATATTTGCTGACCTTAAAAAAAATCGCAACGCACAAATTATATTTTACTACTTTCTTAAAACTTACGTCAATAGAGACATCAATTTTATTTCATAGCTAATTCTATTTAGCGATATATTATTATGAAATTATGTTAATTCTGTATGATTTAGCATAGATTAGTGACAAATTTTGAAACTAATTTTATAATGTGTGGCCACTTTAGACTTGAATTAATGCATGGATTAATAATTTTCTAAAAAGAAATATGTCTTTATTATAGTACAATGTTTGCACTCATTACTTTAAAGAATTTATGAATGCAATTAATAATTATATGGACCACTAACTTACAAATTTAAATCCTAATTCTCATACTAGGAGTACTTGTATAACAATCATATTTCCAAGTTTGGCATGGACAACTAACAATTTTGACTTTTTCGCCAATCGATTCAAAGAAATTTTAATAAACAAAAAATTATTTTTACTAAAAAAGTTTTTATTTATAACAAAACAACTGAAAAGTTTGTGGAGACGGATTGAATTGTGTAATATTTAATCTGTAAGTTAATAAATCGTTGAATTTGAAATCGAACTATTTATTATTTTTATTTTGTGTTTTTTTTCTATTTATCATTTATGTTTATGGGTATAGTTTCAAATGGAAAGAATAGATGAATTATTACTTAAAGAAAAGGTGAAATATTTATTTTTTGATAATACAAACTCATTAAAAGTTAACAATAGTAAAGTGAGAAAGTTTATTTTTTGTCAATCTCACAAAATAATTAAACTAATAATAAAAGTTTGGCAAAATAAATACACATGTTGTATTTTTGTTAAAAAAAGAAAAACCTTTGAAATTCGACTTAAATAGTATAGACTTATGTTCCACATAATCTCCTTTTGTATTGCAATTTTGTCGATTTAATAAAAATCAAAGTGATAATCAAATTTTAGATTAATACATAAAATAAAAAGGTTTTGCATTTTCTAGGATGAAAAGAATTTCAGAGAAAACAAATTATGCTAGGAGCATCTAACATAAATTCAAATCAACGTGAGAGAGTTGTTCAAATAGTAAATACGACATTCATCTCCAAACTTGAGGTTATGGGTTAACGTTCGAGTCACAAAATCAAGTAGTAAGGGTGGGAGTCATCCTAGGGAGTGGTTAAAAAAACAAAATTTACGTCGAATAATTTCACATTGGGTCGATGCTATATCTAGCAGACTTCGACTTCGATCTTGAGAGCTATGCTAATTAAGGAATGAATCATTACTTATAACTCGAATGAAGATTTCAATCTGGAGATCTATGATAAGAAATGAAAAAGTACTTACAACTCCACCCAATAATTATCGACCAAATATATAACAATGTAAAATTTTCACCATAAATCCAAATTTTAATAAAGATTTTGGATATCAAATGAAAAAAATTGTTTATTCTATTAGTATTAGTTTGCAAGAGGAAGAAAAGTGCTCATAAGTCATAATATAGATATAATATGTTGCTATAATAATTGTAAGAAAAATTACAATATAAGCAAAGTGAATACTTGGAATACGAGATATTAATTGGTATGTAATATGTATATATTTAAAACACATCCTTTTGATAAAGAGCTATACTTTTTTTTATCGATCAAAATCTGAATAAATCGAATTTATGAATATTTAGTATAATTTATAAAGTTTTTCTTTTCGTTTGCTTAAAATTTGTCTTTATTTTTTAAAAATTGGATAAATATAATTCTGTAAAGAGTTAATTATCCAAACAACAATAGAATGACAAATTCAGATTTATAAGCTATATAACTTATAAATAAAATACAGAAATAATAAAACAAAGATAATTAGCTAAATAATAATTAAAAAATATATTATTATTTAGAAAGAGTACACTTAGCTAGTTATTAGTTGCACTTTGAGTAATTTGAGAAACTTTGGAGGAAGTGAATTTAACGTGTAATTCCACATGCATAACGTTACTTGAAGCAAAAAAGCTAATAAGTGTAACTTTTTTTTCGTTCCATATTTTATATTTATATTATATTTATTTAAATTTAAATTGAAAATTATAAGATTTATTTATATGGTTGATGTAATGATAATTTCTTTTAGTTATTTCAGAATAACTTATATCGATTATATTCATACTTCATATGTTCCTTTCTACTTGTCCCTTTTTTACAAATCAAAAAAATAAATAATAGTATATGTTTTTACATATTACCTTCAATTTATTTAGAGAGTTAATATCTTTTTAAAACATAGAAAAACGTTAATGAGTGAATTGATTTTGAAGTTATATTAATTAATAGAAGTAAAATAATAAATTTATTATGTTAATTATAATTTTCTTAATAAATATGTTAAATAAAAATAGAAATAAATAAAAATAGGAGTATATGTTAGTGAACAATTTGTTGGGCTTCATTGGCAACCTTTGCATTTTCTTTTATATTACTTTATATGTGTAATTTTACTTGTTTATTATATTAAAAACAAATTGTTATTTTTAAAAAAATAAATTGTTATTTTTTAATTTTACTTGTTCCTCCTAATTTTTTCCTTTTCTTCATCATGTTTTTTATTCTCTTTTGTAATTTCGAACTAGCAATTTTAGCGTGTTCAGTATAATCAAGTTCACAGCACCTAAAAAATTTGCATCCAACCTGCTTTAAGAGAACAAATTCACTATCAAAATTAAATCTTGAGAACTAAAATTTAAACAAAAAATATGTTTTAAATGGAATCCGACTATCTTCACATTCAAGAAACCAACGACCTGGATTGTTTGCAGACCAAGAAATCTTTATTATAACTCTTTTTCCACAATGACAAAAAAAAATTAGAAGCCATTTGCACAAAATATGAGCACAAATCGTTTTAAAGAGAGGGAAAAAAATCTTGATTTGAAAGAGGATGAAAGAGAAATTAGATTTTGATTTGGAAATATAAAGATATATCTAAAAAGGGATTCATTAAGGATATATTTGTCATTTCTATTTTTTTAACCGTTGTGAGCCTCAATAATAGTCATAACTCGAGCAGAAAACGTGCATAACACGCGTTTTGCTATGTAGAATTCGTGTGAGTATTTATAAAAAATAGAATAGTTAAAGTGTCTATTTATGCACTGTGAAAATTTGAGATCATACTTAAAATTTGAAATTAAATTTAAGAACAAATATATGTATTATGCCTTTTTAAAATTATAAATATAAGAGATAATTTTTTATTTATACCAAACATTAATTAAGACATGAAGAAATATTTAATAAATACTAAAATTAATAATACTAATATGTTTCATATCATATTTTATAAATAAAGTCTAAAAAGGTGTTGGCAATCCCAACAACCAAAGAAATTAGCTATGTTTTTATGACCTTTAATTGGTGTCATTTTAATTGTGCATTGAATAATTTGTGTTACAAAAATGAAGAAGAGAGAGCTGAATAAAAGTCAAAAATCATAAATGAAGGCACCATTCCTTTTTGTTTAAAGTAATCACTCATATTATGTTACATAATATCTATTTTTATAATAATAATAATTCAATTTAACAATTAAAACGCTATTATTATAATAGAAAAGTTTTAATGCTACTTAAACATAACAAATATTATTACTTTTCTCGCATATTATACATCTCAAAAAATTAAATAAGATTTAACTTAATTATTACTTCTCTTTAGTTTTTCAATAAAAATAAATATACTGCAATTCACCTTCTCATTAAATAATTTTGTTATATTTTTCTATGATTCTTAAAAGCTTTTACTAAAGTCAAATTTCATTACTATCAGATTCGTTTAGATATTACACTCTCAAATTTAAATTTTTTTTTATATTCAAAACTCAAACTCAAAGCTGATTCTGTTATAAAATAATGACTTCTTGAACTAGAATATATTAAATAACATGGTCATATATAGATCTTTGCCTTAGAAAAAGAGAGATTATTCCTTTCATTACACTTGTGTTGGTGGTGGGGTCCACTAACTCCATTAATCACCATGTTTAGAGAATTAAACAAGATTTGTTATACAACAAAAATGCCTTTTTACTACTTTCTATGAACAGTGACAAAATAATTTTTTCAAGTGAAAAGCAACAACAAAGGTCAAGAATGGTAGTACTACTACTAGTGTTCATGAACAATATAGAATCTTGAAATAGCAGATCAAGAAAATGGAACTTACCATAAAGAAAACTAAATGGATGGTTCCTTTAGCTATTGCACTTTTAATATCTTTTTTCTTAATCATTTTCACTCTTTCAACTAAAACCCCATTTCAGAAATCATCCATTAAAGCTAAAGTTCCAATCTTTGTTGAATCTAAACTACATATACCTTCTACTAGACCTATTTCAACAATACCCAAATTGGCATATTTGATTTCTGGTTCAAGTGGAGATGGGGAGAGCTTAAAGAGGACATTAAAGGCTTTGTACCATCCATTGAACCAGTATGTTGTACACTTAGACCTTGAAGCACCAGCTGATGAGAGGTTAGAGTTAGTGAACTTTGTAAAAAGGGAACCTTTATTTGTTGAAGTTGGGAATGTGAGAGTAGTTGTGAGATCTAATTTGGTTACTTATAGAGGACCTACTATGGTTAGTAATACACTTCATGCTGCTGCTATTTTGCTTAAGGAAGGTGGTGAGTGGGATTGGTTCATTAATCTCAGTGCTTCTGATTATCCTTTGGTGACACAAGATGGTATGTAGTTAAAAACTAGTTCTTGCAAGTTGCAATCTTTTTGATCTATCTTTGCCCTTTTCTGTGTGTTTGCTAGTGAGTATCCTTTTCTGAGCTAGTTGGGACTTGGGACCAGGTGTGGAGTAGGTAGAGCTAAGGGGGTTCAGAACCCTTCAGTGGAAAATTGTGCTATTTATACTTGGTTAAAATTAACTTATATATCTTTTTCATGTACTTACTTCATTAGTTTAATATATCAATCTTACTTTCATTTGCTTGAGATTCTTGGTTTTCAGATTGAATAATGGTGCTTGCTTGCTATTGCTTCATTTCTTTTATTTTCAACACAGGAAATGCCAACTAGAGTTGGTGAACTTTGTAGGGTAACTTTGTTTGTTGAAGTTTGGAATGTGAGAGTAGTGGTGAGATCTGATTTGGTTACTTATAGAGGACCTACTATGGTTAGTAATGCACTTCATGCTGCTGGTATTAAGCTGATGGAAGGTGGTGAGTGGGATTGGTTAGTTAATCTTAGTGCTTTATGTAGTTAAAAACTATTTTTTGAAATCTGTTTATTATATCTTTGCCCTTATCTGTGTGTTTGCTAGTGAGTATCCTTTGCTGGACTAGTTGGGAGCATTTGCTTAATATTTGAATATCAGTTTCATTTGCTGAGATTCTTGGTTTTCGGATTGAATAACTGTGGTACTTGCTAGCTATTGCTGCCTTCTTTTATGTTTAATGATAGGTGACGCCAACTTGTTTTCTTCAGTCTCAAATCTGTATAGATGCTTCTATTATAAGTGGTAGCTAGAATTATGGTTACAGTTATGTTTGGCTATTTGTGGTGGTGAAAGTCGAAATAGTAGTGAAGGATTCCAGTAGACGAAGCAGCATGAAGGGCAGTCTCTTTTAGTTTGTAAAAGAATTGTATGTTTGTGTAAATATAACTGTGGGAATTAAGATAGTCCTAATTTTTCTTAAATAACATATCTTTTCGAGTATTCAAATGAGATGGACCTAAATAAAATGTGATGGATACAGAACATTCATGTAGCCAAAGGTTAGTTTAGAATTGAGGTGTACTTGATTGATACATCAATTGAATTCCTTTACTATAAATTAATAACTTTATTGGATCCAGGCTTGACATTGATACAAATTTATTTTAAGCAGCAACTATTTTATACAAGTTCAGGAACTGGTTCATTGAGAAAAGACTTGTATGTTCGTGTAAAGTGAGTTCTTAGAGAATCATAATTTGTCTTAAAAATAACATTCTTTTTATTGGAATGAAATGAGCCCAATAGAATGTAATGGATACAAAATAGAAGAATTAACCTAAAGAGTCGTCCATCCAACTGCTTAAACTAAAATAGCCGAACTTGAAATATGTGTATTCCATTTATAAATATGTGTAAAACTGCGTATAATCCATGTATACTAGCTTGGAAATGTAAATGGTGAATCGGACGGTTATTTGTGTAAAGATCAACTAGAAGAATTAACCTAAATAGATCCTACAAAGTACAAAATATCCATGTATCCACCCAGCTAGTTTGGAGTTGAGGTATACTTGATTGCTAACTGGTTGAATTCCTTGTTTTGATTGTTTAGGGGAGTGGGGGAGGGGAGGTGCTTTTGTGTGAAATAGATTGTTGTTGAACACTTCTAGCATTATTGTTATGCTACTCCAAATTGGACATTGCTTAAAAATTCTTCTAAGAGCCTAACGTCATATATGTGTAGACTGGCTCATTGATTACCGTCTTTCTAATGATCCTGTGCATTGATATTGTGTTTGGCAGATTTACTTCATACTTTTTCAACCGTGCCAAGAGAACTTAATTTTATTGAGCATACAAGTGACATTGGATGGAAGGAGTATGTGGAGCTTTTCATTTGATCAATCAACTTTTTTTTGGTGAGATTTAGTGTGTTTAGCTAACTAAAATGTTATATTTCTGTTTGTAGATATCACAGAGCCAGGCCTGTAATAATTGATTCAGGGCTGTACAGCCTGAATAAATCAGATCTCTTCTGGATCCCGCAGAAAAGGAGTATGCCAACAGCATTTAAACTATTCACAGGTGAGAATTTTGTGCATTTGTGTTGATGCAAAAGGAAGCAATCAAGCTCTTTTGGCTGCTTTGTTTTCTTAATCGCCATTCTCAGCTTTCAAAGCCGTATTTAATCGTCTGAAGCCTCCCCGGAAAGGACCTCTAAATTGTTCCTTGGGTTGGTTTTAGTCCTGTTTTCAGCCAATTCTTCCATAGGATTTCCGTGAGTTAGTCATGTGTATTTGGATTTCGAATCTGCTTGAATTAACAACTTAGTATCAAATACACTTCATGAATTTTCCTTTTCATCCTTTCTACTCTATGCAATGATAATATGTTGGAATTTCCTCAGGGGTGACTGTCTCTTCCGTTCCTTAACTTGAGGTAGAGTTCATGATAGCCAGACTCATGTTCTCAATAAGGCCACACGGAAGTATAGATGTTAGGGGAAATACACTTTTTTAGGGGAAAAACATTGGGTTTTTGGGTGTGGAGGAAATGGTTGGTTTGGAAACCGAACAACGTAAAATTTTAAGTGCTAGGAATATCACACAAATAACTTTCTTGAAGGGGCCTTAAGCATGAGAAAACTCTTTCAAATGGCCTTTCGTTGGTTATCCCTGATATGGTCCATGAATAAACATTGTAGAGTAACTGCACATTTTGATACCAAGAGTTTTTACAAAGAGTTAAAACTACAAAACCAGGTGCACCTTATCTTCCTACTACTGCCTGAGAATCAGCTGTCCTTTTTGATTGTCCACTTATGCAATTACACTGTTGTTTTCGCTTAGTTCAAGTGTGATTCCCCATACTACACTATGATCTCTTAACACATTTTATAGTGAGCTATGTTGTGTTATAACATAAAACATGATTGTTTGAATGTCTGAATTGTCAAATCGTATGAAAATGGGAAAGATATCATACTGGACCTGATTACGCAAGCTTTTGGAAAAACTCAGACATTTGCCTCGATTTCCTTGTACTCAGGCTCCTTCTCAAGGGTTTTTGAGAATTCCTACTGCAAAACAGAAAGATGAAAGCAAAGACATTTCAAACTGCCATTTTCATTTCGTCTTGAATATCAAAATGAATACTTTATCAATGGGGTAGTCAGACTAACTCATTTCTGGCAAGCACTATTCTGTTGCACTTGCATATGGTTTCTTACTTTGAACAAGTTGCTGTAGGTCAAGTTCTGTCTTTTTTGCTCCTGTATGATCACTCTGCACTCTGTCCTATGTTTATAAATATTTGCCTGTATACAATCAAATATCAATATACATAGTATATCAGAGATTTTGAAATTGTGATGCTATCGCTTTTCCTCAGGCTCTGCTTGGACGATGCTCTCTCGCCCCTTTATGGAATACCTTTTATGGGGGTGGGATAACCTTCCAAGAATAGTCTTAATGTACTATGCCAACTTCCTTTCAACGCCTGAAGGATATTTCCACACTGTCATATGTAATGCAGAAGAGTTCCTGAACACTACAGTGAATCACGACCTTCATTTCATATCCTGGGATAACCCTCCAAAGCAACATCCACATGTTCTAACTCTTAAGGATTACAAGAACATGGTCGACAGCAATGCATCATTCGCCAGAAAATTCCACAGGAATGAACCAGTGCTTGACAAGATTGATTCTGAGCTCTTGGGGCGCAAAGTCGATGGTTTTGTTCCTGGTAGTTGGTTTGATGGCGGGGATTCCAACGCTACAATCTCACAGTACATTCTAAGAAACATAACTTCACTGAGACCTGGACCAGGTGCACAGAGAATGAAAAGTCTTATTTCTAGTTTGTTGTCTGATAAAGATTTTAGCTCAAAGCACTGCATCTAGTTCCTGACTGGTTGCAATTCGCGTGCTATAATGGAAATCTTTCGGTTGAATAACGGATCAGTTCATCGTTGCTTATTCCCCTCGAACGATGTTATAAATGGGGAATGGAGCATCTATACTTATATACTGCTATAAGGTTAAGAAAGGAGTAGAAATGTATGGTTTATAGGATGTATTTTTTCTTCTTTTGAGCAGTTGCTTGTAATTTTTTGTTGGCCAAATGGCTGATGGATGTTACTATTATTGAATGAGGCACATTCTTGTAAGACATGATTGAGTCTATAATACAATACATTCAAGATTTTAAACAAGAGTTCACAATTATTCTTCTAAGTGCTCGATATCTGTTAAGATGGAGGTAGTATCTCGTGAAAATTAGTTGAGGTTTAGTGATGTGTGTCTGACTCGAACACCTTTAAGCGTGTTTTAACATTTATACCTCAAGGTAGATGGTTTGGTTATTTGATCTTGAGACCTCGTAATGTTCTTCCTACTTCACCTCCAATCACTCGAGGGAATAGACCCTACATGATATCACAAGTTAAAATTTTATTTAATTATATAAAATATAGAATTTCAAACAATACTTTTATATCAAAACTAATTACATAGTTATCATTCCAACATTTTTAGTCACTACTAATAATCCAATATATAGGTTAAATTAACGTATTAGGGAAGGCATATGAAAGAGAAAGAAAGTAATTTACGCTTGTTTGAAGAGAATCAGTTGAATTATAAGGTGGTATAAAATGGAAGAGTGTATCTACGCCGCTCGATAATCGAATGCGCAATCTTCCAACTTCAGGGGCTTGATCAGGATTCGAGAATACTCCTCGGCGCTTTTGCTTCTTTTTGAGATCATGTCAAATCACTCTCTCACACTCCTCATGGGTCAGCCTTGGTACCATAAAGGCTGTCGCATTGATAGATAATCAAATAAATTATTTAAAAAATGGAACTATAAATACTATTTTATCTGGTTCATTTTACGTGAACCTATTTAATTAAGCATACTTTTTTTTTAGATAATTACTTTTAAAATTTATGATCATAAATTAATCATTTATATGTGTACAATAAAATTATTTTATTAATGATAACGCAAAAAGTTCACGACTAGATTCGAGATTTCAACTCACATGACTTTTCGTTCAATTTTTTTGAATTCATTGAATTCTTTTCCGCCTTCGAGAACTCTTTTTTTTTACACCGCATCCCGAAAATATAATTTTTTTTAAACATACTAACAAAATAATTTTCCGTACACCAATTTTCATCTTACTTTTTTATTCTACAATACAAAAACCCTAAACTAGGGCTTTTCTTCCCGCCTTCTTCCTCACTCTCACTGTGTCAGTTCCGGTGAACGGAGCTGAAGAGTACACACAGATTCCGGTGAACGGAGCTGAAACCTACGCAGAGATTCCGGTGAGCGGAGCTTAAAGCTGAGAGTAACAGAGAAACAATGGTCTCCCCGAAGATTTTACTATCTCTAATTGAATCTACTGTATTGAATTCCACACCTCCTACGCCATCGGAGAGGATCGAGCTGCTTCACGCCATTCGTCACTCTCTTCCATCTTTCCAGTCACTACTTTCCTATCCGGTAAATTTCTATTCATTTTATTTGGTAGGTCAGTGTAGCTATTGAAGTGAACAAGGAAAAAAAACGAGTTTTAAGCTTAAACAGTGGATATCTCAATTATATATATAAGAATGTGTGAGATATGAGGAACAAATAAACTTTAGTTTGATTATTTATTGTTGAAATTTAGTAGACCAGAACAGAGTCCTCATTCATAATGAAAAAAAGGAGGTCTCAAATATTGATGAATAGATATAGAGGATTCGTATAGCCTAGCTGACCTAATTAGGTTTGACTTAGGGATCAGCTAATTGAATGATTGATTGAATTATGCAGTTGTTATTGAATTTCTTTTTTAGATTGTAGAAATGTTATTTTTCTGAATACTCAAGCATGTATATCAATGCGTTAGGAGGTAATTATTTGTGTCTATTGATCTATGAATTTCATTTTCTTGGAATGGTTGGTTTGTTGGTTGATGTTGCTTAAGAAAGAAATATGTGCCTGTGAAATGTTTTGGCCAAAATGAGAATTTTTCACATTGTCTTTTTTTTTTCTCCTTTCAAAATGTGGATTTTTTTTTTGAAATTAAAAATATATGTGGAAAAATTATTGTGAAAGAATGATGTTATCAATGACCAAGCTCACTTTTCCCCCTTAATATGTAGCCCCCCAAGCCCTCGGACCGAGTTCAAGTCCAGTCCAAAGAAGTGAGACTTCCAGATTCTGGCCCAATTTCACTGGATGATCAGGATGTTCAAATTGTGAGTTCCATCACGTGCTGTATTCTCATTATACCATATGTAACTTAATTCATGATTTTTTTTAAAGAATTCTTTTTTTTTCCATTACTATCAAAGCATCATAATCCCTTGGAAATTATAATTGGATACTTGCTCATACTAATCTATCTACTCAAGAACGGTTTTGCAATATCAAGTCCCTAAACCTTGGGAGCTGTAGCTCAATATGAGCTAGAAATCTCTTTCTGTGTAATAATTATGTCCTTTTACCAAATGTTACTACACAGTATTTATTTGAGTATGAGTGTTATAGACGGGTAATTTAACAAAGAATGTACCACGAAATGCCACAACTGTTACAGGTAGAATGCTGTTATAGAGAGGTAAAATATAACATGAAAGTTTGACTCTGGAGAAAATAAGGATGTTATAATGATTTGCTGTTATAACGAGGTTTGATTGTACATTGTTGGGTTGATGTCAACTGGACTTATCTTATTTTCTTAGTTAATAATCTCCACCTAAAAACTAGCCATCATCTCTTTACAACCTAAACTTGACCCTTCTGCTAAGAGAACATTATTCTACTAAATGCTGGGAAGAAAATGTAGAAGACAGACAAAAAATTGTATTGATGGCCTCACGAGCTAAAATTGTGTGGCAAACATACAGTGCCATGTTAGCAAAATGTGTCTAACAGACACAATTTAACTTGAGTTTAGGTGGGGCTGCATATGTATTCAGCCAATATTTTGTAATGATAAAATACATATACCTAAATTGTGACTTCACCCTAATTTTTTTTAGTTAAAATCATTGTATCTCTCTTAATTTCTTTATTAATTTTGGTCAAAGTACCCAAAATTGATTGACCATATCTGGTAAGGATCCCACACCTACAACCTTAAGTGGTGAACTATATCTGTGGATATATAGAAGTAGTGTTACCTTTCTCAAAAAATAAAAGTGGTGAAGGTTGCAGAAACTTTTAGATGTAGCTGGGAAGATATTCCATTGTGCTGAGATGTGAAGTGCATGTGCTCCAAGCATTGCTGGGACTTATTTCTTAGTATCTGTGGTCTTCCTTGGATGATGCCTAATAGCATCAGGGGTTTGTTAGAATGATGGCAGGTAGACATATTCCAAAAGGATCTGAAACAAATATGTTTCATTTTTCCTCTCTGCATCTTTTGGACTCTATGGTTGGAGAAGAATAGAGCTTGTATTGGAGGACAAAAAAGTCATATTAATAGGATCAAGAACACCTATTTGCATAATTTTTTTTTCTGGTGTAAGAGTAGGCATATTGATGGTATAGTGCAGTTTATGATTTTTCGAGAAATCTTAGGAGGAACAAATTAGTTGCTTAGTTGTCATAGATCAGTTTATTTTGGTCTTTCAAGAGTCTTGTACTTTTGTATTTTCATTAATAGCACCCTTACCATCTGAGCACATTAAGCCGATGCACTTGATGATACTGAGAATGAAGGAAGCACGGTTATGTGCACAAAAATTGAAATAGAGTTGACATGTCTGCTCCCTCTGATTCCCAGTGATTTAGGGGCATGAGTTGAGACTCACATCCATAATTATCTTTTAATGTCATTTTCAAAGAAAAAAAACTTTTGCCATTTCAGGACGAAAAACTCTTCATTCGCCTCGCCTGACTGCATCTTGACCAATTGGCATTGCAGTCTCTAGTGTAAAGTAAAGTCAATGTAGGTATTAGAGGAATTCAAGCAAGATTTACAAATGCAACTATTGGATGTAGTGAGTGGAGAAATATTAGGGGAAGAGGAAGACAAGAGTCACCTCGAATGAACTAAACAAATAATTGTGACTTGTGTGGGAGGTAGCAAGTATCCTATCGAATTAGTCGAGGTGCATATAAGTCGACGCGGACAACACAGTAATAAAAAATTGTGTTCACACACATAATGGCGAAATTTAAATGTTCTATATCTACTTTGTCTTTGAATTGAACACCTGTTTTATCTTTAGGTGCATATTGTAAATATTTCTCTTTCACATTTGTTTTGGTGTTGCAAACAATTTGTATTGTTCTAATTTGTTTTGTGATATTTAGGCCCTAAAGTTAAGTGATGATCTACATCTTAATGAAGTAGACTCTGTTCGGTTGCTTGTTTCTGCCAATCAAGAGGTAGGTCATTTTCTCTATTTGTTTGTCTTGTAGAATTTTTGGAATTTCTTATGTAATCAGTTTTTGCTTATGCAAAGAGTACTATACAGTTTACTCCTCTTTGATATTTGAAAATTTGCGTTGCTTCCCTTTCTGAACATTGTTTTTGTTGCCTCTAGTCCTTGCCCTATCGGGATAAAGGTAGTGTCTTTGACTCATGTGCAATGTGATCATCGACTCGATAAGCTTCTTTCTAGCCACCACCAACAGTTGCACTTGCACGTAGGTTTGATTTTTCTGCCTCCTTATGTGTTTGTTTGGAGGAAGCCTCCACAGTGATCTCTCACCTCCTTAAACAGTTGGTTCGATCGAAGGTGTAGCAGAGTAGCCTCATTTTCACACCTCTAAGTTATTGACTGACTTGATCCAACTGTCAATTCGGGAGTCAGGACAAATAATCCTATAACTGGAACTTCCATCATTCTCCTGCTTTTACACTTCCAACTATTTTTTTTTTGAAATAGGTAACTTTATATTATATCACAAAATAGTACATGGCTGTACTGGAACCATTATATACAGATGTCTCCTTTTCCACTTGTTTCAGTCTATATTGAGTCTAAACATCAATTACTGATTAAGTGTTGATGGAGTATACTTGATTACACCAAAAACATAACAATAGAATGCAGTTTAACTCGACTTTCTGGACATCATTCTCTATGTTCTCAAAACACCTAGAATTTCTTTCTTTCCAAATAGTCCACCATATACTCGCAGAGACAATTCTCAATCTGTTTCTGTCCTTTGCATTCTCTAAGACCTTCCTTGGCATTGTCCAGGAGATGCCTTTGAGATTTGAAAATCCTCCATATTTGTTGGGTATACTTGCAGTGTAGGAACAGATGGTTCACGGTCTCTAATGCCTCCCCACAAAGAAAACAACTAGAGCATAAGGTTATCCCTCTTCTCTTCAAGTTATCTGGAGTCAGAGCAACTTCTTTGTCCAATAACTATATGAAGCATGAGATTTATGTGGTATTTTGCATCTCCATATTTGTTTCCATGACCAACTGTATGTTTGTTGGTTTGTCCGATCCATCAACTTGTAGGCTGAGTTAACTTTGAATATTCCCCTCTGCTATTTCCCTTCCACCACATAACATCTTCCCCTGTCTGTTCATCTGGATAGGAACTAAAATAAGAATATATAGGCTATAGGTTATTCATGTCTCTCTGCTTGACGCTGGCCAAGAGTTCCCACTTTTCTATTTCGTCCTTGCTGGCTACCTCCAATGAGATTTAACTGTATTGACCAATCAAGATATCTATTTTTGGAGATCACTGTAGGCTTTCCTTGAGATTGCGTCGGCATATATCAAATCCTTCCTCTCCCTGCACATATGAACTTTTGATCTTTTGGCTCATTGGGGCTTGGATGTAATTTTTAGAAATATGGCATAACAAGCAACTCCCTTTTTTCAATTTTCTCAGTTGGCTCACAAATCTGCTCATCTAGTGTTGAGTCCTAGGTCTGGTCTGATCCATATGCTTTGTCCCTTCCTTTTTATTTTGATTAACTTGACAAGATTTCTCATCAAAAGGGTCAAATCAGCCATAACAAGAGGTATAAAGAACCTACAAAACGATATGGTTCTCTACAAAAATACCCTATCCTATATACAACCAGGAACTGCATGGTTGCAAAAAACAAGAAGGAGTTGGTGACTACTCAACTGTCCAAAACTCATTTTTCTGATAATAAAGGGAACCCATAGTTGCTACCCTTTGGATGTGCGCAAGGTAAACCCTGCTCCAGTGTAATAACACGCAAACCACACAGGAGAGGTAAACTACACCTGGCAGCTTGACCGAGAAGGCATGCAAAGATTTTTGAACCTTAGACCCCTTATTTGAGAGATCTCCTACTCAACCAACTCGGCCACCCTTATGGATTTCAACTGACCAAAACTCATTTCTATCCATTTAAATACTCTCCTGTTTCTCTCTCCAAATAATCCACATCAAAGCCAGAGGAGCAACATTCTATCTCCTGCTTATTCTTTTTTCTTCTTACATCTTTCCTGCAGCAACAAGTCATTTACAGATCTAGACATCACCCATGACATACCTTCTGCCCTTCCTTTATGTAGCTTCCACCCTTACACAACTGCCAAAAGAGTTGAGGTTCTGTATTAACTGATATCATAAATTAAGGTGTTCTTTCTGGTGCTGTAGATTTACCTTCTTTGATGTATCACTATCACAACCCATCAGAAGGTTGCACTATTGAGACATTCTGTTCACTAAGCTGGTAGATTTCAAGCCATGATGTGACAGCTCAATAATCTTAAGCGCTTCAAAGAATGAAGTTACTTTTTGTCTAGACATCTCCGACTTAAGTACATTTAGTTTTAGGAGCTGAATTCGGGTTTCAGTCACCACCTATAAGTTCTTCTTGATAAAGAAGTTTTCTTCAACACTTTGTTTTCATGACCAGTTTTCACTCTCTTTCTGATTATTGATGCATGCAGTGGGGATTATTGGGACGTGAGCCATTAGAGATATTCCGCCTCGCAGCTGGACTGTGGTATACAGAGAGAAGAGATCTTATAACAGCAC
This sequence comes from Solanum lycopersicum, assembly GCF_036512215.1. Lineage (NCBI taxonomy): Eukaryota > Viridiplantae > Streptophyta > Magnoliopsida > Solanales > Solanaceae > Solanum > Solanum lycopersicum. The sequence goes on along the minus strand of NC_090811.1, from coordinate 1,394,402 downwards.
TTTACACACTGTTGAGGGTATACTTCTTTCTTAGTTTCTAGGGATAGTGAAGTTTATCTCTTGTTAGCTGCCTGTTAGATATGACTAAAAGTTATTTTGCAGGCTGTTGTCCTTGATCAAGGACTGGAACCTGATCTTGTGGCAGATATTCAGAGATTTTTGGACGATCTCATTAATGCTGGAGTTAGAAAGCGGTTAATCTCACTCATAAAGGTTGTTTGATTAACTTAATTTTCTTTCATGTCGATCCCTTTGAGTTACATCTGTTCATTTTTTACCATCTTTATCGACAGAGCTTAGATAGACAGTTTTTTTTTGTTGGAAGAGTGTTTTGTGTGTGTAGGTTTTCCTTCAAGTCAACTGTTCAAATTTTTCACTAGTAAGTCCTTAAGTACAAATTCAGAGTCGTATTTTTGATATAAAGTATCTTCCAGTGTCATCTAAATTAAATTTCAGGTAATTTCAAAAACCTAGGACGGTTGTCCTCTCGATGATACTGAGAATGTTCCTTCAGTGCACGTGATCATGTGAAACATGAGTTCATAAATTTGTTTGTTGTTCATTTGACAGAAGTGAGGTGAATGAATATATGCTGATGGTTTCTTGATATTATATGTTGAGTATACTTTAGGAACTCAATCGAGAAGAGCCATCTGGTTTGGGTGGGCCTAACTGTGAACGCTATATTCTTGATTCAAGAGGAGCTTTGGTGGAAAGGAGAGCTGTTGTTTCCAGGGAAAGGCTCATTCTGGCTCATTGCCTTGTCCTTTCTGTTTTGGTGGTGCGTGCAAGTAAGTTATGGATGGCTATATTTTGATCTTATCCTTATTCACTTCCAAGTTTTTTTAGTCATAGAAATTGTTTCTATTAGGACATACTTATAGTGGCACTATTCTTTTTATTATTGTGTGGGCTAGTAAGTTATGATTGCTTAAGTTAACTCCCGATAAGGATATGCTTATCTTTTCTTCGTTTTAGTTGGGCTTGCATGGTTTCAGGGAAATATGTTGCCAGAGATGATTTCCGGGTAAATCCTATAATGGATCACTGGGATGGTTAATCATTCTAATATTTTCTTTTAGTTCTACTTGACGATGATTGATACAGATTGTTTGTGCATAACCAAGTGTTATTTTCATGTTTAAGAAGCCTGGTACAGCAAGCATTTAGCTAATATGCTTTGTCACATCGTTTTAGACGATTACATGATCATAATATCAGACATCAGTTGTATGTTTCTGAAGTATGTTTCTGTGTGCTCATAAATATTAGTTAAATGTTTTTGAAGTTGTGTACGCTAGAGTCCCATCAATCTGCTATATCTGTTTGTCTGGCCTTATTTATCTGCATATGACTCCAACACTGAAGTCAACATCCTCCATGTGCTTTGCGCTGTAGAAGAAACTGTACTCATTTGATTGTTATATTAATATTGTGGTTCTTCAGTTTCCATTTGTCTTAAGCCTTGGGGATGGAGTTAATCAATACTTGTGCTGGTGGGAGGTAGCAGGTACTTAATGCAATAGTCGAGGTGCCCACAAATTGGACTGGCTACCACGATTATAAAAATGTTGTGGTTTCCCCCGTTATGATTCTCTGCATGACTTTGTCCCCCTGAATGGGTGTACAATGTGCTTCGTACATCACAAAATGAGCAATGTTCGTTAGCCAGTGTTTCAAGTTTTTAGTGTAGTCAGGAATAGCTTATATGCCTGGACTGCTCCACATCTCATTTATTCTCCTTTACAGCAATTTAGTTATTCTGTATTTATGTGTCTCTTTACCACTGAAAAAGTAATTATCTCTTTCTCATTGTAGGCCCTAAAGATGTGAAGGACGTCCTTTCTACTTTAAAGGATAGTGCAGCAGGGCTTAGTGGTAGCACTGACACTTTAAGCCATCAGGTTTTCTCAGTTTTTGACCATGGTTTTTTCAAGCTTAATGATGAATTACTGATTACAAATTCGGAAGTAGTGGCTTGGCTGGGAAGTTAAATCATCGAATCTTGGGCATTTAATAGATGGTTCTTTTGAAGCTGTATCCTTTCACATAAGAACCTTGTAACTTCTCCAAGTGCCACTTTATGCTCTCTCTCTCTCTATATATATATAAGTCAAACTACGTGAAGACGCCAGCATTGGATTTTAAAGCTCAGCCTGTCTCTATACACCATCTCAACTCTTGTACCTGAATTGGGGTTTAAAGCTCAGCCTCAGTCTCTATATACCACCTCAATTTTTTGTTCCTTTAAGAGTTCCAGTATTTTGATTTTGGGGTTTTGCTTTAGGATTATCAGATCTAGATTTTCTTTACATTCTCCTTTTCTTTTTCAAATGCCGAATAGAGGATGGAATGAAACTATTTTCTATCTTGAACTGTATGGCATGTACCCTCTAGCTATCCCTCTTTTCTTGTTCTTCAGTATTTCGCTCTATACTTCTATCTGATCCTCCTTTGAAAAAACTGCAGATAACATATAGTCTTCTATTCTCCCTTGTGGTGGCTCTCATATCAGATGCATTGAGTGCAGTACCTGATAAAACATCAGTCTTGTCCCGTGATGCAGCTTTTAGGCAGGAATTTCAGGAATCTGTAAGCAGACAACCATCTTTTAATGTTTGACTACCAATGGTTTGTCATTTTCAAAACCCTCTATATCTTTTTTTAGGTAATGGTCACTGGGAATGATCCTGTTGTTGAGGGCTATTTTGATTGCTTAAGGAGTGCATGGGTTGTACATCTTATGTTAATACATGACGGGATTGATGCAAAAGATACATCAGCAACTGCTTCATCAAATAATGATATAAGGAACATCTATTCATGCTTGGAAATTATATTCTCCAACAATGTCTTCCTGTCTTGGCTGAATAAGATCCTCCTAACTCCTGCCTATCAGGTGAGAATTGACTTGTCTCTGATTAAGCAACTACTGATGTTTTATCTTAGCAATTCTCCTTATCCCTGTTATGATTATTCTGGTGTAATCAAATATACTTAAATGCCACTATCTCCATAATTGATGTTCTAGATTCAATTTAGGTAGGAGTTAGCAGGATTTTGAAGTAAAATTTGTGTATATGGTTTTCAGTACAACCTGTGTACTGTTTGTGAAGAAATATACGAAGTTACCTGTTTAAAAAAAATTATTCTGGTCTAACATGACATGTGATCCCCCCCCCCCCCCCAACCCCCAAATCCGAACAACAACACAACAATGAAACTCATTGCAATTTTGGAGGGAACGACATGGGTGCGTTTAATTTTTGGAGAGTCTGAGCATCACAGAAACTCCGAGATTCTGCACTTTTAGTCCTCTATCTCCCTTCCAAAAAGTGTGCATATGGTGGTCAGTGTGGAGAGAGAGTTTGGGAGATGCTTTGAAGACAAATCAAGGCCCATCCTTGTTGTGAAAGGGAACTGCCTATCCACACTGTTTTTGTGGTGTAAAGGAAGTTGTATAGAGGAAATAGATCTTGTAGATCTCATAGGCTCTCCGTAATCTAGATTTTATTTTTCTTCCCCTTGTAACGCTTTCAGAGATAGCCAGCATTCCTTAATGCCAAGGTATACCATTTATAAAAAAAACCTTTAGATCTTTAATCCCAAAGCTATACCAACACCAACACTTTGATGTGGTAGTAGACTCCCAATTTACCATGTAAAACTTCGTCTATCCGCTTGAACCATGCCATAGAAAATCTCTCAATCTCTCCAACCAGAAAAAGAAAAAAAGAAAATCTATCATTCTCTCAAGTTTTTCAACTTCCTCGTAAACCTGACTGGAGCATGTAGCAACAATGTGAAATATGTGGGAATACTCGATGATAGTGTACTCTTGGTTAACACATTCTTTCCACTTTGGATAGGCCTCATTGCCAACTACATGCCTCTTTTATACCCTTCTTATGTCCAGATTCCAAGCTGCTTGGTGTTTATTAGATGTTTCTAGTGGTTAATCAAGATATGTTGTAGAAAAAGACCCAATGTTACAATTTAATACCTGTGTTAGGAGCTATATATTTTCTACCAAGCTGACTGGGATGATCACACATCTTCTAAGATTGATCTATAGGTTTGACACCACCTGGAATCATGTCAACACTTGTCTCAAGTAAGTCAAATGAGCATTGTCAGTATCACATAACACTAAAGTATCATCTGCAAACAAAGGTATGGCACTCTTACAGTACATTGTCAAGCTACTGTTGGAGAAAACATCCTCAAGTAACCTCCTGCTACAACTCTATGCATCATCCTGTTAAATGCTTCCATCAGGCCGTTACTAGAGTGAAAAACATAGGGGAAAGCGGGGTGCACAGTCTCACACACCGAACAATCTACATGGACTACCATTCATGAGTACTTGGCTGTTGAGATGCAAAATTTGATCAATTTCTACCATCTTGCACCAAAATCCATCTTCAGAATAATTAAGTTAAGAATTTCACTGTCACAATGATCATAAGTCTCTTCAAGATCTAGTTTGCACAAATCCGGAGTTCTCCTTGCTTTCTTCTCGAATCACACCACATCATTTGCAGCTAGTGCTGTATCTAGAATATGTTTGCCTTCCACAATAACATTTTGCAAAGTAGATACTATCTCACACAAGACCTTCTTTAATCTATTAGTAAGCACCTTCAATGTAATATTATGTGGCCCATATGGAGAGATAACCAGGATAGCTTTTCAAGGAGTAGAAAATGCTTTTGTACACTTGAGGGGTAACCGCTTATCACCTATTTCTTTTTGGTGCGCCCACGAGGTGCCTAATAATCATAGAAGATCATATATTTTTGTTAAGTTTTCACTTTTAACATCGTACTAGCCTATACACTTTTTTTGCCGTACATTAATAACATTATTACTTTATTAAAAAATAGGTAAACAATCCCATCACTTAAACATCCTGTTTTCTGCATAATGTATTGGTTATTGGTTGCTGGTTGTAGAAAATCGTATATTTTTGTTATTTCTTTTTTGTCTATCTCGTGATGAATCACCTTCCTTGTGATTTTTTACTCCTGTAGTTGTCATGGGTAATTGGCATATTTCTTGAGTTGTGTAAACAGATAAATGGTCCTGGTAGCATATCATGCTTGTTGGTTTGACCCTGTTTTTGTAATTGTCTAGTCCTTCCATTTAGTAATTAACTCAGGTTTCTTTTCTATCTCTCATGGGCAGAATGATGATGAGGATATGATCTACATGTACAATGCCTATTTGCACAAGATGATAACATGCCTTTTGTCTCATCCATTGGCCAAGGACAAGGTTTGTTTAGTTTCTTTTGTTCAATATTCTAATATTTTTTGAGGGTAAATGATTGAAATTGACTCTAAAAAAGAAGTTATGCTTGTTATTTCCACCCAATTCTGTAGTTCTTTTCTTTCTGAGGCACATGCAATCCGAGGAGTCCGAGTCCTGCTTTGCTTGCTGTCCAGCCCCACCCTGCTGGGATTTTGTTACACTGCCATATGAGTTCATGTCCTATAAAGCAAATGTGTAAATTTACACATTCACTAACTTGTATTTATGTGGTGTGTTGAAGCTCATGTATAGTTGGGTTCTCTTTATGGCTGAATAATGAGTGTATGTTCCCCAAGTATCCCTATGATAAAATGCCGTGCTTGCTTTCTCTATCCCATGTGCTATTAGGTATTGAGAGAGATAGAAGAGCTTTGATGAAGTAGAGAGAGTTTTTGTCCACTTGAGGAGTAGCCTCTTTGTGGGACTACACTGGGTATGGTATTGTTGAGGAGTAGCCTCTTATCCCTTGTATTCCTTTGGTGCATTGCATGGTTGTGCTTTTTGTTGTTCTATTCAATATGTACTTGCTTGAATTTTTCGAAGGAATTTCTTTAATTGGAAAAGTTTTTCTTTCTTTTTTTGAATGAGCTATGAAATTGAGATTATTGTTCATTGTTTGCATTAAACTTTTAGATGGTGAACAAACGATCATGAATACAGGCTGTTGTCTTGTTGTTTTTTTGGAAAAAAGCTTTAAATTCTAGTAAGGTTTTTTCGTATCAAGTGATCTTGAGATTATTTTATGGTGGGGATTTAGGCTTGCCTGTGAGATTGCTGTATTTACCAAGTGGGAACATAAAGATTGGTGGCTTCTTCATTTCTATTGAATTACTCACTCACTTTTTTTATTACAGGTTAAAGAAGCAAAAGAGAAGGCTATGACGGCACTTGGTCCGTACCACTTGTCTACTTCACATGATCATACTGTGGAGGGAATTGGGCATTTTCAGAAGGCCACTGAACCTGCACCACAAACTTTTGTCTCTCTCTTGGAGTTTGTGAGTGAAATTTACCAGGTTAGTGCCTTTTCTTGCTAATTTTGGAGTCCCTAGGGCATTATCACTACGAAAAGGTATGAACGGTGATACCAAATTGATTTTGTATTTCAACACATAAAACTCTTGAATATGGAAAACAATTCAAAACTATCTTTCCATTAATAAAATACGAGTTCATTTGGAATAATCATCAATAGAACTGACAAAAATAATGAAATCATAAAGTTGAAGTAACTCTATGAGGACCCCAAATATCAGAATGAACTTGGGAAAAAAAGAGTCCTCACAATATATAGGTAGTTAACCTCACTAAGAGTGTGCTAAATATGTATACAGCTAAGTTGTCTTTTTCCAGTTTTATTTATCATCTTACTTTGACTTACTTGTTTGTGATCTTTTATCAGAAAGAACCTGAGCTGCTGTCTGGTAATGATGTTTTGTGGACTTTTGTCAACTTCGCCGGAGAGGATCACACTAACTTTCAGACACTTGTAGCATTTTTGAGAATGCTGAGTACCTTGGTATGTAAGTTTGGCTGTATCGCCAACTTGGTAATGTTTCATCGCTTCGAATGATAAACAAGTGGTAACTTAGTTTTGTTATTGTCATGCATTGAATCCAGGCATCTAGTGCTGAAGGTGCTTCCAAAGTTTTTGAGTTACTTCAGGGAAAGACATTCCGTTCTATCGGATGGAGCACTTTATTTGATTGTTTATCAATTTATGAGGAGAAGTTCAAACAAGCCCTGCAAAGTCCTGGGGCAGTTCTGCCAGAGATACAGGAAGGAGACGCCAAAGCACTCGTTGCTTACTTGAATGTTCTGCAAAAGGTGAGTGGTGTAACTGTCCTGCCTCATTTTTGTCTATGTTCTTTACATTTACTTAATAGACTAGAATGCTCTATCTAGAAGGCTATGTTGTTGAGACGTTATCTCATCTAATTTTATGTCTTTTTTGTGGAGCTTTGTATGGGAACATATCTTCATTGTTATTGCTAAACTGTGTGACCATCTCATCTAAAGCTAATAGAGAGAGCACACTTTTACGAGTTAATTATATTCTCAACATGCCCACTCACATGCGGCCTGATTTTTTTTCACGGGCCAATCAAGTGCAAATTCTTTTTTAGTTGGGTGGCGGTGAGATTCTATCCAGGACCTTTGCCTGCTCTGATTCCAGGTTAAAGTGTGTGACCATCTCATCTAAAAGAGCACACTTTTATTAGTTGATTATATCTCAACAACTATATATTTATAATTACCTAGGTTTAGTTGACACTCTCCCTGTATTCCTGTATTTTGGATTAACTGCAATGCTGGTGAGTTATCATAGAGAATAGGATGACATAAGAGGCTTCATATTTCTCTTAGTTTGTGTTGTCTTGTCTGGTTCATGAAAGACCATATGAGGACCTTTGTGTCTGGTTAGGAACTTCTAGGATGCCAAAGCTTTTTAATCTAATGCTCAATCACGATGCTCTCTGACTTAGTGGTTTCTCTTCATTGTCTCACCATCCGCACCACTCTCCCCCCCCCCCCCCCCCCACACACACACACAGACACACACACCAACCAACCAACCAAAGGAAAAAAAGGCCTCTCTCTGCTGTTCCCTGTTTGCACATGGATTGAAATCTTTTTTGTCACATCTTAGTAAACTTGAGTTTCCAGGGTCAACATTTTTCTTTTTTCCTCTTACTTAAGGAAGTAAAGATGTTCCATTTGTTTTCAGCTCCAAGAAAGTAATTATGAGTGCACATGAGCATTACAGGAGAAGATAGTCCATTTGCGAAAAAATAACATATTTTTCTTTTCAATTGTAGTCCGAACTGACAATGCCTAATCTGTATCATTTATAACCACATGTTTACACCAGTTAAACAAAATCCAGAAGGGTACTTAAGCTGATTTGCAGGTCTCTTTCACCAATACAACACCTGTTGTTCTCTTCCTGTACCTCTCATATCATACAAAAGGGTGGGAGCATACCATATATTCGTTTTGCTTTTCTGCGCCATTACCCCTTTCTTTCTGTGAAATGTTTGAGTTAAAATTTTAGGTTTAAGCACTAGAAAAGATTACAAGTATAGGAAAGAATTCCGCATCTTTTGCATAACCAAGAAATCTGCTGTATTCAGCTTCGGGACCTGGTGATAATGGGTTCATCCTCCTACCTTTCTCCACTTAGATATGAGGCGTGGTTCACCAACCAACATTCAAGAATAATTTCAACATCTCCCTTGCTACTGAGCAACAAAGTCAATGATGATTTACACATCTAGTCTACATGACATAAGAAATCATCTATTGAAAAGCCAATCTTAAAAAAGTTAACCAGTGTCATACTTTTTTTTTGTTTAATACAATTCACCCAAAACAAGCTAGCCATGGAGTGCTCTTGTTTTTCCAAATGAAGCTTCATGGCCATGTTTCACAGTTGGCAGAGTAATTTTACTTTTTGATAAGATTATTAATTTTATCTATGATGGGGATATGCCAAGGCAGAGGACAATGTTGTGTATTCAGATTTAGTTTAGTAAATTCCTTCACCATGTTTTGTCCACGATAGAGCATCTCTGCACTAATTTCTCATTTTCCTACTTATCTAATAAATTAAATAAACACTCTGTTTCCATTCTTTCAAGAGGCTTACAAGAATGGTAATTCAGCTTTGCCTTCTCTACATTGACCCCACATTTGCATCAGATTACAGCCACACACACTCTCTCTCTCTCTCTCTCTATATATATATATATATATATATATATTGTGTGGGTTGGGAGGGCGTTCATCTTCTAAGGGACTACTCTGAGCAAACATTCATCCTGACATTGCCTTGTAGACAACTCCAGTGCCAAACTTTTTATGAGTTTGGTTATCTGGATTCTGGCCATTTTCCTTGTATGTAACATTATGTGTATATTTTGTACTTCTACTAAGACCTATAATAAACTATGACGTATATGAATCATTTTGTATGGAAGTTCATGTTTTTCTTGTCTCAAGTTATGAATAGAGATTGGAGATATCTTCCTATATTTGATTTGGACCATTTTCAGGACATCGTAGAGGAAATTCTGTCTACATATGTTTTTCTGCTCCAGTGAGCAGATATAACAGGCTTGGGATATTTATTGTGTGCTGCAGGTTGTCGAAAATGCTAATCCCGTAGAATGGAAGAATTGGTTCCCTGATATTGAGCCATTGTTCAAACTCCTTGGTTATGAAAATGTCCCTCCATATCTTAAGGTAAGTCCTCTTTTTTTCATGTGACTCCTTCACTTAGTTGCTATTTCAGTTTCATGGTTAGATCCTGCCACTGTGTTCTGCAACTAATTTGTTTTTTGCATCTGTGATTATTAGGGTGCATTGAGAAATGCCATAGCTACTTTTGTTCAAGTATCACCAGTTCTGAAAGATACAACTTGGAGGTATTTAGAGCAATATGATCTACCAGTAGTCGTTGGGAACACAACACAATCCTTGACAACACAGGTCGGTGGTGTCCGTGCTATTTACTCTATGTTGCAGGCTATTTAATTCTTTTCTATATATAATAAAGTAATAATTATTTAATATAAATGGGCAAGTCCTGCATACATCTGGTTGAGATGTTCTTTTAAGAGCTCAATTCAGATAATCTCTATTCCAGGGTGGTGTTGAAATGGGTGAGTTGGGGGAAAATAAAGGGAAAGATTAAACCATCAATTTTCTAGATTGAAGTTTGCAATTTTGTTTTTTAAAATATGGCGACAGTTTTTCATGGTCTAATGCATTTGGATTTGCCTTCACAAGAAATTATCTTATTCTCCCCAATTTTCCCTCTACTTCATTTATTTTTGTTGGGGAACTATCTCATCCAAAACTTTTTCATTCAGGTTTATGACATGCGATTTGAGCTGAATGAAATAGAAGCTAGAAGGGAGCAATACCCTTCAACTATATCATTCATTAACTTGTTGAATACACTTATTGCCACGGAAAAGGATGTTAGTGATAGAGGGCATAGGTATTGGACTTTTTGTGATTGCACGTATTATATCATGGTTTTTAGTTAATATTCTTAACAGTTGTATTGATTCTCATTCTGAGCTACACCTTTGCAGATTCATTGGCATCTTTAAATTCATTTATGATCATGTCTTTGGACCATTCCCACAGAGAGCCTATGCCGATCCTTCTGAGAAGTGGCAACTTGTCATAGCTTGTCTGAAACATTTCCAGATGCAAGTCTTATCTCAATATTCTCTATGATGCTCTCTGTATATTTATCTTTTTCCCTTTTGGGCCTTGTTTATGAGGTGTTTGATCGTTGCTTGTATATTTATGAAAGAAGTTGCTTACTTTGTAATATTGTTTGCAGGATGTTGAGTATGTATAGTATCAGAGATGAGGATATTGATAGTGTTGTGGACCAATCTCAGCTGTCAGAAACAGGTCAATCTGCTCCGCTGCAGATGCAGCTTCCTGTAATAGAGTTGTTGAAAGTATTAATTCCTCAAACTATTCTGTTATTTAGAGTGTCTTTGTCTAGTTGATGTTATCTAATTTTTTTTTTTTGACTTCTAAACTTTTCATATTTAATACTCCCTCCAATCCAATATATGTAGCACTGTGAAAATGGGCACTAAGTCTCATTAGGGTGAATCCATTGGGACTTGAGATTATAAACTGCAAAAGTAGTGTTGTCTCTAGTTTCTTTTTGGTGTACTTGAGATGCCTATTTATATAGAGGATTTGATCTCTTCTGTTGAGAACCATTTGATGTATGGTTTTCTTCTTTTGGTATTTGGCTTGTATACGAGGTTTCCCTCAATTATTAATAAAATTATTTACCTTGTCAAAAAAAGAAAGAAAATAAGCCATAAACATTTGTGGGAAGAAATCGTCTCATCAAGGGTAAAATGGTAAGTGAAAAACTTAAATTGTTTCTAAAGTTAGAAAGGTGTTCTTTTTGGGACAAATTAAAAAGAAAATTCTACTACATAAAATGTGACAGTGGGAGTAAGTATTAGCTTGTATTGCTTTAAGCTACTATTGTCACACTTATTGTTGGCAACTCAGTTACGTAAAGTCTTTTTGCTGTTATGCAGGATTTTATGAGTGGTAAAACTGTGTTCCGGAATATCATGAGTATTCTTTCACCAGGAGTCAATTACCTAATTTCTGAAAGAACTAGTCAAATTTATGGGCAACTTCTGGAACAAGCTGTCCTCCTTTCTCTGGAAATTGTAAATCTCGTATTGGAGAAAGATTTAGCTGTGTCTGAGTATTGGCGTCCTTTGTATCAGGTAAGAATCTAAAACTCCATCTCAGGTTTCCTTCTTTTCTTTTCAATAGCCTAAACTCCACTGGAAGAAGCTGCTTGAATGAATATAACCTCTTGCTAATTTTTCTGTAAGGACTGTTTGCAGATTACACCGTATTACCAGTTGTTATGTGTCATAATGGTTGTTTATTTTCCAATTAGTTAAAACGATCTTAGCTTTGATGCTTTGATTTTGGGTTTGTATTTGTAGTGATTCAATAATTGCCACTAGAAGCATTGTTAAATGTTTAATTTCTCGAGTAAGTTACAGGTGTTTCAGGGAAGAACAAAACTGAAGTATTCTTAGATGGAGAGTAGTGACCTTAAGTGAATAAAAGTTACTGCAATGAATATTCTTTTAACTGATTCTGCTTTGTTCCATGTGAGCATGTTTACACACTACTCAAACTTATATGATTTGGTTTAGTTGTTTGACTGCATGTTGTTGCCTTTCCCTTTGATGTCAGCTCATTGTCTCATTGCTGCTTCTTGTCTATGCAGCCTTTAGATGTCATTCTCTCACAAGATCAGAGCCAAGTTGTGGCTTTATTAGAGTATGTTAGATATGATTTGCAGCCCCGTATCCAACAATCATCTATCAAAATAATGAACATCCTAAGGTAATCCTTTCATCCTTTTTTTTTTATTTCTATTCCCTTTGCCGCAAATCTTTGTCATTCTCCAAGTCCCGATTGTTCAAAGAACATGATTAAATGTGTTGATTGAAGCTCCACTCCTTTGCGTCTCATTATTTCTTTTACCTATTCAAATTAGGGCATTTACCTTTTACTATACTTCTTTTTACCTTTATGGTACTATTTTTGATCTTCTTGATGCCATCAATCTAACTACATATTTCATAAAAGAAGGGCATTTTCCTTTTTACGGTTTTCCACATCTCTCTTCCTTCTAATCAGTCTTTTATGGATAGCACAAACTATTCTAGTGCAACCTTAATAAGAAATGTGGTTTCATATCAAATATTAAGAAAGGATTGTATTGTGTCATGTTATTGCACCAATTTTTAATATCGATGATGCTTTTACGTGGATGGCAGTTCTCGCATGGTCGGGCTTGTTCAGTTGCTCTTAAAATCCAATGCTGCAGGGTGCTTGGTTGAGGATTATGCTGCCTGCTTAGAGCTGCGATCTGAAGAATGTCAAATTATAGAGGATTGCCGTGAAGATTCAGGTGTTCTAATACTACAAGTAAGTTCTTGCATCTAAGACCATAAGAATTGGAAGGTGGGGGATTTTCTCTTTAGCAATATGTCTTGATCCCATATTCTTTAGCCATGTTTCACTGGAAGGAGGAATGGCAGAGAAGGATGTTTAATTGAAACTTTGAACGAGGTGGAATCTGTCTTCTTTATTAGTTGGTATTTTACTGTGTAATGGTAAGTTATAACCTTAATCCACTTAGACAATGTGCTATTAGGGGAACTTGAACCTTATAGTTTAACTTCAAAAAAAAGTACTTCCAATTACATTTTAAGAAGGTACTGCATTTTTATATGCAAATAATACAAGTTAATTGAGAAATCAATAAGTAAACTCAACTGATAGCATCAATTACCCAGAACTTGCTATAGTAATTGCATAAGTTGCTAGAATAGAACTCCTAAATTCGTTATGGACAAGATATAATTAGAAATAGTAATACTGTGTGTGCCCTGGGAATGTCAAGATAAGTGCCTGCCTGCTATGGTGTGTTGTGAATTTCCCCAGTTAACTTTATAAGTGGTTTCTGATTTCAATTTCATATTTGTAACATGTACATTAAATTTTCCTTACTAAATGTTACACAGTGTTTTCCTTATTCATGCGTTTCTTAAGTCCCGACCCCTGATTTATATATTAGGCTTCCCTATTTCTTGTGTATTTATTTAAAGTTCTCTCCTTTTTTTCTGATAAGAGTTTGAAGTTCTGTTTTTTCTCTTTAGGCTATCATAGTCTTTGGGTTCCTGAACTTGGGACATTAAGAAGAAATTAAGTTTTTTTCCAAAACTTCTGATTCATCAAATGAGTTTGCCTAATCTCTTTGAATGGAAAGGGATGTTCTTACTTAGACATCGGTGTAGCATGCTCAAAAGAATTTGTTACTATAGTCAAATACAGATGTATTTCTTCACTTTCTTTTTGGCAATACAACTTCATATGTAGAAGCCATGTGTGATCTTTTGAGCACATAACATGGCATGTAATGGTGCTAATTGTACATATTTTCCAGCATCAACTTGATGTGCTAATAATAAATTCATCCTTTTCTGATAATTTCGTTGGTGATGTTTTTTACTTATCAGAGAATGGATTTGGTCAAAGCTGGTGCTCTTTTCCTCTTAAATGTGGTTACAATCATTGACTGATCCTCTGGTTCTACAATTGCAGCTGCTTATGGATAATATTAGCCGGCCTGCCCCTAATATCACACATCTATTACTCAAATTTGATGTCGATGGGGCTGTTGAGAGGACCGTGCTTCAGCCAAAATTTCACTATAGGTTCTATTTCAATTGATATATGTTATTTTAACTCCCGTGTTCCTTTGCATACTCAGGGAATTGAAATTCGTTCTTTCTACTGCAGTTGCTTGAAGATCATTCTTGATGTGTTGGAAAAACTTCTGAAACCTGACATCAACGCTTTGCTCCATGAATTTGCATTTCAGGTTTGAGTGGTTTGATCATTGTTTTGGGGTGTATATTCTTGTTTATTAGCATTTTCACGTGAAAAAAGATTGTCTATTGACTTTAAGCTGCAGAGGCTGTCAGTCTATTTTCTTGGAAACTGCTATAAATCCTTGTACTTTTGGTGAGCTTATAATTGGTTACTATATGCAGCTTCTTTATGAGTTATGTACAGATCCCCTGACTGGTAATCCTATGATGGATTTGTTGAGCACCAAAAAGTATTGGTTCTTTGTACAGGTGCGACTGTGTAGATTGAAATTGTTTCTGTATATTACTTGCACATTTTCTTAAAAGAAATTCTCCCTCTTGATCAATATTTGTCTCAGTTATTGTTTAAATATATCTGTACAGCATCTGGATTTAATTGGCATTGCTCCACTTCCCAAAAGAAATAGTAGTCAGGCACTTCGTATCAGTTCCCTTCATCAGGTCTGTTTTGAGCTAGTGGTGTGTTTGTTCCGCCATTTAGCTAGGTGAATTTGCTTCAAATATTTCTCCAATTTCGCTTACTTGATCTTATTAAATTGGTTACACATGTCCCTTATTTCTTCAGCGAGCATGGCTGTTGAAGCTGCTAACAATAGAATTGCATGCGGCTGATATGTCTAGTTCTACTCATCGAGAAGCTTGTCAAAGTATTCTATCTCAACTATTTGGAGAGGGAAATTTCAAATCCGATGTTGATCTCGGTGTATCTTCTCCCTATAGTCAAATTAGTACTGGAGTGAACGGCACCAGAATGATTAGTAAATCTAAGGTAAAGTTTTACTACTCACTGTGTCTTGAATATTCAGGAATATGATTACATCCTCTTGTTTTTGCACTGGTTCTCGTTGTTATTAATGTCACATTCCAAACATTTTATTTCATGCTTTTGTTTCCTGTATATGCCGTGCCCTCTTGTCCCTCTCTCTGGCTGTCGTTTACTATCACTTCTCAACATTCTATTAAACAAGTCAACAAGTTATTTGCCTTTTGTTCATATGAAGTCAAGCATTTGCTCAAAATCATTGAAACTCTCTGATCTAAACTTTTATGTTTTCTTTTATTTTCATATTTAACTTGCTCTCAACATTTCCACTTAAGTGGTGACATTACCCAGATTGTTCCTGCCATAATCCGTTATCTATGTTCAATGTGTTCTTAACTTCTGCCCCACCTCCATTGTGTTTTTTTTTGGGATAAAGGTACCATTTTATAACAGAGAACTATTACCTACAATCCTCCTAGATTCTCCAAAAAAGAAGTAATGTCCTCCACTTCTTTGGGGAGGACAAGATTACACCAAAAATATAAGGTTACTAGATGGTTCAACTTCCAACATTGGAGAGGTTTGCTCTTGTTCTCAGAGCATCTTAGGTTCCTTTCCTTCCAAATTGTCCACCAGATGCATGTAGGGACAATCTTCCATCTCTCCTTGTGACATGATTTTTTGCCTACTTTGTTCCAACTTGCTAGAACTTCTGATGTTTCTCTTGGCATAACCCAACTAATTCCTCCAAAATTAAAGAACATCTGCCACAGTGTCTCTGTGACCCTGCACTGTATGAAGAGATGGTTTGTTGTCTCTATTTCAAGTTCACAAAAAAAGCATCTGGATCATAACCGTCTACCCCACCTCCATTATGTATATCTTAATCATTTTTCCACTTCTTCATCTGCACAATCTTCCATCTCTCCTTGTGACATGATTTTTTGCCTTCTTTGTTCCAACTTGCTAGAACTTCTGATGTTTCTCTTGGCATAACCCAACTAATTCCTCCAAAATTAAAGAACATCTGCCAGTGTCTCTGTCACCCTGCACTGTATGAAGAGATGGTTTGTTGTCTCTATTTCAAGTTCACAAAAAAAGCATCTGGATCATAACCGTCTACCCCACCTCCATTATGTATATCTTAATCATTTTTCCACTTCTTCATCTGCACATTATGAGGTATCTCCCAAACCACTTAGAGCAACCTTCCCTAAAGTTTCTCCCTTTTGTTGTTGATGTATGTAGTAGGAGAGCACACTTCTATTATTTATGTCTTCACTATCGAAAGTCAATATTCAACCAACAAAAGTATAAAATGTACCAAACTTAATACTGGTATTATCTTGTGATCCCATTAACCAATGAGCCCTTATTGTGGTATTCCTTTCTTGTCACTTGTGTTCTCTTCATAACATTTCAATTTATTTTAAATAATTTTTTGGTAGATCCTTTTTTTTTTTTTGGATAAGTAAGATAAGTATCTTCTATTTTCATTAATAAAG
The DNA here is from genome assembly GCF_036512215.1 of Solanum lycopersicum. Taxonomy (NCBI): domain Eukaryota; kingdom Viridiplantae; phylum Streptophyta; class Magnoliopsida; order Solanales; family Solanaceae; genus Solanum; species Solanum lycopersicum. The sequence continues at coordinate 1,377,840 of NC_090811.1, read as the reverse complement.
GAAGTAAGAACAACTTCCGTTGCATTTATGTATAGGTATTGGAGTTGCTTGAAGTTGTCCAGTTCAAATCTCCTGATACTGTGTTGAAATCTTCACAAGCAGTTTCAAGCGCGAAGTATGGGTTTCTGGTAGGAACCTTGTTAGGTTTGGAGCAGTTTTTCATTGCTATTATCTTTGGGGAGTACTCTTATCATTCTCTGGCATTCTGCAGGCTGAAGATATACTTACCAATCCTGCTACTTCTGAAAAAGGTGGTGTTTATTACTACTCAGAACGTGGAGACCGTTTAATTGATCTAGCTGCATTTCGTGACAAATTATGGGAGGTACAATATTTCTTTGCAATCCAGTTTTTCCTTTCTTTTGTCCCTTATTTATTTATAAGATCCCTTTAGCCACCTGAGATTGTTTTTATCCATTGGAGGTGCTGCATAACCTTTCTTTTAAAATTTTATCCCTCTTTCAGAAATACAACTTGTTTAATCCCCAGCATAGCTCCTTCAGCACTGAAGTTGAGCTAAATGAAATCCGAGATACAGTCCAACAGCTGTTACGATGGGGTTGGAAATACAACAAAAATCTTGAAGAACAAGCAGCTCAGCTTCATATGTTAACTGGCTGGTCTCAAATTGTTGAGGTAACGTTTCTTTTCCTTCGTCACTTGGTTCTCAATTCGTCGGTATGCTTTGCTGTAAGTACGTGTGTTGGGCTAACATATTCTGTTATGCAAATTTTCTTCTAGGTCTCTGCCTCTAGCAAAATTTCCTCTCTTCCCAACCGTTCTGAAATATTATTTCAGTGAGTGACCATTTTCGTTTTTTTTTCTTTCTGTTTTGTTGCCAATCTTTGATCCCGTCTCACTTTTTCTTCCATGCATAGGTTGCTTGATGCCTCTCTTGGTGCTTCTGGTTCTCCCGACTGCTCATTGAAGATGGCACTGATACTGACACAGGTTATACATTTCTCGTCTTCTTAGTTTGTTGAAGTGGTTACACCATGTATTGCAGTTACCTCGATTATATTCTTATTTTGCTTAAGATATTTGTGTAGGTTGGTGTCACATGCATCGCCAAACTACGTGATGAAAGATTTTTATGCCCTAGTGGTTTAAACTCTGATACTGTCACTTGTCTTGACATCATGATGACAAAACAATTATCTAATGGAGCATGCCATTCTATTCTATTCAAGCTTATACTGGCAATTCTCAGAAACGAATCATCAGAAGCATTGAGGAGGCGGTATAGTGTTTCATATTTGATTAATCTTTGATTAATCTATTCCTTTAGCTTTGTTGCAGAGAAAAGGAAGTCTCTGACTTTTGCTGTTTGTTTCTTGACTACAGCCAATATGCCTTGCTCCTTAGCTATATCCAGTACTGTCAACATATGCTTGATCCTGATCTTCCTACCACAGTAATGCAGTTATTGACAATGGATGAACAGGAAAATGATGATCAGGATCTTGAAAAGGTTCTAAAATCTTTGTGGGGAAACTTCCCATTGGATCTCCCTATTGTTGTATTCTTACTGGATCAATTTAACACAATGATGTAACGAGTTGTTATTCCATTCTCTCACTCTGTTCTATCTTAAATTTGAACAGATTGTCAAAGATCAGACTGAAATGGCATATGCAAATTTTTCAATAATAAGGAAGGAGGCTCAATCACTTCTAGATCTGGTGGGTAGCACATTTCAGATTGAATTCTTAATTTTGTTTGTTGTTTCTTCTGATGCTGATCTATATCGGGGATTGGGACCGGTAGTGTGAACAAGCTCGTATAGGCAGATTTAACTTCTCTCACTCATCTGCACAAGTTATTTTATTTAAAGTATACCATTATTACTCCATTTCTCTACTTCCTGTGTCTATTGTTGAAGTGTGTGACCATCTTATCTAAAATCGTTGTTAGAAAGCAGACTATTTATTATTTAATAATATTCTTAACACGTCCTCTCACTTGTGGGCCTGATTCTTTTTCATGGGCCAAGCATGTGAAAATTCTTTTTGATATGGGTGGCGGTGAGATTCGATCTTAGGACCTCTATTTGCTCTGTTACTAGTGTTGTGAAAAGCGACAAAAAGTGTGAAGCAAGGCAAGGCGCAAGCATTGCGTTTTTATGCTTTGAAGTGAGGCGCTGCTAAAAGTGCGAGGGCTTCTGTAGGCAAAGCGAGAAGCGCGCTTAAAGCAAAGGCGACAAAAAGCGCTCTTAACCGTGTTAGGTTTTTTATTTTTAACTTCTGTTAATATACTTGTCTGCTGCAACTCAACATTTCCCTCTTCTTCTTCTGTGACTCAAACATCTCAACATCTGTTGCTGCAACTCAACGAGAAGTTCTTCCTCTCTTTTCTTCTTCTTCTTTGGACTCTCTTTCAAGCTTTTAACGACTACTTTTAGGGTTTCCCCCCTGTTATGCTCTGTTTTTTTTTTTACTTATTTGGTTTTGCTGTTTGCATTTGCTCAATATGTTATGATTATGAGTATTATTGACTATTTTTTATTTGCTTTTTAATTTAAGAATTGAAAGATTTGCTTAGTATGTTATTTCTATTAATTGGTTATTTATATATGCATATTTAATATTTTTTTATTTGTTGTACTAAACAATACTTTAGTAGAAAAGAGCATGCGCTTCGTTTCACACTTCACGCTTTGGCGAAGCAAGCTCTCGTCGCTTTTTCCTGCTTCTCATTCTCCAAAACACTGCTTGATACCAAGTTGAAGTGTCTGACCATCTCATTTAAAAACTTAAGCCATTAGAGAGAGCACATTTTTATTAGTTCTTGGACCTAACTCAACACACCTCCTAATGTTAAATTAGGTGTTGGGCCTATTTCACACCCCAAAAGCTAAGCTCAAATGGAGGAGGATTTCCCAAGCTTTATAAGGGGTCTACCCATCTAATTGACCAACAATGTAAGACTTTTTTCATTCTTTAACACCTCAGCTCACCTCACACCCGGTGCTTAGCATCTAGTGCGTGCACAATTTTAATTTCGGGGGTCCAATATTGGGTGAGACGGGTCCTGCCTTGATATCAAGTTGATGTGTGACCATCTCATATAAAAATTTAATTTGTTAAAGAGAGCACTTTTGTTAATTAATTATATTCTCAACAATTATCATAATTCATCTACTTTTTACTCGATGGAACTTTTAAAATTGATTTCCTGTTCCTTTTCCTCTGTATCTATCACATTATGGCTCCATATTTTCCTTTTGCATTTTGAAGTGTGTATGTATCATAATTGCTTTCTTGCTTCGCTAGCTTACCGTGCTTTTTTGTTTTATTCTAAAAACAGATCATAAAAGATGCAATCCATGGCAGCGAATCTGGAAAAACCATCTCGCTCTATGTTTTGGATGCTTTAATTTGCATTGATCATGAAAAGTTTTTCTTGAGTCAACTGCAGAGCAGAGGCTTTTTAAGGTCTTGCCTTGTGAACATCAATAACTTTTCTCAGGTACTTGATACATTACCCCCATAATATCTCTGTTGATATCTGGCATTCTTGCCTTACTTCGTGTTGGAGCATCTGATCTCTTCTCTTCTAATTCTCTTTTTTTTGGGCGTACAATCTCTTCAACTAAATTTCACGTTTCCATTATTTCTTCTAGTTTCACATTTATGCCTGTCGGCACTTGTCTGTCAATATTTATTAGTATCCTTGCTATTTCCTGTATATACTCTGTATTCGCGTGCATCATATTTTAAACTGAAATGTAATTCACATGTATGCAAAAACCTCTTATTATGATATTCATGCTGTTCCTGTGTGCAAAATCCTAGTAAGCCAGCTTAATTTTCTCTGAATTCTTCTGCTTTGGAATTAATTCAAGCCATGACTTCTGTTAGTATCAGTAACGGAAAAAGACACGAGTAACAAAAAATATAGGTAATGAAACGTTATGATTGAACTCATTACCGTTTTTTGGATTTAGATATATATATTTTTACTCTTTTAAATCATTGTGTTTTTAATTTTGTTTTTTAATTCAAGCCTACATTTAAGTTGTGTATTGTGTTTAAAGCACTAATAGACCTAGAGCCCTTTTTAGAGCTTTTCACCTTTAACAAGGCTGAAGCATATGAGTTTTTGGTATTACCTTCAGTAGATCTATGTCAACCACACAAATAAAAGGTTGTGTTTTTTTTGTTGTTGATAATGTCTTACCTTTATTTTGGATCTTTATTAAAAGAACTTTGCATTTTTTTGGTTGTGTAAGTGAGTCTTTGTTTGCGAAGTGTGCTAAGGAGTAAAAAGATGTTAACAAAGGGAAATCATGATTATGTCATAGTTCATGCTGCCTTATTAGGGGGTGTATTTCTCCTTTGAAATGTGTATTAACTTTCCAATCTGATAGAAACCCTCTGATGCATTCATTTGCATGCAATATGTTGTGTAGTTAATTTTTTTTTTTTAAATATACTTTCCGTGGGTTTAAAAAATTCGATTGGCATCTCCCATCAGGATGATGGCCAATCATATGATTATGTCAGAGTTCATGTGGCCTCATTAGGGGGTGTATTTCTCCTTTGAAATGTGTATTAATTTTCCAATCTGATGGAAACCCTCTCCATGCGTAGCTTGCATGCAATATGCTGTGTAGTTTTTATTTTTTTAAATATACTTCTCGTGGGTTTTAATAGTTCGATTCGCATCTCCCATCAGGATGGTGGGCTCTCGTTAGAGTCAATGCAGCGTGTCTGCACTCTTGAAGCGGAACTTGCTCTTCTTCTGAGAATTAGCCACAAGTATGGTAAATCTGGGGCCCAGGTGCTTTTTTCAATGGGTGCATATGAGCACATATCTGCCTGTAAGGCACTAAATATGCAATTGAAGGTATTTTTTCCTCTATTCATGTGATTTAGTTTGCAATATCCTCTTTGATTAAATTGTTACAATCTTTTACCAGGGAAGCTACCGGCGCATGGATGGCAAATTTGGAAGAGAACTGTCAGTTGATGTTGATAAACAGCGAATGATAATAGCTCCAATCTTGAGATTGGTGTTTTCACTTACTTCATTGGTTGATGCATCTGAATTTTTTGAGGTGTGCTTCATTTCTTCATTCGAATGCAGTATAATGTTGTAAAGACAATATCAACAACTTTTACTTTAAGATGAAATATTTTTAATTTCAAGAAAAATGTTGTGAAGACATGAAAAATTATTTCATTTTAAAGTCAAAAAAGTTTTTGATACCTTATGGTGCTTAAAATTCTTGTTTCTGACAAATAATCTTTTGTAGAAAGAAACAAAGAGTTATCCTTAATGGTTGATTCAATTAATTATATAGTTCTAGAATATGAAATATCTGAATGAACTTCTGGCAATTTGGCACTTATTCAAGAGGTTTACCATATTTTAAAAAAGTCCTCTTTCTCTTGCGATCTATCCTTTTAATTAAGTGGGTGACTAGCAGGTTAAAAACAAAGTTGTACGTGAAGTCATTGAATTTGTAAGAAGTCATCAATTACTTTTTGATCAAATCCTACGAGAAGATCTTTCTGATGCTGATGTCTTGACAATGGAACAAATAAATTTGGTTGTTGGCATACTTACGAAGGTACATTTCCGTACAGTTTTTTTGCATACTGTCTTTTAGGTGGATTTCAATTCCATTGATGGTTATATTACTGATGATATTTTAGCCATTTAAATAGCCAGTTGCTATTCTTGCCCCTATAATTAACAATTTTTTTTAGCTTACTTTTGAACTGTATTTCTGTGTAGATTTGGCCATATGAAGAGACCGATGAATATGGATTTGTTCAAGGGCTTTTTGTGATGATGCGTTTTCTTTTCTCTCGCGAGCCAGACTCTTTTATTACAAACCAATCTATGCATTTTCTGGAGGTAATAAGAATTTTTAGGTTTAGCTTGATTGTGTATTATTAAGGCAAGATGTATACAACGGTGAAGCTTGTATGGTCATAGACCACCTCACTTTTGTTTCCTTTTGTATGTATTATCAGGAACGTCGGAAGGCAGAAATGAATGCATCTCGTCTTTGCTTTAGCCTGAGTTCTTATCTCTGTTTTCTTGTTACGAAGAAGTCTTTAAGATTGCCGGTACATCAAAATTGACTTGTTTAATTATTTTCCTGCTTATGAACTTTTAAGTCAACGGTTAGGCATTAAATGTTTATGTCCTTTTCTTGCTGGTGCCTTGATAAATATTTTTGGCATGTGTCACAATTTTGTTCACTCTATTTGGATCAGGTCTCAGATGGTCGAATGGACTATCGCACTTCTGCTGGTCAGCAACAGCCAACATTGAATTTACTTGGTTTTCTTCTCAACTCGCTGACTACAGCATTGGAAAGAGCTACTGAGGACAGATATTTATTGCTTAGCAAGGTGAAAGATATGTGTTTTGGCTACTGAATAAAGAATTAATATTTGATTATCTGAGCTTTAAATCTCTTCATTATCCCAGATTCAAGACATAAATGAACTTTCAAGACAAGAAGTGGATGAAATCATCAATATGTGTGTTCCCAAGGGTTGTATTTCGTCGTCCGAGAACATTCAGAAAAGGTACATGTAGCTTCATGTAATACAATTCCAGGATAGAGTTTTGCTCGTCTAGTTATGAGATGTCTGATTTAGATCATTAAAACTAGCTGGAGGGTGGCGGGGCATTGCCACATATAGTAAAGGTTGGGTGGTCAGTTGAACACCCTTCGTCAAAAATTTATAGATAGTAAGCTTCCTATTAGTTCAACTCCGTCTGTCCAAATCATGTTTTCTGGTCATCTCCTTTTTGAGTGCTGATACAAACGACAGTTTATTTGCAACCAGCCCAAGTGGCAGTGATGACCTCACCTAAAGAATAACTACTACAATTGTTTTACTCAAGTAATTACTTGTATCCAGACATAATGTCTCCCTGAAATTTCTTTAATATCCAAGGCCCAAAAATAGATCCGGTTTGGTGGTCAAATCATAGGAAGTACACTCAATTTTTATTTCATTAATCTTTAATGCAATATGTGGATTTTGTTGACCATCACATATTAATTGATGTAGTCATATGCTTAATCTTGCAATTGTTGTGCTGACTGGATGAGCTACATTGTTTATAGGTGAATGATTATCATGCTTTAAATCCCTTTAGTATGCTAATCTGACTAATTTTCTGATTGGTTATATTCCAGGAGATATGTCGCGATGTTGGAGATGTGCCAGATTGTTGGAGATAGGAATCAACTTATGACACTATTGCTTTTACTAGCGGAAAACGTGATGAATATTATCCTTGTTCATTTTCAGGACAGGTACCATATTTATGGCACTTCTCTTTCGTTCATGGCTATGCAAATTCTGCTTGGTTTAACTTCTACTGGGCATTGCAGTTCTTTTGAATGTGACAACAAACGCTACTCAAAAGACGACTTGAATTTGCTATGTGGAAAGTTAATTTCAGCTTTGGAGAGGCTTGAATTTCTAAGCGAGGTATGCTAACAGTAACTTTTATCTTATGATATAGTCGTAAGTTCGTTTAAGATTACCAATCCTCTCTAAGGGTGTATTTGATTGGTCAAGATGTTTTGGACAACAAGTATCTTAAAATTGAGGGAAGTGACTTTCCCAATAGTAATTGGGAGCCAAGCTCCATTGGCCCTTGTGATTACTTTTTACAACATACCCAGTAGTCGCACAAGGTGGGCTCTTGGGAGGGTGAGGAGTACGCAGATCCTGTGCCTACCTTTTGGAAGGGGGTAGGGAGGCTGTTTCTAATGGGAATTTTCGATTATAAAAAAAAGCTTGTAATATTTCTCTTGTTCCAACATGTTTTGCATTATGTAAATTTTTGATACCTGAATGGCCAATGCTTGTTATATTTCTCCGTTTCTGTAATTTTGGGATTTAACCTTTCATTTTAATATTTTTCTTCTTTGCAGGATAAAACAGGTCATGACCTTAAAGTATTTCGAAGATTAGCTAGTTCTCTGAAAGAAATATCGATTCAGAAGTCACCTGTTTGACTGGCCATCTCCTTCTTTTGTTCTTTCATAAATTTTTAGCATAGGGGGTATGAGGAATTTTGTTGAGTTGTAATGTAATTGTATATTTATCTTTTACATAGTGCTTGTCCTATATTTTTTTAATCCTCCAATCTATTGTACATATTGTATATCATACTTACAGCCTCTATTGTGCTTTTTGTGTGGGAGTTCTGAATGTTACAGAAGACAGATTACACTAGAAGGCTATTAGTAGTTATACTCCTATAGGTCTTGCCCCCTTATTTGTAGGTTTCTGTACTTCGATTATCATATTATTTTGTGTATTTACTGTTCAGAATGTCTTAATGTGCGTCTTATAGCACTTTTTCTGAATTGCATTGAACTATTTTTTCTATAGCTGAGGGAATATCGGAAGTAATCTCTCTACCTACAAGGTGAAGGTAATGTGTTTGTAGACTCGATCTTTCACAGACGCATTTAATTGGGTATGTAGTTGAATTCTAAATGTCATAATCCATCACAACTACTATTTTTGGACGTGATATATCATTAGTTCGATATATCTATGAATTGGAATCCATTATTAAGACAGATAATCATGACTTTTTATATGGTCCTCCATTCTTAATGTATAACCCATTTGTGTAATTTCAACATTCTGTGTGCATTTCTGAGAAAGAGTTTAATTATTTTATTATACTAAGTTCAATAATTGTTCAGATTAGTCAACATTTATCTCTTTCAATGTAAATGATCATACTGGGTTCATGGTAAGCACGGTTAAAAGTCTAATATGTCCACTAGAAATTTTAATTAGTAGCCATTTTGCTTGTCGCTAAAAGTCTAATTTGTCATCACTAAAAGACTGGATTAATGGCAATTTTTGTTGCAGCTAAAACTCTAATATGTCGCCACTAAAAACTAGATTAGTGGCAATCTCAGTAGCCACTAAAAGGATGAATAAGTGGCAATTTTAATCGCCGTTAAAACAGTGAATTAGTGGCAATAAAAATAGCCCATATAAGAGCAATTTGTCGTCACAAAAGAGTTGAATTATTGGCAATACAAATCGCAGCATAACGTCTAATTAATCGTCGCTAAAAGCCTAACTAGCCGCCACTAAAAGAAAGAAATAGTGGCAATAAAAAATCGCCGCCAATAGTCTAAACAGTCGCCACTAAAAATAGAAATAGTGGCAAGATAAATCGCCGCTGAAAGTCACAACAGTCGCCACTAAAAGATGGAATAATGCCAACAGTAATCGCCGCTAAAATTCTAACAAGTCGCCACTAAAAGAAGAATTAGTGGCAAAAGAGAGTCGCCGCTAAAAATCTAAAAAGTCGCCACTAAAAGATGAATTAGTGGCAAAAGAGAGTCGCTGCTAAAAGTCTAAAAAGTCGCCACTAAAAGAAGAATTAGTGGCAAAAGATAGTCGCCGCTAAAAGTCTAAAAACTCGTCACTAAAAGCAGAATTAGTGGCAAAAGGTAGTCGCCGCTAAAAGTATAAAAAGTCGCCACTAAAAGAAGAATTAGTGGCAAAAGATAGTCGCCGCTAAAAATATAAAAGTCGCCACTGAAAGATAAATTAGTGGCAACAGAAGTCGCCGCTAAAAAAGTCTAAAAAGTCGCCACTAAAAAAAGAATTAGTGTCAACAATTGTAACCGCTAAAAGTCTAAAAAGTCGCCACTAAAAGAAGAATTAGTGGCAACAGATGGTCGCCGCTAAAAGTATAAAAAGTCGCCACTGAAAGATAGAATTACTGGCAACAGATTTCGCCGCTAAAAGTCTAAAAAGTCGCCAGTAAAATAATTAGCGGCAAAAATTATCGCCGCTAAAAGTCTAAAAAGTCGCCACTAAAGAAGAATTAGTGGCAAGAGATAGTCGCCGCTAAAAGTATAAAAAGTCGCCACTGAAAAATGGAATTAGTGGCAGATGTCGCCGCTAAAAGTCTAAATAATCGCCACTAATTAGTGGCAACAATTGTCGCCGCTAAAAAAAACATTAGTGGCAACTCTTGTCGCTGCTAAAATACTATAAAGACACCACCAAAAGATTGAATTAGGGGCAACAATAATCACTGCTAAAAGTTAAACAGTCGCCACTTAAAGAGAATTCGTTGAACAACACTAAACGTTCAACCCCCTTTTTTACCATTAGCAAGAACCTGTTTCAGTTGAATATTATAAGGAATTCGAACAAATGCTTCAATTAAAGTATTAAGAAGTACCGATTGTGGAACCTCAATTTCCACGGGCTTATTAGATAAAAGGCAATAGAATTAGTGGCAACAGTAATCACCACTAAAAGCCTAAACAATGCCACTAAACGATTGAATTAGTGGAAGTCGCCGCTAAAAGCCTAAATCGTTGCCACTAAAAGGTAGGACTAGTGGCAGCAATAATCAACGCTGAAAGTCTAAAAAGTCATCACTAAAAGATAGAATTAGTGACAACAATAATCACCTCTAAAAGTCTAAATAGTCGCCACTAATTAGTCGCAATATAAATCGCCGCTAAAAGTCTAAATAGTCCCCACTAAAAGATAGAATTAATGGCAATACTTGTCCCCACGAAAAGTCGATTATGTCTCCACTAAATGATGGAATTAGTGGCGACGTTAGTCACAGCGAAAAGCCTACTATGTCGCCACTAAAAGATAGCAATTTTAGTCTCCACCAAGACTTTACTATGTCTTCACTAAATTGTGAACATCTCTCAATTCTAAAATCGTATGGACAAATGGTTTAGTCGTCGGAAAGTAGACTAGTAGATCTTCAATTTCATATATTGGTGTTCTTCTAAAGCTTTTATAGATTGAGAGAAAAGCTCTCAGACATTTCTCCAAATTTCAAAAGGTTCATCAAAGAAACTTACTCTAGCCTTTGTCAACATTTATTTCCCAACTTGCTTGAATTCAAAACATAACTTAGATCATTAGGCGAGTAAATCACCTTATAAAACATTCTTATTAGGTATCTCAGACACTCTTTGTCTTATCCCCAAGGTACTAGTTAACTTAAACATATTGAACAAGCGGGGTATCAGAAGACACATTCTTTAACTCGAACTTATTTACTGACGTTCGTTAATCTTTTGTTTTACCACTACCTTCGCAACCTTATTATTTTGACATGACACACCAAGTCATATAGCCTCATACAGTCATGCAATGATACATACACTATGCGAAAGAACCACGGGGTCTTACAGAAATGGGTACATTGCTAACGTCTCAAGGAATGTTCATAGACTATAATACACGAAAATTAGCAAATCTGCATTTACCTACTTTGGGCTTGTTTAAACTTTAAAATGCGCTCATTTTCCTCGCGTTATGGAACTAGGTACATTGCTAACGCCTTAATAGACGTTCAGGACAAAATTTATTTTTACCCGCTTTGGGGCTCGTTTGAATTTGAAAATGCACCCGGTTTCCCTGCGAGATAAATCGTTTGACCTTGAAAATGGGTCGATTTGGCCGTGATGACTAACATGATCCAAAGATAAGTTCTTAACAGACGTCCATGTACAATTTTAGTTAAAATGAAGTCGGAATTCTAGGTCAGCACAAATCCATGGACTACAGCGTACGAAAATCGACAAAATGGCCAATTTACCTGCTTTGGGACTCGTTTGACCTTGAAAATGGATCAATTTAGTTGTCATTACCAACTGTCTCAGTAATTAAATTCATAGCAAACATTTATGTAAAATTTTTACAAAGTGTCGTCAAAATTTCGGATCACAAAAAATCCATAGACCATAGAAAACAAAAATCATTAAAATAGGATATTTAGTTGCTCTAGGGCTCGTTTGGCCTTGAAAATGATGTTTTTTGGCAGTGGTGACCAAATTGCTACATATTTAAGGTTTTAACAGATGTCTATTTAAAATTTTGACAAAAATAATGTCGGGATTCTGGATTACCAAGAACTCATAGACTATAACGCATGAAAATCGATAAAATACGGAGAGGGTTTACCTGCTCATGGGCTCGTTTAACCTTGAAATAGGTTGTTTTATCTATGGTCACCAACTGGCTCCATAGATAAGGTCTTAACAGACGTCCCTGTTAAAATTTTGCAAAAATGATGTTGGGATTACGGATCACCAAAAATCCATGGTCTATGACACACAAAAATCGGTAAAATGAGTTGTTTGTATGCTCTTGGCTTGTTTGACCTTAAAAATGGGTCTTTATAGCCGTAGTGACCAACTGGAACCATATTTAAGGTCTTAACGTGCGTTCATATAAAATTTGGGCAATAAGACGTTAAAATTTTGGATCACCAAAAATCCATGGACTAGCACAAGAAAATTGGTAAAATGAGGGGTTTACCTGCTCTAGGGTTCACCTGACCTTGAAAATGGATCATTTTGGCCATGGTGGAAAACTGGATCCATAACTAAGTTATAGCAAACGTCGATGTAAAATTTAGGCAAGAATGACTTCAAAATTCCGGATCACCAAAAATTCATGGACTATAGCACACGAAAATCAAAAAAATAAGGGGTTTACTTGCTCTGGGGCTCATTTGACCATAAAAATAGGTCGTTTTGGCTTTAGTGACCAACTTTCTCCATAGATAAGGTTTTAACGGATGTATGTGTAAAATTTTGGCGACTTTGAAATTTCATATCACAGAAAATTCATGGACTATAGCACACAAAAAATCAGAAAAATTAGGGGCTTAACTTCTCTAGGCTCATTTGACTTTGAAAATGGGTTGATTTGATTGTGGTGACCAACTGACTCCATAGTTAAGGTCTTAAAGAATATCCATTTAATTTTTTGCAAAAATGACATTGAAATTGTGAATCACCAAAAATTCATGGACTATAGCACACGAAAATTGGCAAAATGGGGGTATGCTCAACAAGTAAGGTCTTAACGGACATTCATGTAAAATTTTGTCAAAAATAACATTGGAATTATGCATCACCAAAATTCATGAATTATAGCACATAAAAATCGGTAAAATAGGGGGATTTACCTGCTCTGGGCTCGTTTTACCTTGAAAACAGGTCGTTTTGGCTGTGGTGACAAACTAGGTCCATAACTGAGGTATTAGCGGATGTCGATGTAAAATTTTGGCAAAAATGACGTCAGAATTTTGGATCATCAAATATTCATGGACTATAGCACACGCAAATCATAAAATTGAGAATTTACTTGCTCTCGAGATTGTTTGACCTTGAAAAATGGATCGTTTTAGTCATGGTGACCAACTCTCTCTATAAATAAGGTCTTAATAGACGTCCATGTAAAATTTTGGCAAAAATGACATTAGAATTCCATATCATCAAAAATCAATGGACTGTAGCACAAGATAATCGAAAAAATAGGGGGTTTAACTTCTCTTGGCTAATTTGACTTTGAAAATGGATCGTTTTGATCGTGGTGACCAACTGAGTCCATATCTAAGGTATTAACAAACATGCATGTAAAATTTTGGCAAAAATAAGAAAGAAATTCTGAATCACCAATAAATTATGGACTATGCACACGAAAAGCAGCAAAATGGGGTGTTTACCTGTGTTGGACTCATTTGACCTTAAAATGGATTGTTTTAGTTGTGGTGACCAACTTGCTTCATCCCTAAGGTCTTAACAGACGTTTATATAAAATTTGTCAAAAATGATGTCAGAATTCCGAATGACCGAAAATCCATGTACTATATAGCATATGAAAATCGGCAAAATGAGGGGTATACCTTCTATAGTGCTTGTTTTAACTTGAAAATTAGTCGTTTTGCATGTGGTGACAAACTGGCTCCATATGTGAGGTCTTAACGGTCATCCATGTAAAATTTTGACAAAAATGACGTTGGAATTCCGGATCACCAAAAATTCATGGATTATAGCACACGAAATTGACAAAATGGGGGGTTTACTTTCTCAGGGGCTTGTTTGACCTTTAAAATGAGTCATTTTGGCCATGATAACCAAATAAAATGTCTTAACGAACGTTCATGTAAAACCTTAGCAAAAATGACATCGAAATTATGGATCACTAAAACCGGGGCTCATTTGACCTTCCAAATGGGTCGGACAAGCCGTGATGGCCAACCGTATGCATAGACAAGGTCCTGACGGACGTCCACGAAAAAATTTGGCATTTTTGACGTCGGAATCTGGATCACCCAAAAAATGGTGTGCTATAGCACACGAAAATCGTCGAAATGAGGGGTATGCTCGCTTTGGGGCTTGTTTGACCTTCCAAATGGGTCGGACAAGCCGGGATGGCCAACCGTATGCATAGACAAGGTCTTGACGGACGTCCATGAAAAAATTTTGCATTTTTGACGTCGAAATCCGGATCACCCAAAAAATGGTGTGCTATAGCACACGAAAATCATCAAATGAGGGGTATGCTCGCTTCGGAGCTCGTTTGACCTTCCAAATGGGTCGGACAAGCCGTGATGGCCAACCGTATGCATAGACAAGGTCTTGACAGACGTCTACCAAAAAATTTTACATTTTTGACGTCGGAATCCGGATCACCCAAAAAATGGTGTGCTATAGCACACGAAAATCGTCTAAATGAGAGGTATGCTTACTTCGGGGCTCGTTTGACCTCCCATATGGGTCGGAAAAGCCGTGATGGCCCATCGTATGCATAGAAAAGGTCTTGACAGACGTCTACGAAAAAGTTTGGCATTTTTGACGTCGGAATCTGGATCACCCAAAAAATGGTGTGCTATAGCACACGAAAATCGTCGAAATGAGAGGTATGCTCGCTTCGGGGCTCGTATGCATAGACAAGGTCTTGACGGACGTCCACAAAAAAAATTTGGTATTTTTAACGTCGGAATCCGGATCACCCAAAAAATGGTGTGCTATCGCACACGAAAATCATCGAAATGAGGGGTATGCTCGTTTCGGGGCTCGTTTGACCTTCCAAATGGGTCGGACAAGCTGTGATGGCCAACCGTATGCATAGACAAGGTCTTGAAAGACGTCCACGAAAACATTTGGCATTTTTGACGTCAAAATCCGGATCAACCAAAAAATGGTGTGCTATCGCACACGAAAATCGTCGAAATGAGGGGTATGCTTGCTTCAGGGCTCGTTTGACCTTCCAAATGGGTCGGACAAGTTGTGATGGCCAACAGTATGCATAGACAAGGTCTTGACGGACGTACACGAAAAAATTTAGCATTGTTGACGTCAGAATCCGGATCACTCAAAAAATGGTGTGCTATAGCACACGAAAATCATCGAAATGAGGGGTATGCTCGCTTCGGGGCTCGTTTTACCTTCCAAATGGGTCGGACAAGCCGTGATGGCCAACCGTATGCATAGACAAGGTCTTGACAAACGTCCACGAAAAAATTCGGCATTTTTTACGTCGGAATCTGGATCACCCAAGAAATGGTGTGGTATAGCACACGAAAATCATCGAAATGAGGGGTATGCTCGCTTCTGGGCTCGTTTGACCTTTCAAATGGGTCGTACAAGCCGTGATGGCCAACCGTATGCATACACAAGGTCTTGACGGACATCCACGAAAAACTTTGGCATTTTTGATGTTGGAATCCGGATCACCCAAAAATGGTGTGCTATAGCACACGAAAATCGTCGAAATGAGAGGTATGATCGCTTCGGGGATCGTTTGACCTTCCAAAAGGGTCGGACAAGCTGTGATGGCCAACCGTATGCATAGACAAGGTCTTTACAGACGTCTACAAAAAGATTTGGCATTTTTGACGTCGGAATCCGGATCACCCAAAAAATAGTGTGCTATAGCACACGAAAATCGTAGAAATGAGGGGTATGCTCGCCTCGGGGCTGGTTTGACCTTCAAAATGGGTCGGACAAGCCGTGATGGCCAACCGTATATATAGAAAAGGTCTTGACGGACGTCCACAAAAAAATTTTACATTTTTCACGTCAGAATCCGGATCACCCCAAAAATGGTGTGCTATAAAATACGAAAATCGTCGAAATGGGGGGTATGCTCACTTGGGGCTCGTTTGACCTTCCAAATGGATCGGAAAAGCCGTGATGGACAACCGTATGCATAGACAAGGTCTTGACGAACGTCCACGAAAAAATTTGGCATTTTTGACGTCGGAATCTGGATCACCCAAAAAATGGTGTGCTATAGCATACGAAAATCGTCGAAATGAGGGGTATGCTCGCTTTGAGGCTCGTTTGACCTTCCAAATGGGTCGGAAAAGCCGTGATGGACAACCGTATGCATAGACAAGGTCTTGACGGACGTCCACGAAAAAATTTGGCATTTTTGACGTCGAAATCCGGATCACCCAAAAAATGGTGTGCTATAGCACACGAAAATCATCGAAATGAGGGGTATGGTCGCTTCGGGGCTCGTTTGACCTTCCAAATGGGTCGTACAAGCCGTGATGGACAACCGTATTGATAGACAAGGTCTTGACGGACGTCCACGAAAAAAAATTTCATTTTTGACATCGGATTCCGGATCACCCAAAAAATGGTGTGCTATAGCATACGAAAATCGTCGAAATGAGGGGTATGCTCGCTTCGGGGCTCGTTTGACCTTCCATATGGGTCGGAAAAGCCGTGATGGCCAATCGTATGCATAGAAAAGGTCTTGACAGACGTCCACAAAAAAAATTGGTATTTTTGACGTCGGAATCTGGATCACCCAAAAAATAGTGTGCTATAGCACACGAAAATCATCGAAATGAGGGGTATGCTCGGTTCGGAGCTCGTTTGACCTTCCAAATGGGTCAGACAAGCCATGATGGCCAACCTTATGCATAGACAAGGTCTTGAAGGACGTCTACGAAAAAATTTGGCATTTTTGACGTCGGAATCCGGATCACCCAAAAAATGGTGTGCTATAGCACACGAAAATCGTCGAAATGAGAGGTATGCTCGCTTTAGGGCTCGTTTGACCTTCCAAATAGGTCGGACAAGCCGTGATGGCCAACCGTATGCATAGACAAGGTCTTGACGGATGTCCACAAAAAAATTTGGCATTTTTGACGTCGTAATCCGGATCACCCAAAAAATGGTGTGCTATCGCACACGAAAATCATCTAAATGAGGGGTATGCTTGCTTCGGGGCTCGTTTGACCTTCCATATGGGTCGGAAAAGCCGTGATGGGCAATCGTATGCATATAAAAGGTCTTGACAGACGTCCACAAAAAAATTTGGCATTTTTAACGTCGGAATCTAGATCACCCAAAAAATGGTGTGCCATAGCACACGAAAATCGCTGAAATGAGGGGTATGCTCGCTTCGGGGCTCGTATGCATAGACAAGGTCTTGACGGACGTCTACGAAAAAATTTGGTATTTTTGACGTCAGAATCCGGATAATCCAATAAATGGTGTGCTATCGCACACGAAAATCATCGAAATGAGGGGTATGCTCGCTTCGGAGCTCGTTTGACCTTCCAAATGAGTCGGACAAGCTGTGATGGCCAACTGTATGCATGGACAAGGTCTTTACGGACGTCCACGAAAAAATTTGGCATTTTTGACGTCGGAATCCGGATCACCCAAAAAAAGGTGTGCTATAGCACACGAAAATCGTCGAAATAAAGGGTATGCTCGCTTCGGGGCTCGTTTGACCTTCCAAATGGGTCGGACAAGCCGTTATGGCCAACCGTATGCATAGACAAGGTCTTGATGGACGTCCACGAAAAAATTCGGCATTTTTGACGTCGGAATCCGGAGCACCAAAAAAAGGTGTGCTATAGCACACGAAAATCGTCGAAATAAAGGGTATGCTCGCTTCGGGGCTCGTTTGACCTTCCAAATGGGTCGGACAAGCCAAGATGGCCAACCGTATGCATAGATAAGGTCTTGACGGACGTCCACGAAAAAATTTTGCATTTTTGACGTCGGAATCCGGATCACCCAAAAAATGGTGTGCTATAGCACACAGAAATCGTCGAAATGAGGGGTATGCTCGCTTCGGAGATCGTTTGACCTTCCAAATAGGTCGAACAAGCCGTGAAGGCCAACCATATGCATAGACAAGGTCTTGACGGACGTCCACGAAAAAATTTGGCATTTTTGACGTCAGAATCCGGATCACCCAAAAAAAGGTGTGCTATAGCACACAAAAATCGTCGAAATAAAGGGTATGCTCGCTTCGGGGCTCGTTTGACCTTCCAAATGGGTCGGACAAGCCGTGATGGCCAACCGTATGCATAGACAAGGTCTTGATGGACGTCCACGAAAAAATTCGGCATTTTTGACGTCGGAATCCGGAGCACCCAAAAAAAGGTTTGCTTTAGCACACGAAAATTGTTTAAATAAAGGGTATGCTCGCTTCGGGGCTCGTTTGACCTTCCAAATGGGTCGGACAAGCCGTGATGGACAACCGTATGCATAGACAAGGTCTTGACGGACGTCCACGAAAAAATTTGGCATTTTTGACGTTGGAATCCGGATCACCCAAAAAATGGTGTGCTATAGCACACGAAAATCGTCAAAATGAGGGGTATTCTCGCTTCGAGGATCGTTTGACCTTCCAAATAGGTCGGACAAGCCGTGAAGGCCAACCTTATGCATAGACAAGATCTTGACGGACGTCCACGAAAAAATTTGGCATTTTTGACGTCAGAATCCTGATCACCCAAAAAACGGTGTGCTATAGCACACGAAAATCGTCGAAATAAAGGGTATGCTCGCTTCGGGGCTCGTTTGACCTTTCAAAAGGGTCGGACAAGCCGTGATGGCCAACCGTATGCATAGATAAGGCCTTGATGGACGTCCACGAAAAAATTTTGCATTTTTAACGTCGGAATCCGGATCACCCAAAAAATGGTTTGCTATAGTACACAAAAATCGTCGAAATGAGAGGTATGCTCGCTTGGAGCTCGTTTGACCTTCCAAATGGGTCGGACAAGCCGTGATGGCCAACCGTATGCACAGACAAGGTCTTGACGGACGTCCACGAAACAATTTGGCATTTTTGACGTCGGAATCCGGATCACCCAAAAAATGGTGTGCTATAGCACACGAAAATTGTCGAAATGAGGGGTATGCTCGCTTCGGGGCTCGTTTGACCTTTCAAATGGGTCGGACAAGCCGTGATGGCCAACAGTATGCATAGACAAGGTTTTGACGGACGTCCACGAAACAATTTGGCATTTTAAACGTCGGAATCCGGATCACCCAAAAATTGGTGTGCTATAGAACACGAAAATCGTCGAAATGAGGGGTATGCTCGCTTCGGGGCTCATTTGACCTTCCAAATGGGTCGGACAAGCCGTGATGGACAACCGTATGCATAGACAAGGTCTTGACGGACGTCCACGAAAAATTTGGCATTTTTGACGTCGGAATCCGGATCACCCAAAAAATGGTGTGCTATTGCACACGAAAATCATCGAAATGAGGGGTATGCTCGTTTCGGGGCTCGTTTGACCTTTCAAATGGGTCGGACAAGCCGTGATGGCCAACCTTATGCATAGACAAGGTCTTGACGGACATCCATGAAAAAATTTGGCATTTTTGACGTCGGAATCAGGATCACCCAAAAAATGGTTTGCTATAGCACACGAAAATCGTCGAAATGAGGGTTATACTCGCTTCAGGGCTCGTTTGACCTTCCAAATGGGTCGGACAAGCCGTGATGGCCAACCTTATGCATAGACAAGGTCTTGACAGACATCTATGAAAAAATTTGGCATTTTTGACGTCGGAATCTGGATCACCCAAAAAATGGTGTGCTATAGCACACGAAAATCGTCGAAATGAGGGGTATGCTCGCTTCGGGGCTCGTTTGACCTCTCAAATGGGTCGGACAAGCCGTGATGGCCAACCGTATGCATATATAAGGCCTTGACGGACGTCCACAAAAAAATTTGGCATTTTTGACGTCGGAATCCGGATCACCCAAAAAATGGTGTGCTATAGCACACGAAAATCGTCGAAATGAGGGGTATGCTCGCTTCGGGGCTCGTTTGACCTTCCAAATGGGTCGGACAAGCCGTGATGGCCAACCGTATGCATACACAAGGTCTTGACAGACGTCCACGAAAAAATTTGGCATTTTTGACGTCGGAATCCGGATCACCCAAAAAATGGTGTGCTATTGCACACGAAAATCATCGAAATAAGTGATATGCTCGCTTCGGGGCTCGTTTGACCTTCCAAATGGGTCGGACAAGCCGTGATGGCCAACCGTATGCATAGACAAGGTCTTGACGGACGTCCACCAAAAAATATGGCATTTTTGACGTTGGAATCCGGATCACCCAAAAAATGGTGTGCTGTAGCACACGAAAATCGTCGAAATGAGGGGTATGCTCGCTTCGGGGCTCATTTGACCTTCCAAATGGGTCGGACAAGCCGTGATGGCTAATCGTATGCATAGACAAGGTCTTGACAGACGTCCACGAAAAAATTTGGCATTTTTGACGTCGGAATCCGGATCACCCAAAAAATGATGTGCTATAGCACACGAAAATCGTCGAAATGAGAGGTATGCTCGCTTCAGGGCTCGTTTGACCTTCCAAATGGGTCGAACAAGCCGTGATGGCCAACCGTATGCATAGACAAGGTCTTGACGGATGTCCACAAAAAAATTTTGCATTTTTGATGTCGGAATCCGGATCACCCAAAAAATAGTGTGCTATAGCACACGAAAATCATCGAAATGAGGGGTATGCTCGTTTCGGGGCTCGTTTGACCTTTCAAATGGGTCGGACAAGCCGTGATGGCCAACCTTATGCATAGACAAGGTCTTGACGGACATCCATGAAAAAATTTGGCATTTTTGACGTCGGAATCAGGATCACCCAAAAAATGGTTTGCTATAGCACACGAAAATCGTCGAAATGAGGGTTATACTCGCTTCAGGGCTCGTTTGACCTTCCAAATGGGTCGGACAAGCCGTGATGGCCAACCTTATGCATAGACAAGGTCTTGACAGACATCTATGAAAAAATTTGGCATTTTTGACGTCGGAATCTGGATCACCCAAAAAATGGTGTGCTATAGCACACGAAAATCGTCGAAATGAGGGGTATGCTCGCTTCGGGGCTCGTTTGACCTCTCAAATGGGTCGGACAAGCCGTGATGGCCAACCGTATGCATATATAAGGCCTTGACGGACGTCCACGAAAAAATTTGGCATTTTTGACGTCGGAATCCGGATCACCCAAAAAATGGTGTGCTATAGCACACGAAAATCGTCGAAATGAGGGGTATGCTCGCTTCGGGGCTCGTTTGACCTTCCAAATGGGTCGGACAAGCCGTGATGGCCAACCGTATGCATACACAAGGTCTTGACGGACGTCCACGAAAAAATTTGGCATTTTTGACGTCGGAATCCGGATCACCCAAAAAATGGTGTGCTATTGCACACGAAAATCATCGAAATAAGTGATATGCTCGCTTCGGGGCTCGTTTGACCTTCCAAATGGGTCGGACAAGCCGTGATGGCCAACCGTATGCATAGACAAGGTCTTGACGGACGTTCACGAAAAAATTTGGCATTTTTGACGTCAGAATTCGGATCACTCAAAAAATGGTGTGCTATAGCACACGAAAATCGTCGAAATGAGGGGTATGCTCGGTTCGGGGCTCGTTTGACCTTCCAAATGGGTCGGATAAGCCGTGATTGACAACCGTATGCATAGACAAGGTCTTGACGGACGTCCACGAAAAAATTTGACATTTTTGACGTCGGAATCCGGATCACCCAAAAAATGGTGTTCTATAGCACACGAAAATCGTCGAAATGAGGGGTATGTTCGCTTCGGGGCTCATTTGACCTTCCAAATTGGTCGGACAAGCCGTGATGGCCAACCGTATGCATAGACAAGGTCTTGACGGAAGTCCACGAAAAAATTTGGCATTTTTAACGTCGGAATTCGGATCTCCCAAAAAATGGTGTGCTATAGCACACGAAAATCGTCGTAATAAGGGGTATTCTCGCTTCGGGCTCGTTTGACCTTCCAAATGGGTCGGACAAGCCGTGATGGCCAACCGTATGCATAGACAAGGTCTTGACGGACGTCCACGAAAAAATTTGGCATTTTTGACGTCGGAATCCGGATCATCCAAAAAATGGTGTGCTATGGTTTACTTTCTCAGGGGCTTGTTTGACCTTTAAAATGAGTCATTTTGGCCATGGTGACCAAATAACTCTATAGTTAAGGTCTTAACGAACGTTCATGTAAAACTTTAGCAAAAATGACGTCAAAATTATGGATCACTAAAAATCAATGGACTATAGCATACGAAAATCGATAAAATGGGGGGGTTTACTTGCTCAGAGACTTGTTTTACCTTGAAAATGGATTGTTTTGACCGTGTTGACCAACTGGCTCCATATCTAAGATTTTAATAGACGTCCATGTAAAGTTTTGACAAAAATGATGTTGAAATTCTGGATCACCAAAAATTCATGGACTATAGCTTACTAAAATCAATAAAAAAAAAAAGGAAGTCTACCTTCTTTCGCAACTTTATAGGCAAATAAAAGAGAAATAGCTAGTCAAAATAATGCCAACATATTTAATATAATTTTACAAATATTGTTCGAAAAAAGTAAAATGAACAAGAACCATATCCTGAACTTAGATAGGTAGAGAGACATTTTTCCAACTTAAAAAATTATCTTTAATTATTTTTAACAAATCAAATTCTAACTTAATAAATTATCTTTAATTATTTTTAACAAATCAAATTCTTCAAGACTCAAGGTGAATGGAAGAGCCATATTTATGTGATCATGAGAAAAACTTACCAAACATCTCATACTTCTCACATTGTGATCCCAAAAATATGAACCTATCAATGTTATATTCTATTAATGTTGTATATCATTTTTAACCATCTCGATGTCACTTAAAAGAAATTTAAAATTTCAATCATATTGAAATAAAAAATGACACAATTTATTCAAATGTTACACTCATTAAAACAATAGAATATAATGAAACACTCTATGTTATGAGTAGCAACACTCAAAAAAAAAAAAAAACTACAACAAAGTTTTTATTTAAACTTGAAATAACTTTTTTTTCATGAGATTTTTACTTCTTCTGAGACTTCAATTCTTCCACTCTTTTTTCAGTATCCTTCAATGCTTTCCCATATATGCTTATCATCTACAAAAAAAAATAAAAAATAAAAACACAAAAAAATGTTAACAAGTCCTTAATATATTACCTTTTATAATTCAAAAGATATGGTTGTACTTTTATGAAACTAATGTATCATAACAAAATATCGAGTCGAATAAATAGAGTGAACGCATACTTTATCCTTAAAACTTGTTATTTTCCGACAAGACTCTTGACTCTTAGGCATATTTCAACTCAAAAAAAATCATATTAAATTATTTCTATCAAATGAAAAGTGATATTTATTACCTCATCAAGTTCTTCAAGACTCAAGGTGAATGGAGGGGCCATATTTACATGATCACCAGAAAAACTCACCAACATACCATGCTTTTGACATTGTGATCCAAAATATGTACCAACACCTTGATTAAACAAAAAATTATTAATTTATTTACAAAATAGAAATAAGAATTTAATTTAATTTAATTTGAAGATTAAAAATAAAAGGAAGAAATGTACCCCATTCTGGTGGAAAAGGATCATTAGGAGATTTGTTATCTACAAACTCTGTAGAAAGTACTAAACCAGTTCCCCTTATCTTTTTTTTAAAAAGAAAAAGAAAAAGGAAAAAGAGTGAATAAAATTTTGAGTTTAAAATTTTTTACATTAATAATATAAATAAATTTATACTAAAAAAAACACTTAAATGTATATAAGAAAAATATGTACCTCTCCAATTATTGGACTGTCTATAAATGCTTTCAAACCTTCTTGAAACTTTGGTGATAATTTATTCACTACCTCAGTAATATTTTTTTCCCTGAAAAAAAATTAAATATAAATATTTTTAGTATATTGACGATATAAAAAAAATATTTAACTAATTAGATACGTACTTATAGATTTTTAGTGCTTCCAATGCAACCGCACACGCAACAGGATGTCCAGAATAAGTAAATCCATGGCAAAAAACACCTAATTGTAGAAAAAAATATTATTAAAATATAAATAGATGAATACTATATATATTAAGTAAATATTCAATCACATTTATATTATATGCTCACCAAGTTGATTGCTTTGAGACATTATGACCTTAGAAATTTCTTCACTTACAAGCACAGCACCAATTGGTATATATCCACCAGAAAGAGCCTTAAAACAATGTTAAAAATAGTCAAATTAAGAATTACGAATTTGAAGTGATCTGATTATGTAAATATTATATATATATCTATATAGCACACTTATTTTAATTCTAATTAGAGTTTAAATTTATTAATTCGATTGATAGAAAGATAAATAGAAGAATTTAGAATATAAGTAAATATAAAGAATAAGCGATCGTCAAATCATTTCGCTATAATTTTTATTACCTTTGCTATAGAGACAAGATCAGGCTTAATGTTGTACTTATCACAGCCAAACATTGTCCCAAGTCTTCCAAATCCACATATCACCTCGTCCGCGATGAAAAGAATGTCATATTTCTTTAAAACAGCTTGAATCTAAAAAAAAATAAAAAATAAAAAAGTAGACATGAGTTATTATTTTTTTAAATTAAAAAAATGAAATATTAAATGACTAAAAATGTTCTTATAATTATTTACGAAAAATAAAACGTAAGAAGTATTTTGCTAGAAAAAAACAATTGAAAAAAAAATGAGATGGGAAGTGTATATAATTTTAAAAAATACTATAAATTTTAGGGACAATAATATTTGAAAGCATCAAATCAAATGAACTTTCAAGGTGAATAACAATAAATTGGGTGCAGCGAATTACTCTTTCCGTCTTAATTTATATAATACTTTTTGTATTAATTATTTTCAAAAAAAAATTATCCTTTTTTCTTATGTTTAATAATATTATAACATTTAAATGTCTATTTATCATTAATGAAATGTATAGTAGCCATATGTATCTATAACTTATTTTTCATCAAAATTTATATCTAATAAAATATTATTAATATAAATTATGTCTAATCAAATATTATTAATATAAATTGAGACGAATAAAATAATAAACCAGACCTTTTCGAAATAAGTAGCTGGAGGAATTATAACACCTGCTCCTCCCATGACTGGTTCCGCAATGAAAGCAGCAACCTACACAAATATATGTTAATATTTTCTCATGCTTCGATTTTTTATTATTATTTTTAATATTTATATCGATTGATAATATTTTTTACGTATAACTTTTCACTCTTACATTTCTTTTCTAAATTATTTTCTAAAAAAATATTTTTTAAAAAAGAATTGAATATCTATCATAAAAAGTTTCTTCATCACGCGAAATATCGAAAAAAATTGATAATAAGTGACAAAAGTATATAGAAAATTACTGTTTCAGGACCCTCTTTGAGTATAAGATTTTCCAAATTATTTGCCAACCTAGTTGAGTACTCCTCTTCTGTCTCACCTGCCATACATATTTCTTTTTTTAGTAAAATGTATAGTTATTAATATAAAAAAAATATAATATAAGCTCAATATAATATAAGAGACATTAAATAATAACAACAACAACAATAATAATAATAATATACCTGGCAAGTGATAGTTCCAATAATGAGGGCAATCAGTGTGAAGAATATATGGAGGTGGTAAATCAAATTTTAGATGTAGTGATGGAAGCCTGAATTGGATTAAATTTAAACGGATTAAAATAAATACTGAAATTTAATATATTTAAATGGGATTTGAAAAATAGAAATATGAAATATAATGCTCAGCACAATGGCATATATACATTTAAAAAACAATTAATCATATATAAATAATATAATTTTTTATCAAACATGATATAAATGAATTTTCAGTTCCTATGACGTATTGGAGTTTTTTATTATTATTTATAGTGATAACTTATTTAATTTCATCTTTTGTAAATTATTAAAATGATCATAACCTACTTAAAACTATAAATTAAAAAATGAATATACATAAAATTTAATTAGACTTAATTAAATATCGTCATATAAAATAAAACGAACAATATATTACCCGGAGAGACCGGCAGTCATATAAGTGGAGCCATGGTATCTGTTTGAAGGTGATATATATAAAGAATATTGTATTAGCCAAAGTAGAAAAAAAATAAAATAATAAAAATATAAAAAATAATTTTTTTAGAAAAAATAATAAAAAAAGATTACGCATTTTTTCGAGAAATAATTTTCTTTTTGTTTGGCCTCCCAATGGCATTGTTGTAATACCACACCAACTTCACCTATAAATAATTGACATGTAAAAGTCAAAGATTAATAATTAAATATCCTTCAAAACTTCTCCATAAAAATATTTACACAACCAAACAATGTAAATAATAAATTCACTTTATTAAAAAAATTATATTATATTGTAATATAATGGTTTGAATTTTCTTAACATAAATATGTAAGTTTTCAAATTTCAGAAGTGACTTAAATTACACTGGAACTAATAATAATTTAAAATAAATAATAAATAACATGTTATAAAAAATTAAATTAAATTTATATAATAAGCTAAAAAAAATAAATAATAAAACCTGAGTGTCATTAGCTTCTGATCCACTACTTGTGAAAAAAACTTTTCCCATCTTATTTGCAGTAAACATATTTATGAGCTCCTTTGCAAGATCCTGTATTTATTTTTAAAATAAAATAAATTAATCGGTTAAATCTACTCCTTCTGTCCTAAAATACTTATTACATTTTATTTCTCGAGAATCAAATTAATCAACTTTTGTAATTAAATTGTATATTGAAATTGATATAATTTAATTCTCGAGAAATAAAATAAATATATTTAGGATTGATGGAGTAATATTAATAAATTAATAGTTAAATTTAGAAGTATTATACCAAAGAAGGCTTTGTGGTACGATTCCAAAATGAGTGGTAAAATGCCAATTTATTGAGTTGTTTATTTGCAGCTTCAATAAGACGAGGCTCACTCCCCCCTACGATAATCGAGATTCGTATTAGGTAAGATTCATTAAACGAAAATTAATTTTACAAAAAGAATTTTTAATTTTAAAATTTAAACTCGAAATATCTGATTAAAAACTCTACTTTTTATGGTGAAAGTTAACTTCTAATCGTAACGTATAAATATATATTTTAATAATATAAAAAATAATATCTACAAATATCAATATATAACTTATTAATCCAATCAAGAATTTCACAAAATGCCAAAGTAATTTTCTATAATAATCAAAGATAGCTTTCAACATGTTGCAATCAAAGTAAAATATTTGGCATGAAGGAAAATCCTTGTTAAAAATAAATAAATCATTTTTAGCAATCAAATTATAAACATTAATAAAAGAGAGAAAAATGAATTTATTTGCTTATATATTTCTCTTACTCTAATTAAAATAAATTTTAAAATTTAATAAAATATTGGATATTGAAGTAAAGTTTCTTTCCATCAAACACACCACAAACGTAACTATCAAAAAATAATTATTAGGTTGGTCCATCCATGATGGGGTCCTAATTAAAGGAGAAATTAGTAATAAATCTCCTAATTAACTAAGTTTACTTTACCTGCAACACAATAAATAAAAGATTTAGCAAAAATTATTTAGTGATAATAATATAATTGTCCTTTTATTATATTTAACAATAATAATAAATATAATTATAATCAACACTTTATATAAATATCATTAAAAAATTTCGCGATTATTGATGCAATGACATTAATTCTTTTCAGTAATCATTATTAGAAAATAAGAAACTGCCAAACCATACAAAATTCAGTAGCTAAACAACAAAAATCCCAAATTAAATCCAATTTATCGTCCTTACAAATTTCAAGAATTAATTTCATATTATTGTTATTTTGATTGATACATCTTTCGTTTAAAATTATTTGTCATGTTGTGCTTTTCGAAACTCAATTTGAATAATTTAAAGTTAAATTAGATCACATTAATTCAAAATTTAAAAAAAAAACTAGATATTTTTAAATTACATGAAAAGTACATAAATTGTAATTTTTTACATATTAATATGATAAAAATAACATATTAATCAAAGTTTTTATAATTTGACTCTAAATATAGAAATCATGACAAACAACAAAAAAGAAAACTAGTGGAATTAATTAAATCAAATGAATGACAAAATTAGCCAATAAAATCAAATAATGCAATAATTAAGGATTGTAATTAATTAAATACCTAATACTGAGCACCATAAACCAGATAAAGAATCAAGGTACTTCTTTCCATTTACGTCATAGACATAAGAACCCTATAACAAATTACACAAATATTAAAAACATAAATATCTTAAATATTAAAAATAACCAACAAAATATAAGTTAAAAAATATTTTTATTTTCATAATGACAAAATAATTAAGTGATGAGGCATAAATATTCCTAAATTATGATCGAAACTCAGCAAATCACCTTAATTTAGTCAATTAAAGTGCATTATTTAAATTTCGATCATAATTCAAAAGTTAATTATACCTCAAATAATTAAAATTAAAATTATACTAACGATACATATAACTTAAAATTCGTAACAAAAATAAACTCAAAATCTAACCTCCGCTTTATCTATAACTAAAGGTCCCATATCAATCATCCATGCCGCAGTAAATGGTGCCAACATATCATGTCCCATAAATCTGTAAAATTATATAAATAAAAATAAAAATCATAGTAAAGTAATTGAACTTTATCATAATAAATATATTTTTATCATAATAAATATATTTTTTCCTCAATTTAGAATGACTTAGAGTACTTTACCCATTAGTCTTGGCCATTCCTTGAAGCTTTTTTGAAAAATTATAGAAAGATAAAGCAAGAAATGAAATATAGAGAGAGAAAGATAGGTTAATTGTGTATATATATAAGGAAAAGAAGTTGTGAATTATGGGCCATTGATTTATTAATAAACTTGTATCACGTATATTATATCGTTTCGAAGTTTCATATCTGAACTATTTAGATTCGAGAGTATAATAACTTGTTTTTTTATTATGATTGTTATTTGTTGAAGTAAAATATTTATATTGATTGTTACTTAAAATATATTGTATTGTATTGTTTAAACTCATGGTTAGGTACTGATGAAAAGATCTATTTTATGTAACGACAGATCAGGTGTGATCACGTCGCGACATAATATTTTCTTTCATTTTGTCTTTATTTTATTAATTAATAATCATGCTCATTTTTCATCTGACCTTTTCATAATAACTTTACGTTATATCTTATTTTTCTTGTAGATTTTATCATTTAAATTATGAATACGTGACATTATGTTATAACGAAGAACGATACGATCTATTCAAACATTGTATTATTAAAACAGTATAATGCAATATATTATAAAACGTTAATACCTAAAAATCATTCAAATTAATTTTTTTTATCATTTAATAATTAGTGAAACACAACAAATTAAGTATACTTGTGTTTCCATGTGGAATATTTTTGGCCAACAAAACTATGTGCAAAAAATAATTGAAGCATAAGCACATATTACCTTCGTCTCTCATCGTAATTCGTATCATATTAATAATTAATTATTCTTTATAAGTTCTAAAAAGTTTCTCTAAGAGATAAATTAATATTATAATTCTTCTATTTAATATTTAATATTTTCTCTAATACTAATTATTTATTTATTTATTTTATAATTATTTTTAATTATTTGTTTGTTTTGATAAACTAAATATCTATTATATCTTAAAACTAATTATTATTCAAAAGGTAGAACTTTTTGAAAATCTTAAATTTTTTTAATTCATCAACTTCATAATTGATATGCGTAAATGATAAATTCATTATGTCAATTATTATTTTTTAATTAGTGTATTAATTCAAAAGTGAACAAATAATTAATTATGTGATTACGTTGCTACCATAATAATTAGAGACAGAGAAAGTACTCCTCGTGTTACTAATTATTAGTTCACTTTTACTTTTTTTAGTTGTTTTTTATAATTTTTCTATTTTGACAAATTAAGAAATACTAAAAATAAATCATTTATTGTACCTAGAATATATTATTTTGAAAATAATAAAACTTCTTGAAAATCTTTATTTTTAATTTTTTTTTATTTTATAATTAATAGGAGTAAATAATATCTCACTATAATAAAATTATATTTTAATAAATATGTTAATTTAAAAATAGGTAAATACCATTTAGTAACAAATGAAGTATTATATTTTAATAAATATGTTAATTTAAAAATAGGTAAATACCATTTAGTAACAAATGAAGTATTTTTGAGAGATCTATAAAAAAAAAACATCGGAAATGCATATCTTTTATTTATTATTCTTGATTCCGTATACTCAATACTCATCGTTTAATATATAAGTGAAAAGACTTAAAAGTTTATCATCGAACTTTGAGAGAAAATTTATATATGTCATTTGTTTAATATTTGATTTATTTATGTTAGTTTTATTTAAGAAAAAAATTATTTATATCATTATTTTTTAATTAAAATAATAGGGACGAATCAAATTCTTAACAGATGTCATAAATGAGTTTTTTCCAAAGATCGGTGATATACTTAAGCATTTCACCTTTAAGATTGATTCAATTAATTATATAACCGAATCATAATTAATTGAGTGTAAAAAAAATATAAAAAATTAAAAATTAAAATTTAAAATATTTAAATCCGTAATAATAATTGAATTGATTTAATAGATAATATTCCATAAAAAAAAGTAAATATTAATTTAATTTTTTTATAGTATCTTGATCGAGCTCATTGCACAAATGTACAAAATATTTATTTCTAATTTGTGATTTACTACATAAAAACAAGATTATCTTATATACACCAAAATAATTTCTTGAAAAAATAAAAACTCAGTGCATTAAATTGATTCATCTTGAATCTCAACATTTGTGCAGGAGAAAATATTTAAAAAAAAAAAAAAAAATTTGCATATTTAATTTGATATTTTTACATTTTAAGAAAAAAATGCTTAAATGAATGGTCAAATTTTAAGAAAAAATTTATTTATACCATTTGTTAAGTTAAGTTCATTTATACTATTTTCCTTTGGAAAAATATTTGTTCATATCATTGTTTATTAACTGAGATAATAGATTATCTAAATTTTTAATATATGTCATACATATGTTTTTTCTCAAAATGCATACTTAATCCTTTTTACTTTTGTAATAATAATTTACTTAATGACAAGACTGGATCGTAGTTAATCACTTATAAAAATGATTTTGCAAAATAAAAAAATATAATTTATAAATAATGACATGAATGATTCTTCTTTTAAATAAAAATAATATAGACGATTTTCAAATTTTTAACGAAAGACATGAATAAGTCTTTTCTTAAAATTTAATGGCACATTTAATAATCAAAAATTAAAAAATATAGAAGACTTACTTTTAAATTTTAAACTCATTTTAATTTATTTTAAATTATTTTAATTTTGTCGACCATCTTTTTGCTTATTGTAAGTCTTTTTTTATACTTATTTTAAATTATTTTTGTATTTATAAAACACTTTCAAAAATCAAAAATTACCTAAAAAAGCAAATTTTACTATCTTTAAATCAATTCAAACAATATATATATATATATATATATATATATATTCATTGGGAAACAACACTGTGGGGCACTGTCATTTTCCATGCACAAAAGTTCTGAGAAACTATTATAAATTACTTTTCCCATCCTTAATCAATTATCCACTTTTAAACTGATGCACGTATTAAAAAGGTAATAATAATTGATGTAATAAATATATTATTTTATTGCTATTAGTAGATAAATAAAAAAAAAATTAACATCTTCAAAATATTTTATATTTTAAAAAAATAAAATTGAACAAGGAAATATAAGTATTAAATTAAATACAATAACAAATATTACTCTCACCGTTTTATTTTATATGTCATTTTTTTTTTATAAATAGTTGGTTCATGATATTTGTCAATTTATAAAATTAATGTATAAATTATTATATTATTTCCTTTTTTTATTATGATGAGCTATTATCTTTGAAAATATAAATTTGATCTATATAAAAAAATTAAGTAAATAATTTATATTCGTTAATTAAATTAATTAATTAAAATAAATCAATTCATATTTATTGGTCAAAATTATTTTTTAATAAAAAAAATATGACCTATAAAATCCACGATATATTTAATGCAATATACTTTTTGCGCAGAAAATTTAGTGGCACATTTCTCAACGTCCAAAAATTGGTAAATGAAGGCATGCAATTGTCTCTATCAATAAAACTCTAAATATTTGTGCCCCTGTCAGGCCAATATATTTTTATTATTTTTTATCTTAATTTATATAATAAAAAAATAGAATTTGAAGAACTAACTAATTTTCTTTATTATCTAAAAAAAATATTTAAAGTTATTAATTGTTTGTGATTTTCAAGGCATTTTAAAATAATGCATGCTACTTTCTGTTGCAATTTATATGATCAATCAAAATGTTATGATTGCTAAATATTTTAATTTATAATATTTTTATGTAACTTTTAATTTTTGTTTATTCATATTGATACGACACTAATAGCATTTTAAAAGTTTTAGTTATATTTTTTTCTAAAAACAATATTTTTAAAAAAATTGTGCCTCTAATATATTTGTAGCTAAAATATAATAAATGAAGTAGTTAATTTTTTTTAAAAATTTTTTACCTCTAAATAGACAAAGTGAAAAAATTAAAAAAGAAATGGTAAATAAATTAATTAATATTTATGGATTGAAAACTTGAGTTCAAAAAAAATTAAATAAAAATAAAATCGTAAATTTACTTAGCTTCATAATACACGTAAAATTTAAAATAGTGACATATAAATAAAAACGAACTAAGTACAATATCGTTTCAATATAGTATTATAAAATTCCCATATTGCCCCTGCTAGAAAAGCAATATGTTTACGAGGCTAGGAAATAGTTGTAAATTAGAGGACCCATTCATAATATATGTTAAAGGATGAGATATTTTGGACTCATTAAATGTAAATTTATTTAGTCAACACCCCATTTATATAAAAAAACAATTTGTCATTTTGTTGAATTTATTTAATAGAAGGACAAAACTTCAAGAGAAAACAAAAAACGATGTAGTCATTACTTAGTATCGAAATTAGTTTATAATTAATATTTAGTCATTTTAATTATAAATTTGATATGACTAATAAGAATAAAAATAAAATTTTTTATTTAATTTATGTCTTAATCTCTTCTTTTTTAGAGGGTGTGAAATAACTTAAAAATTCAATTAATTTAAAATCGAAAAAACATTAACATTGGTAAAAATATTTTAAGAACTACATATAACATTTATAATTAATGTAAAGAACTTCGAAATAGTAAATACAGTAGATAGAATTATGTAAAAATTATTTTAAGAACAACATATAACATTTGTTTTTTATTTATTTATTTATTTATTAAGTTATTGGTCAATTTGAGACCTTCAAAATATGAGAGAATCTGATCTTTCAGAGTTCCATACCATCTTATCCTCCCAAATATATAAATGAAATACAGGCTCATCAATCCAAGAAAATTAATATTAATTCATCTTAAATATTGAAAAAAAGTTAATAATATTTTATTTTCAAACGAAATATTAGAATGTTCCTTATTTTAATGAGAATTTCTATTCACCATACATTTTTTCATAAGTAAAAAATAAATTAAACAAATTATATAATGTATTATAAATTTCTCATTGATGAAAAGTTTTATTTTTAATGCTTTTTATATTTTTAATTATTTATTCACTTTTAAATTAATACATCACTAAAAAATATAATTATCATAATAAATTATATTTGCTTCTTTTAATTATAAAACATTAAAATAAACAAATAATTAGAGACGCAATAAATTTTAAAACTTTATCTTTCTCTGACTCGCGGGTCCTATTTTATAATTATTGTAGTTTCCTAAATAATTTACTTTGGTAGAGAGTCGTCTATCATTTTGATTAAAAAAAAATTTACTACTTTTATTTTAAAAATAACTTTTTTTTTTTATTTATTGTTCTCTCTGTTGTTAATTATTGTTCACTTTTTTTTTTTTATAATTCAGTATGCGTCTTGAGTTTTTCTGTTCTAATCGAGATTAGATTAGGGTGGTCAGTGTCTTTTTTAGGTTAAGGGACGGTTTTCTTTTTTTCTTCTATCTAGCTTCTTAGGAAAGTATTGTCTCTAGTTACTTATTTATTTTAATAAATTAAGAAAAAATAATTTTTTTACCTATCGTACCTTCAATTAATTACGGTAGAAAAAAAGATTTCTTAAAAATCTTAAATTATATTTAATTTATCTACTTCATAACTAATAAGATAAAATGATAAACTCACTATATTAATAATTACTTTTAAATATGTGTATCAATTTAAAAAGTGTACGAATAATTAAAAATAGAGAGAATACTTTTGACATATTAGAAAATACACTAACTTTTCCCCTATTTTATTTACCTTCCGTTTTAAATACTTATTTTTTGAATTACTTTTTTAAAATCATTATTTAATAAAATAAATATATTATTTATTATTTTCTTAGTAAATATTTCTAAGGCAAATTATAATAAGCAAAAATAGTATAAAAAGTGAAGAGAGGGAGGAGTAGGTTGCAATGGAAAAGTAAGTTCTCTTTTATTTTACATTGATAATTGCATGTGGGACATATATACTTTGATTGACACCATACCTACCAAAAATATCCAAAATGAGAAGGGGTGCTATTGTTGCCTCTATTGATTGAAATTGCCATGTGTTTGTTGCACAATTTGTAATGGGAGAAACATATTTATAGATCTCTTTTAATTTGTTGGATAATGCACGTGTCACTCAATTTATGTCCGAAATTTCAGAGAATATATTTATATATATCGATGGTTGACTTTTTTTTCAAGCTAGTGCCACATAGGCCGAAAGGGGTTGAAAATTACTTATAAAATAAGTTTAGGAAGTAATAAGACCGTACGTAGTATAGTATAAGTATATTTCTGTTATTTCGAGCAAGGGTGTACTTATGTATTTTCCCTAATTTGTTCCTAAATTTTAGTTTGACACTTCAATATAATCTTGTTTCTGTTTAAATGTATTTGTTAATTTGGTTTGAAATTGATATTTATGTCCTTTAATTTTAAATTTGCATAGTTAGACATTTTAATTTGTATAAAAATAAATATATAGACATGTATGTCCCACGTGAAATTCTACATGTCAATTTAGTGCCTACATTAAAAAAAAGGGTTATTAACGAGAAATTACTACTTTCTCGTGAAAAATATTCATGGTTTATTTTTATAATATTTTAATTAAAATTTTGAAAGAAAATTGATTATGTTTAATTTTCATACCAAAATATTAGAAAACTTCTCACTATTTTAGTGATATATCTATGTACCATGCATTTTCTTAGTCATGAACTGATTCAATGAAAATAAATAGAAAAATCATGTTATAATTTTCTTAGATTTTGAAAGAAAACCATATATTTTGAGTAATGGGTAAATCTTAGTGAGATTTAGTCTAATTTCGAAAATCACGTTTGATCATTTGAAAAATTCAACTTAATGTTAAATTGTAAAGTTTTCAATAATTTGAAAATCATATATATATATATATATATATATATATATATATAAAATAAAGAAGAAGCTATTTTCACTTTCTTGTTTTTTTTCAGATCAAATTATTCACAAAATTAAAACAACTAATTGATTGCAACAAGCAAAAGGGTTGCTATCTATTGAAATTAAAGACAATACATATTTTCTAGAATACTTTAATTTACATCAACATTTTTTTTAATGTTACCTAAACACTTCTAAAATATTCAATTTACATCAACATTGTTGCTAATTTGTTTGCTCTTATACTTATTAAATTTTGTCAAACTAATATATTGATTCTTTTTTACGTTTTTTGTTTATTTTTAAGATAGATTTCTTATTTTTGACAAATCAAGATAATTTTTCTTTTCATGTTTTACTGTCAGTATTAAATATTTATTCTATAAATATTTTATAAAAAATTAATACAAAACATCATTTAATATGTAGATAAAATACATATATTGATAAATATTTTTTAATAAACATACTATAAGTGACGAGTAAAATTGATGTAGAAATAATATGTTCCAATGAGAAAGGAAGTTTTCTTTCTTTCCTATTGAATGCATGTGGGGTATATATATATATATTTTGATTGACACCCCTATAGCTATCAAAAAGAAAAGGGGTGCTATAGCCTCTATGGATGAAATTGCATGTGTTTTTATTGGACAAACAAAGACATATATATAAAATTTTATGTATCAAAAGAAAAGGGGTGCTATAGCCTTGGAATGAAAATTTCATGTGTTTGTTGGACATTTGTGAGGGACAAACACACACATATATATATACTTTTTAAATTTATTTCTTAATTTTATTTTGACACTTTAATATAATTTTATTTCGGTTTAATCTTACAATTTTATTTTTAATATATTATTTATATATAAAATATTGATTGAACAGATTAATAAAATGCATAATATATAAATATGTCTTTCACTTGGTTTCAACTGATTTATACGTTTTAACTTTGATTGTGCATAAGTAGGTATTTTGATTTATATAAACTTGATCAAATAGGCAACTGCGTCCTACATAACATACGACATGGCAATTTAGTGTCTTACGTGGCATTATTCTATGTCCTACATGTATTATGTAACGTAGGATACATATGTTTGTTTGTTTAGCTGTATACAAGTTTAAATGTCTACTTGTGTACATCCAAAGTTGGAGGGCGTAAATGTCAACGGAAGCTAAATTAAATGATATATTTTGTATTAGGCTCTCAGTTTCATACCTTTATTTCTGACTATCTTAACTCTCGGTTATTTGCTTTTGAACAATATGCAACATGTAAAACTCATGTACATGGTTTATTTGGTTGATTATCTTGTTTAAAAGTGATTTTTTGGTGTGAAATCTTAATGGTTAACCTAAAAATTATGTTTATCATATATTGCTTCTTAATTCTTGTGTTACGTCAATAATGGACAACTATTGTTGGTCATATGGAGGATATCAACTACTCAATTTGTTTAAAAGGGATTGATTGAATTTAAATTGACATGAAATTTAAGAAAAATGAAGAAGATTTTTTAATTTTATGATCGCAAAATTAAAGTTATGTCAAATATATTTTTTAATCTAGTGATCGTAAATATATCACCTGAAAAATTTAAATTAAAATATTTCAAAATAAAAGAAATCATTCTTTTTAATAACAGACTAAAAATGAAAGAAAATCATTCTTTTTAAAACGAAATGAAAATATATTTACTTTCCCTTTTTCTCCCTCTCTTCATGCTTACACAGTTACACTTCTTGCTTGCCCTTCTTTTTCTATAGATTTTTAAAAAATTTTTTATGTATTTATTCTGATTGTATATATTTTTTTCCTTTTCGGTCTTTTTTTTATACACTTTTTTGCATTGGATAAATGTAGTTTTTTTTTCCCTAAAAAATTCAAGTGAACATCTTTAATTTGATGAGATACATATGTGAATACATAAATCTATATATGTATTTATCTATATGTGTACGTATATATGTATTTGTATATGTAAGTGATTCAAGAGAAAATCAATGCAAATGATGTAGGAGAAAATAATATAAGTGGTACAAAAGTATATAAAAATGAATGAATAAGTGTTATAAGAGCGAATAGATATAAATGATACAAAAGTGAGTGAGAATTACAACTTAAATGCACATGTTGAAACAATAAACCCATTAGTTTAGGAGCTGATTATTTAGATACATTTTAGTTTATAATATTATGAATTTTATTAGATCTTGGTACTTTTAAATGTTGTCCAGATACTTGTATTTCGAAATATGTGAGGTCAAAATTAAGTTAAATTTGTTTTAGATATAATGTATCTTAATGAATTCACATATATCTGTGCTACATTAGAAATCTCGCTCGCCACTCTCCTATGTATCTGGTACCTCATATACATGTTTATCACACAAGATACATGCAGATATACGTATTTAATGTAATTCGTATGTATCTGGAATACATGACTGTCTCGCTAACCTCTCTCGCCATCTCATTCTTCTCTCTCCCTATGTTAGTTTATTTGATAGCAAAAATATATGTATCTAAGTTTATCATTTTCAATATATGGTAGAAAACTCTTAATTAATACTTTCTCCGTCCCCTTTTAGTTGTCATTTATGCTTTTCAAGAATTAATTTGACTAACTTTCAAAGTTAAATTAAATTACATTAATTCGATAATTTAAAATAAAAATTAGATATTTAAAAATTATAGAAAAAAATTAATTTAAGTTGCAATTTTTTCATATCATTTGACTCTCAAAAATAAAATTATGACAATTAAAAAGAACGAATAAATTAAGAAAATATGTGATTATTTAAAATTACAAATAAAAATAGAATACATGATTAAAAAATTAAATAAACAAAATATAATACATGCTAATAAAATAGTTTTCTCTTTGATATATATATATAGAGAGAGATCACCATCTTTCTCTGACTTGTGGTCTTACACAAATAATTCAACTCAATTGTTGTTTTTTATAATCAATTATTGGTTTTGAGGTAGCTGGGAGATTATTTTCCTAACTCATGTCGTTTCTGTTTAAATTGATTTATTTTGGATGTCTTTAAGTTAAATAATTTTTACGTAATTTTGAAGTATTTAAATAAAGTTAAAAAATGCTTATAAGCATTTATTTAAAAGATAAAATAATAAAAATAAATCAAAAGTCATAAGTTAGAAATCCTAACTTATGATTATTGGTTATAAGTCATAAGTCAAAAATCAATCCAAACAAGCCCTTATATTTTTATTATGACTAGAAAAAGCTTATTTCAGACGTAAGAAATATAGTTTCACGAATTTTTTATTTTCATAATTCAGTCATAAATATTATTGCATTTTACTTTAGTTTCTTTAAGATATGCTTTGATATGTATGTCAATGATTAGCCTAGGATCACTTGTGGTTCTAGATACTTGATAGCGCTCAAATATTCTCATTAAAATCATTTAAAAGTGACGGTAAACCTTGTTAACAAAAATCTCAATGAAGAATCGAAGTTGAATCCCACTATCGTAGTTTGTAGAGAATCTCTATGAAGAAATTTAAATTTTAAGATTACACATTTATAATAATAAGAACAAGTTGGTTAATGATTCCACCACTTTAATGAAAAGAAATGTTATCGATTATAACAATTAAACTAAAATGACGAAGAATGTAAAAATACTCGGTCATCTTCAATTACGATAATCATTTTTTGATCTCAAAACATATATACATAAAATTCTCTTTCCGTCTCATCTAAATATCAAACTAAACAACCCAACACCTTACTCTATTCTCTCTTTAGAAAATAGAAGGTCTAATTATTCAGATAAGAAAATCTACTCTACTTGGGAGCCAAGCAACTATTGCAAAAGTCTAATCGTGAATTATAACTCATTTTGTGAAATTTTTAACCGTTCTTTATAAAAAATAATAATATAATACAAAATTAATAACAAATAACCTACATATTTTTCGAATAATATCATAATCTCAAACCTAGACCAATTTCATAATTCCCACCCAATTTAGAGTTTTTCCACCATCAATTCACCTAAAATTACCAATCTCATATTTACGCTCGTGCATTATTATGAATAAAATCAAGAATTACTCTTTTAAAAACAATCTAAGATTTATATTAAGAGTCAGAAGTTTTGTTTTAATATGTTTTGATAATTAAATAGAATATACTAAAGATAACATAGTTAAATATTTGGCTATTCAATTGACTTTGGTATATGTGTCCACATTTTAGCAAATTTGTTAGCTTAAAAGTAAGAAGAGTAAACCTTTGATTCTATTTTATTTAAAAGTCTAACTTTTTACTTGTTAAATTTTGTGTTTATTTATTAAGAGATCAAATATTTTCTAATAAAAGTGATTCGTATATAAAAGACTCAAATTTTAAAATTATAATTAAGAATATAAAAGAATATGCATAAGTATTCTCTTAATCTATGCCCGAAATTCTAGAGACACACTTATACTATACTAAGGTCCTATTACCCTTCTGAACTTATTGTATAAGTAATTTTCTACTCCTTTTGGCCTACGTGGCACTAACTTGAAAAAAAAAGTTAATCAGCGTTTGACTCACAAGATAATGTCACGTAGATCGAAAAAGAGTAGAAAATTATTAATAAAATAAGTTCAGAGGATAATAGAATCTTAGTATAGTATAAGTGTATCTCTAAGATTTCAAACATAGATTAAAGAAGTACTTATACATTATCCCAAAATATAAAAATACTTACCATTTCATCATACCTCTAGTCGATATTTTTATGTATGCTTATTAATATCTTCTAAAACCTCTCTTTCTTTTCCATTGAATTTATGTGGGACATATATAATTTGATTGGGTGGTATTGTCTATATGAATTAAATAGAAATTCTTGTGTTTGTTGAACAATTTTTAATGGACAAATACATAGAAAGGTGAGCCATCATACATATATTTATATTACTGAGAATGGATTTTATTTAGTTAGCTATTATAGTTTAAAATAAAATAAATTATGTTTTTAGTTGTATATTTTTATTTTAGTTTTAATAAAATTTATTTTCATATAAGCACTTATGACTTAATTAATATCATGATTTTTTTTAAAGAAAAGTTCATTTTTAA
The DNA here is from genome assembly GCF_036512215.1 of Solanum lycopersicum. Taxonomy (NCBI): domain Eukaryota; kingdom Viridiplantae; phylum Streptophyta; class Magnoliopsida; order Solanales; family Solanaceae; genus Solanum; species Solanum lycopersicum. The sequence continues at coordinate 1,337,071 of NC_090811.1, read as the reverse complement.
ATTGAAACAAAAGAAAATAGTAAGTAATAAAAATTAGTATTTTTTTTTTAGTCCCATGACATTTTTTTAATTCATCATAAAGAGAAAGAATGTTACCTTATTATAATTATAAAATAATTTAACTTTAAATTATTATTTTTACATTTAGTAAAATGATTTACAATTATACAAATATCTAAGCAATATCTTAGACCACAAGTTTCTAAATTTTTTCAATTTTTTACTTAAATATCGTATCAAATCTAATAATATCATATAATAATAAACGGATGGAGTAATAAATTGAATGTATTATACTCATATATCTTTGCTTTTGTTTTTTTGGTATGTATTTACTTGTTCTTAAGGGTTGTTTGATAGAATGTATAAGAATAATGCAAAATATAACGTATTAATGCTTGTATTAGTTACACTTAGATTTTTCTTATGCAATATTTGATTTGATGTACTGAAAATCATATATTGCATAAATTTTTTTAAAATAAAAAAATATTCATTTACAAAATTACCCTCCACAAATATAGTGGAAAAGGTGTGAAAAAGTTTTTGAGGGATAATTGCGTCTTTAATCATGCTAATGCTTGTATTGTAATTCATTAAATTACTGATGCATAGAAATCTATGATATTAGAAATACTCTACATAACAGAAAATAAAATGTATTACTAATAAAAGCATTAGTTATACATAGTTTGAAAATGTGTACCAAACAAAGTACTAGTATTATACAAAGTTAATACATCCATTATTTTCTTCAATACACTGTATCAAACGATCCCTAATAATATCAATATAAGACTTCAGTAATAATGAGTGTAACGACCTGTCTCATCATTACCAGTGAACTAGTGGTGAAAAAAAGAATAAGCGAACAATAGCCAGTTCGGGACGCTAAGATTTGGGCCACTATAGCGGAATTGGAGGTCTGATTGAGACTCTATAGTGAATTTCTCTACCTCAATCGCCCATAATGATCAAAGAACATTTTGGGAAAAGGAAAGCACAATCTAGGGCAAATTTAAAAAGTTTTTCATAAAAAAAATCTTCGTAAAGATGAACAATTCGATCCCCTACTTTTTAACTTCGATTCCTAAGCTTTAGAGAAGGTAATTGTGACCCAAGGGAGAGTTTGAGTTCATCCTAAGGTGGAAAAAATTGGGGTGTATAAGGATTTTAGGGCTAGTATCTTAGGTTGTTTATATATTCATTTACTTTTTTTAAAAAAAATTTATTTATTGTAATTCACTAATATAACCGTAAAATTGATAGTTTTAAGTGAATTAATGATGTGAAAATCCTAGATGGGGTGAAATAATGATGAGATTGGACTAGGATTTGAGATTTAAATATAATTCGAAAATATTTAGGCCTATTGTGATATATTTGTTCTTGTGTTGTTATTTTAGTTTCACGATTCAAAAATAATCGTGATGAGACTCTTCTAATCCCACCAAGTTAAGTTAGACTAAAATCCAACTAAAATATGATAAATAAAAAAGTAAAATAAGAAAAAGAGACTTTCACCACCTATTAATGTGAAAATTATAATAAACTTAATGAAAATAAAATCAAAACGTGGTCATCACGTGTACAAGTTTCTACTAGATCATAATAAAATTGAAAAAAATAAACAAGTCTCAAATGATATTGTCTCTGATGTAGAACAAGGTCATAAATAGGTGTGACAAGGTCTGTTGAGATGACAATCAACTACCTCACAGGTCTTCATAGGAAACCTCGGACAAGAAAATTAGAAAGAGTATCACGAAGATTAAGACTCATAACCTACACAAATATAAAATCAACGGATGAGTATCATACCACACGGTAATCAGCAAGCAATCTCCTAAACACAAGTTAAGAATATAAAATAGGGGTACTTCTACCACTTCAAACGAACATCCACAACTGCAACCTGCATAAAACCAGCCCAACCTAACATTCACACTTTAAATAGCACATAACTCAATAACCAACGATTACAGGTCAACAACACATGAGACCAAGTTCACCAATCACAAGTCCGATAGAAAGACAATCACAATTCACAAATGATAAAGATATGCAATGCAATATCAAGTATGACAATGCATGTCTGTGATCTATGATACACAACTGTTGTTTCTCAGTCTGAAACTCATGGGGGGAAAAATCTGTTCATGCATCTGTCTCAGCATGCGACGCAACTCTTAATAATAGATTCTGTCGCGGCATGTGATACGTCTCACGATAATAGAATCCATCATGACGTATGACACGTCCCTTGAATCATAATTCCTCAAAATGATGCATCCTCTTTAATATCTTATACTTCCTCAATTCACATAAAACTTGTCACAACCATATCTCATAATAAATGCAAATGACATGTTCACACAATAAATTTGAAGATAATCATTTTTATAATAATGCACAATTTACACATTACAATTGTGATAGAACATCAATGATGAATCAACAAACTTTTCAAATCATTCTCTACATATCACACACCAATAATCAATTACATTGTCTTTTATTAAACTTATTCAATATGGACAACTCAGCACATTACCAAGTCTCATTACTCCTCAACACATACCACAAGAAAATAAACAATTCTATACACTTACCGAGGGTTGAGAAATTCACTTGCCTTAAACAATCTAATAATTAATTTGAGACTTGAACCTTCCTCTTTCGTTGGGCTTCCAAATTAATGCAATCTATTCGCATAAATAATCACAATGAGATTTCTAAACTAACAACATCCATAATACTACATGTATATCCTAGACCTAAAACCTCACCAAATTCTATAAAGTTTCTAATCTTGATGCCAATTAATACGTCAATTCGCATAAATTTTAAATTTTAAGCTTAGAGTTGAGTCTCAACTTTCTCCAAATATAATATAATTAGTGATATTCATATAATATAATACATCTAATATTTAATTAGATATCTCAATATATTAAACTTAATTAACATGTGATAACATATAAAAAAAAAACATCAAAACCCCATGTGAAGTCTGGCGCTAATCTACCACCAAAACAAATATGCATAATTTTCTTGCCCTAATTGAAATAATATGACATCATTCCTTAAAAAAATTGACAATCACCATGCTATGATTGCAAACCAATGTGATCTTGTGAACAATAAAATTAATATATAATTTTTAGCGGTAATAAATAAATATATTAATAAAAAATGTTAAAATCTTTATCGATATTAATTAAATGTCATTAGATCCAATATATTTAAAGCCTTTAGGTCATATAAAATGAGTATTAAATGCCATTAAAAATGAAAATTTAACAATAATTTCTAATTAATTACCGCTAAAAATTCACACAAAAATAAACAATTGAATAGCCCATTGCTCGAATACGGTGCTTTACTCCAAGTCACACTTAACTCCATTTAATTTGATTCACTTATACCTATGGGTCAAAGTGATAGAGGATATTAAAAACCAACTGAAATAATTATTAAAAAAATACTCATCAACTAAATATTTTTAGTCAAACTTGAATAATTTAAATTTTTAAATCAACTTTATTGACTAATCAAAATGACTCGGGACAACTATCGAAAGAAATAAAAATATTTATTTTTGAATTTTTTTGAAAATGGCCTTTCGAGTCGTTATATTTAGACCAATAACAAAAAAAAATCACAAAAAGCAATAAACATAACATTTGATTGTTTCTTTTATTTTTTTAATTAATAATATTTGCATAAATTATGTGCAAAATTTTATATTATTTTACAGAAGGATATAATATGGTATGAAAAATGGGTTTTATAAGTAAATATGCTTAAAAGCTAAAATAACAAAATTAATAGTGTGATTGACTAAATTTTTTTAGAAAAATATTATAGAAAATTACTTTTTATCAAAATATTTTTGTATATTAACAATTTTTGTTGACTAATTTTTTTTTTTGATTAATATTAGAGTTCTATTAGTGCTTGATCAAGATTTCAAAATTAATTTTGTTGTTCCAATGATAAAATGTGATTGATATTTTAAACTATTTAAATAGTTTTTTTTGAATCTGATACTACTAATATTAAATTTAAAGCCAACAACCCCGCAAAATAAATCTTCACGTGACCAATGCATCAAGTGGAATTTATTAAAATTAAATACGACAAGATATGTAGAAAATTATTGTTACAAAAATTAGAAAGAAACAAAGTCCATCTTTGAATTCTCTCACATAAAATATTGGGACCCAACGTTAGAAACATTATTGTTATGGCAAAAGAAAAAATCGGTTATCATCGACGTATCTGATCCAGTAGATAAGATTATTTCTCTCGTTAATCGTAGGTTTTGAATTTGATTTTTTAGTATTAAAAAAAATTTTTGGTAAGAAATGTCTTTCCCTATCCTTCTAATGGAATCCTATGTAGCGCGAATTCGAAATAGTCTAATTTCAATTTAATTATTAAACACAAAATGAAAATAAAAACAAAAATCCTCATTTTACTAATAATCATAATAATGATGTAGAAATTATTAGCTAATCCCAAAATATTAATCATAAATAAAATTTAACTAATAATCAAAATAAATATTATATATAAACCAACAATCAAAACAAAAACTCATAGTATAAGACAGTACAACAAGTGTAAAGGTTGTGTAAAAGCTTTTAGGTTTCTAGTCAAATAACTATGATTTTTCTTCAAAAATATCTTAAAGAATTATATATATAATCAATATATGATTTTTCATTTTTTTTGGTTTATTATTATTTTAGTTTTTCCCTTTCTTTTAATTTTTTCCATACCTTTTGTCCGTAATCATGGACCATATCATTATTTGTTAACTGAAATGACAAAAATAAACCAAAATTTAACAGCTAACATAAATAAGTTTTTCTCAAAATTCAACAACACATTTAAACCTTTTCATTTAAAAAAAAACAATTTCTTTAATAATTTTACAAAATCGAAAATATATTTAGTTTATCAATAATGAAACCTTTTAACGAAAGTTGGGGGGCTAAATTATATTCACGTGATTGTATTTTTTTTTTTTAATTGCACTTCTATTAAGGAATAAAATTATAAAGATTTAACTATCTTTGAAAGTAAAAAGGTTAGTATTGTCTTTTCACATATTTGGTCTCATCATTATTGTTGCCATATTTTTTTAGATAAATAAATGTAGCCATTTACTACCTCCAATCAAATTCACAAATCCATCCAAATTATTCAAAGAAAAAAAAATAGAGAGAGAGAACAATGGATTTCTACAATTTAGCCTTGTTCTTCATAGCTTTAATACTTGGAATTTTCACATTTTATGCCATATTAATGAGAATAAATGGTTGGTATTATGCAATCAAATTTTGTTCAAACAAATATAACATCCCAAATGGTTATATGGGTTTGCCATATTTTGGTAACACACTTTCTTACTTCAAAGCTTCAATGTGTGGTGATCCAAAATCATTCATTGATTTCTTTGCTACTAGGTAAATCATTTTAATTACATCGTACTTATTTACTATGTTGTTTACGCGTCAGATCCTTTTAAAATTTAGTATAGTTTTGAAGAATTTGACACGAATACTGCAATTGTAAATTGTAATTACATTTTTTTTTGTAGAGTCTAACGAACGTAATTTTTTTTTTAGGTTTGGAGAAGGAGGAATGTATAGGGCATACATATTTGGGAAGCCAACAATTATGGTGACAAAGCCAGAAATAATTAGAAAAGTTTTGATGGATGAAGAGTATCTTGAAAGAGGTTTGCCTAATTATATGAAAAAATTAATTGGATTAACAACTTCGATAGAAGAAGACAAATATTTTCGTAGATTAACAGCACCAGTAAAAAGTCATGGATTATTATCTGATTATTTCGATTATATCGATAAAACTGTGAGTTCTACATTAGAGAAATACGCTACTACGGAAGAACCTGTTGAGTTTCTTCATAAAATGCACAAGCTTACGTTTGAGGTGTTTATGAGACTTTTAATTGGTGATGAAGTTAATCAAGAATTATTTGATGAAATGTTTGAGGAGATTACTGCTGTAATTAGTGGTGTTCACAATTTGCCAATTAATCTCCCAGGATTTGCTTATCATAAGGGACTCAAGGTAAGATTTTTTGAACTTTTATTATTATTATTTCATTTTAATAAATTATAAATAAGCATAAGATATGAATAATGTGTTGTTTTTTTTAACTTGGCATGGAGTTATATTTGTGCCCTTTTTATTTTGAGTGTGTGTAAATTTGAATTAGTAAACACATGAGTTCGACCTGACATAATATACGTAGGATACCGTGTAGGATGTAAACAGCAAAGTAGGATGTGTGTATTTACATGTTCAATTTTATACAAATTTAAATGTGTATTTAGAAGCATCCTAAATTGAAAGGAAGAAATGTGAGACGAGTCCAGGTTAAATGACATATATGTATTTTAGTTAGAATAACATGTTTTTTTTATATATAAAAATAATATATAAATGTGCTCTTCAATTTGGATTCGACTGACATTTATGTCCTTCAACTTTAGGTGTCACAAACAGATGTTTAAACATGTAAAAAATTGAACAAATAAACACATTCGGCTTACGTAACGTCCTACATGACAATTTTGTGTCCTACGTAATACCCTTCATGTATTATACTACACAAGACATATGTGTTTACTTATTTAATTTATACAAATTTAAGTGTTTATTTATAAAATTAACATACATAGATATCAGTTGAAAATGACATATTTATTTATTAATAATTTTCTACGGACGTAATTACATGCGTGGAACCCCCCACCCCACCCCCAAAAGAAAAAAAAAACTTTTAATAATTTGTTGTGGTGGTTATTAGAGAGACTATAGAATTCAAGATATTTGTTTTGTTGTACTACCATCTATTCCAGCTATGTCCATTTATATGACATTTTTTATATTTTAATGGTCAAAAATAGTTTAAGTTTGATATAGAATTTGTACATGAAATTTTTAATGTTTTTAAAATAAAATTTATATATTTGTAAATTACGTAAAAAGTACTATGAGTCACAACAATTGATAATTCAAAATTTTTAAATGATTTATGAAAAATTTACGGTCAAAGATAGACTTGTTTGACTCTTGAAAAATCTAAAAAGTAACATATTAAATTGTATGGCTATTTCATTTAACGAACTTTTGATTTAATTCAAGTGCAACACTTATTTCACAAATCAAGAACTACGAAATCACCCCTTTCATCTTTTATCATGATATTTATGGTTATAATTAACACAACATAGAGTGCAACATTCATGTTAAAGACCAAAACTTATGAGATTTCTCTGTTTATTTAATCTTATCGTGTTGTATATGTTTATTATGATTTCAGGCTCGAAAAGTACTAGGAGAGGTATTTAAAAAATTAATTGATGAAAGAAGAGAAGCCATGAAGGATGGAAAATCAATGCCAAAGGCAAACATAATTGATATGTTGTTATCAAACAACAATCAAGATTATGAAGCAAACATGTTGAGTGACAAGAAGATCATTGAAATCCTAGTTTTGTTTTCATTTGCTGGTTTTGAACCTGTTGCTCTTATGTCTGTCAAGGCAATTTTCCACTTACAAAAACATCCACATTTCTTGGAAAAAGCCAAAGTAAGTACTCTTTTACTCTGTTCTACGGGTGTTAAACAGACGAGTTGAATTAAGTTTGAACGAATAGACTGAGTAAATTAGTCCAATATTTACTTGGATAGATCATAACTGAACTAGTCCAATTAGTCAGATTAGGTTGAATTTGAACGAATTAAATTAGGTCAAGTTATTTGGGGTTAAAATGAGATTACAAAAGGGTCGAGTCATAACTCAACTTGTCCTAGTTTATTTTATTTTATATGACGATATTTGATTAATTACTATTTTTTTAACAGGAGGAACAAGAGGAAATAGTAAAGAGAAGAGCATCTTCAAATGCTGGACTTAGTTTTGATGAAATTAGACAAATGACATTTGTTAGTAAGGTAAGACAATATTATTATGTTATCATCACACAAAAAGTCATCAATATAATAATTAAAAAAAAAAGTGATAATATAAAAATTGAACTAACATGCATTATTTTTATTAATGTTATTTCTTTTAATATTGACAGATAATTAATGAAACGTTACGTATAGCTACTGATCAGTCGGTATTCCTTAGAGACACAAGTACTACTTTTAACATAAATGGTTGGTGCTTTGCCTTCAAACTACTTTTTTTTTACTTATATATATATATATATATTTTTTTCGTAAAATGAAATATGACAGATATTTTGAGACGAAGAAAATCTAATAATTCGTTCGTTTTAAATCTTGTATGTGTAGGGTACACCATACCCAAAGGGTGGAAGTTTTTTGCAGTTGTATGGAATATTCATATGAATCCTGATGTTTATGTTCAACCTAAGGAATTTAATCCTTCGAGATGGGATGTAAGTAATATTCATTTTAATTAATTGTGTTTCAAGAAAATTTCTTTTCACTTTTTTTTTATAATAGAGAATTTTTCGAGGGTTAATAATATATGATTCAAAGTATGTTTAGTAATAAATTGTATTTGATTATTAGGTATTTTATTTGCAGGTTGATTAAAACTCGTGATATCAATTTATTTAGGGATAATGCACAAGTACTCCTTCAACCTATGTTTGAATTTTCAGAGATACACTTATACTATACTAAGATCATATTATCTCCGTGAACTTATTTTATTAATAATTTTCTACCCTTTTTGGTCCTACGTGGCACTATCTTGTGGGCGCAATGCTGGTTGACTTTTTTTTAAGCTCGTGCCATGTAGGCCGAAAAAAAGTAGAAAATTACTTATAAAATAAGTTTAGGGGTAATAGGACCTTAGTATAGTATAACTTTGTCTCTGAAATTTCGAGCATAGATTGAGGGATTGAGGGAGTACTTGTGCATTTTTTCATTTATTAATACATAAGAATATTTATAAAACTAGCTCATAAAAATATAATTTATTCAATATTTTATTTATTAACATCAATTAATTTTGACTCATCTAATTCAGTTCATCTAAAAATAGTACTAGGATACTAATAATAATATCGAAAATGTGCTCTAAACTAGAATCACACCCTCCACTAGGAAGAAAAAAATCGCTTAACAACCTTTTGACATTCTTCAACCCTAATTTTCAACCTCTGTATGTTCTGCTATTTAGAGTTATATCCGTTATGCTTTACAATTCTCAACAATACATAGCTAAAATGCGTATTAACATCGTAACAATATATATGTTTCTCATTTTTAGATATCTGAAACATCTCAATTTCGCTTTTTATGTTTCTCACATTATTTATTATTTAATTAATGATCTATGTGATTTTTTGACAGGATATTGAAACTAAGCCAGGCATTTTTCTACCTTTTTCAATGGGCCCCAAATCATGCCCAGGATCCAATTTGGCCAAGCTTCAAATTTCAGTAATTCTTCATTATTATCTTCTTCACTACAGGTAATTAAATAGTAAAAAATCACTAATTATATTTTGAATATTTCATTTTTAATTTTTATTTTATTTTCAAACCAAAATATTTTCAAAGGGACTAAAATATATGAATTTATCGTGAAATTTATATTTTAAAAAAATAAATATTTCGACCTTTATACTTGTGATTTTAATTGAAATAAACTATAAATTACTGATTTATATTATATTTTAATTTAATTAAATGGTTTTTTTTAATATTAATGCAGGGTTGAGCAAATTAATCCAGAGGCTAGATGTTATCCTCCTGAAAATTGTCTTGTGAAATTCAAGAAGCTATCGATCTCTAGTAATGGTAATTAAAATTTAATCATTGTATTACAAATAAATAATTCAAAATATTGAAAACAATAAGTGTACTCATGAATACTTATTAAATTGGATGTTATTTGGCCGAATATTTAATACAGAATCACTTTTGTTAGAAAATATTATATCCTTCTGATTTTATTTAATTAAAAAATATTTTACATCTCCTTATTGAAAAAAATCTAAATTCGTTAGTTTTAAAATAAACAATTAAACAAATCCTAAGTTATATAATAAATTTAATACTCGCCATTCCCGATATCTAATCGAGGATAATAAAAAAAATTATAAATTATTTCATTAAAAATTACAGAAGTAAGGGAGCACAGAACACCACTTCATTAAATTTTGTGATATCTTATTAATGTCTTGATTTGAATCTTGGTAATCACATAATATTTTATTTTTCGAATTTTATATTAATTGTTTATTTTTATTTTATTTTATTTACATATTATTGTATTCCACTTGTTCCTTCGATGTAAAAGTGGCTCTTTATTAAATTCAATAGCAGAGTTATATTAGTTGTCATATTATTAAAAATATTTTTATATAAGTTTTATTTTATAAAAATAGTACACTTTTCTCTAGAAGGAGAAATATTAATATAAAAACATTTTATAAAAATAGTACACCATTCTGACATATCAAGAAGTTAAATCGTTTTTAAATCATTATAAGATAAATTTATCGTGATATTCGATATTTGAGAATTGATTAAATTTTTTAATATTATTATTTTGTTTTAAAATATTAAATATTATAATTTATAATAATTCTAAATATGAAATTTTAATATTTTAAAACTTTTTATTCTTAAAATTTGGATAAAAGCGTATAAATTTGAATATTGTTTATTTACTATATATTTCAAAGCAGATAGCAGATTTACGTGTCTAATTATGTATTTCAAGAAAATAAATATTTTTCTATATTATATTCATGTGCACTTAAAATAATGTTAGCATGAAAAAGTGAAATTTGAAAATTTTATAATGTGATTATTTTAATTTTTTAGTCAAAACCCTTCTTTCTTTCAAAGTGTTCTCATTAATACATGTATTCTCTCATTTATTTATTTTTCGATATTAGCAAGGATTTGTTACGAGGATATTTATTAAATATTAATGATTTTATATTTTATGTTAAATAATATATAAATTTTCTGAATAATTTATAGTGTATTAAGTTATTTATATTTTTAAATTACAAATTAAATATTATATATAAATAACTTACTTTCTAATCAGCTATCGAAGACGTGGCATTGTTTATGGAAGACTTTAATAAAGATTAATTTATTTTTTAAAATTTTATATTCGAAAATTATATGAAAATTGTTATAAGTTTCAATCCTTTCATATGACTATAATAAATAGAGAATTTAGCGGCAATTATACTCGTAGCTATATTATATTTAGTGACATTATAATAAAATTTTAGATAATGTCGATAAAGATTTTAGCGATTTTAAATATAATAAATTGACTTAATTAAAGAAAAAAGTATTTCCATTAAATATCTCTTTTATAATAGTATATGATGTAAAATTTTAATTAAAATATATATGATTTAACTTCTCGAAAAGCATAATGTAATAATTAAAAATGAATATATAAAATATTGATATATTTTTGTTTTTAGTTCGTGAATTAATGCGATCATTTGGTGTTGGTTAAAAGATTTAATTACTGAGACTTGAATTTTATAGACGTTGTTTTACAAATTTTTTTCATCATTTAATATAATTGATAGAAAGACCTAAATTACGGTAAGGATAGAAATTACTTTAATTTAATATGTCTTTTATAAATTAGTAAAATCGACTTTTGAGAATTGAACCACAGTAATTACTTTATTTATTTGACATATTCATTAAAAAAAATAATTAATGATATATGTACTTTATCAAACTATCCCTATTAAAATGTTTTATGAATAAATAATATTTTAAAGAAAATATTTTTTATTTTTTATAAGAAATTCAGAAAATATTTTTTAATAGGATATCAACTTTAATAATCGATCTAAAATATAACTCTTACGCGTAAATTACATACACTATTACTTGTCATTATTAGTAAATCAAGAAGGAATAAAAGTAATTTCCAATAATGTCTTTAGTTTATAAGTTAATATCTTTAAAAATTATAGTGAATGAATATATTTTAGATTTTTTCAATTAATAAAAATAAATATATAAATTCATTATATATATATTTTTAATAGATATATTGAGTTAAAATTTAAGTAGTAAATTCAAGATAGGAAGTATTATATTTGTATTTTTTAATAAGATGGATAAAAATAAATTATAATGAAAAAGAGGCACAACATGAGATTGTGTGCCTTACTTGGTAACCACATCACATTTACTTCCCTTGTCCCATGGGTTTTCATACTTAATGTAAGTTTGATATTTAAATTAATAAGTTTGAGATATATACTTTAGTGGTATGAATAATACATTTTTTATTTTATTTACAAAATTTTTATCATAATACATAAATATAATTATTTATTTGGCTTTAACGGCTAAATACATATTTTTCTGTTTTAGATTTGTATATATATATTTTTTTAAAATTATTAATTTCCACTTGCGTACCTAATATAACAAAAAAAGATATTTTTAAAAAAGTCTGGCGTGAAATAAAACAAAATAATATCTAAATTATTATTTAAAAGAATTGTGTGTGTGGTGGCAGCAGAGATGGGGTGGGTGGGTGTTGCAGATGAAGTATGGAATTTTTCGTAAAATAATTTTAAAATAAAAATAGGGGGGGGGGGGGAGTGTAGCGAGTAGCGAGAGAAAGTATTGGAGAAATATTTTACATTTTATTTTATATCTAAGAAAAAAGCTCAAATATATCATCAAACTTTACGAAAAAAGATTCATCTATATCATCCGTTAAAAGTTTGGCTCATCTATGTTGTTTCGGTTAACAAACCTCCATATGTTCTCCTTTTAGAGTCGTATCCCCGATGAACTAAATATAAGTCATGTCCTGTCTATCTAATCAACTATTTTCAAATCTTCCTCGGTCTATCTCTATCTCTCCTAAAACAACACTGTCAATATTTTGTACCGTATCATCAAGACAATTGTGTTCCTCCTTTTCAGATATCTGAATCATCTCAATCTCGTTTTCCGCAACCACTGCAAAGGTTATTGAATAATGATTTAAATGAAATTTTGACATGATATACAAACTAAGCCAGGCTACTTTCATCCTTTTCCAATGGGCCCAAAATCATGCCCAGGATCCAATTGGGCCAAGCTTCAATGGGCCCAAAATCATGCCCAAGATCCAATTGGGCCAAGCTTCAAAATTTCATTAATTCTTCATTAAATAGCTCCTTACTAATTATCAGAAATTCATTAATTACTGCAAATTTTACCTTGGATATGTAAACCCTATATTTAATTCGATTCGAATTCAAATCTTGTTGATATGAAATTACTTTTATTAGAAAGTAGTTAAATTTTTAATGTGAAATATTCTAGCATGAATTCAGATTTTTCGTATCTCCGTAGAAATATCGAAAATCGATTGAGAAACCTACCAAAAAGACTTTGTAAAATTTTTTATTTCTTAATTTTTATTGTATTTTCTCATGTGAAATTTATAGAATCATAAATCGATCATCCCTTAAAAAATTGAGTGAGAACATTTAGTGGTTGTTTAATTGAAGATTAAGTTAACTTCATACATAAATCATTGTTGCTTAATATCATATTTGACTTTCGATATCAAAATCATCATAACTTATGTGAATTTTAATATCAGAACTAAGTATGGTGGTATAATTAATACAAGTATAAATCAACAAAAAATTATATATTATTTTACAATATAAAAAGTGATTAAATAATGTGTATTAACATTTAGCTATAGATAATGAGAATACTCTTGACAAAAGTAATTAAAATTTCAGTTTTCTCCAATACTTTGATTTTATGAATGTGATTTATGTGTTTTTTTTTCTCTTTCTTTTTAATTTATATCACACCGATAAAATTTTAATAGTTGATTAAAAAAATTATCGAGTATATATTTTAAATAATTTAATTTGTTAATTGATGTAATTTTTAATATATAAATTATATTCCATAAACTATAAAACTTCTATATCTGAATTCATAATCAAAATTTAAAAATTTAAATCTTCATAACTTCTTTTTTTTACTATTAGAAGTTAGAACCAAACACCACTAGTACAACAATAGAAGAAACCAATTGTTATAGTGTTTGTGACTAATTCATTCTTAATTAGAGATTTCGTGTTTGAGTTTTGAGTATAGGAAAAAAATCTTTGAGAAGCATCACTCTCGAATGATCTCTATTATGTGCAATTCATAAATTTCAAACCTCAAATTAAAAAAATAATAAATAGAAAAAACAAAAAAGAGAATAATAGTGAGTAAAGTAAGTCCAAATCTCAAGTCAACAAATTAGTACTATTCTAATACCTTCTCATCTTCATTCTCCTTCGATACTCTCGCCTTTATTATCATTATTACCTCATTTTAATTAAAGTGTCTTCGTTTGTATTAAGATAAAAAGTTAGTAGGGATAAATTATTATCTTTTTCGACAAAGGTTTAGATATGTTAGTATCTGTTGTATTACTAGTCATCGTAGCCTTGTAGCTATTACAATATGTTACTTATTGTGTTTCAGTTATAATATTATTTTAATGTTATTATTATTTTTTTCTTGTAGATTTTATATTGGTTTTCGTGATAATTACTATACTTTCTTCATTATTAATCAATGTCATCTCTTAATATACTATTCCTTCCGTCCCTATTTACTTGTCTATATTTTCTCTTTTAAATGTTTCTATTTACTTGTTTATTTTGACAAATCAAGAATGGACAAAAAAAAAATTCTTGTTATACCCTCATTTAAACTTCTTGAAAATTTCTAAGTTTAAATTCATCTTTTTTAAACCATATTTAACAAAGGTAAAATTGTAACTTCACTATATTAATTATTATTATCTTAATATGTGCGTCTTTTTAAAATGGAGAACTAAATAGGGACAGGGAAATAATAATTAATGAAAAAGTTAAAAATAAGGTGAAAATAGGCTAGATATTTTTGGTTGTCAATTGTCACAAGTCACCTTATTTTACCAAATATTTAATACAATCACATGAATGTTCTTCCACTATGTGCCTCTCCTATTAGTGTAGTAATTGCCCAATGAAAATCTTTTTTGATCTCTCACACTCATATTCGATATTTATATCAGAGTCTAACTAAATTAAAAATTGAATATAAAAAATTTGATTTAATTGAGGCGACGATTCTAGTACAATCTTTTCTATTTGCAAACTCCGAGTCAAAATCTTTAATTAAAATAGATAAATTATTTTCAATCATCCTATCAAAATTCATTTCGAAAACTTTGAATGACTATGACTTGCACTTAGAGGGAGCTGAGTTTGATTGCACTAATTAATGGCAGTCTATTACTTTGTTTTCTTCCCTTATTTTAGGTAATTTAGTGCTATATGTTTTAACAATTAATCCAAAAATATTCATTTGAAGAAAAATGTTGAGCTATTTGATTTCTTGAATCTTGATACTCTTTTCCCTTGTTTCCTTTTTAAAAAAAATTATGGAATCATGTGATATCGGGTTTATTAGAAGTTAAATTATTCATGTGTTGAATAATACTCAAGAAATACTATGTGTGCGGTGTTATTTTGTTATTCAATATATTTAATTTGATGTGTGTTTGCAATTTAGAAATTTACATAACTAATTCTAATATATGTATATATGTATATATAAATTATGAGAGAATTCACGTATTATTTTATGTCAGATAGAAGATGAAATAATTGATACATGAATAACTAAATCATTCATAACTAATCCATACATAATCAAATAATAGATTCTCTCGTATATAACTAAAATCAATATTAATACTAAGTACATGACTCTAATCAGCTACCAAACTATAACAAGAGTATGTTTTGATCCATGCTTGCAATTAACCAAATAAAATGTAGGGGCAGATCTAGTGTATGCATTTGAACTCAATAATTTTTGTCGAGATTTTGTATATGTATAAATAAATTTATTAAATTTCTATAAATATTTACTTTTTAATTATTATTATTTTGTATATGAGTGCCTCGATAATGTTAGGAATCTTTTATCCAACATATATACTATACATTTAATTTAGAGGTTATTTTTGTAAACTAAATCACTTAAAATATTAGACTATAATTAGTGTATTTTATATTGAACATTGGTACTAGTGTAAGATTTTTAACTTTGATTCAATTATACTATGTAATAACATATACTTATTTACTATTCTTACCTGATCACTAATTAATGATAATTGATTTTAGTCTACTTTTATTTTAATACAATTTTACTCTCTATAATAGTATATATTAGTTACCATTTTTATCTAATCACTAATTAATGATATAAATATATAATTATAAGTGATCTGATTATGTAAATATTCGTATAATGATATAAATATATCATTATAAGTGATCTGATTATGTAAATATTTATTTACACATTTTTTTTAAAAAAAAATATAAAGGAGGCTAATATTTGTTAAAAGAATTTGATCCATGCAAATTAACTAAATTAGAATTGTACTTTATGCTTTTGTATAAGTACAACGAAAAAAAATCCATGATTAATGACCAGATACAATGTACCAAAAGTATCTCTATGTTTAAGATTTTAAGGAAGATTCATCTAAATTTACGGTTCATCCCTTTCAATTTACGTGATACTATTTTAATTTCAAATGATAATTAATTTATTATAATATTAAAGAGATAATAAAGCACATAAAAAAAAATTACACAGTTGAAACAACTTATTTGACTCTCGAAATTCAAACATGCCGCATAAATTGATACAAAAAAAGATTACATGAACACTTTCTATTTTACACGGTAATAAAGAAATCATTAATAGATTAATCTATTTTACTATTTTGCTCTTTGTTCATATCAATTAGCCTTTTTGAAAACAGAAATTCTTAGATTTTTAAAAGCCACGTCAATTGTAGGGTAAAATATGACTAATTTAATTAATTTTATCCTGATTTAGTATTATGAATTGGAGAAAATAGTACGACTAATGTCCCAATTCAATGTACATTACAAAATTTAAACAGTGTCACGTAAATTAAAACGCAGTGTCCAAATTCAATGTATATTAAGTCTGTGGTTTTTCTCCCTCCTAAAAGTATTACAAACCTTCAAAAAAAATATTTTTAAAATTGTTTGAATATCCGATGAATGAGGATTTATAAAATTTACAATTTTTTTGTCCATTTATAAATACTGATTTTTTTTTTCTTAAAACCATTTTTTGGACAAGACAAGATAAGCTGAGTCATATGTTATCACTTGTCAATTGTTTTTCTTTCTAATTTCTTTGTTTTCTTTGTTCTCTTCAACTTATATATAAAATCTTATAATTATTATTAAAACTTTAAGGAAGAGGGAACATATAGAATTAAGAGGGAGGTTTTTGTGTTATAATTAGATTTTTTTATATATTTTTTTATGAATTTTCTTGAAGGTTAATTAATGGCCAAGATTACTAGTTTAATTGGATCTGGAATTGTTGCAGCTACCAACCAGGTTTGTATTATGGCTTTTAATTTCTTGGGTTTTTCTTTTTTTTGGTTATGGGATTTTTAAAATTTTTTTTTTATTAAAATCTTTGTTGAATTAGCTTTATTAGTATAATTATATAAAGGGTATTTTTTTTTTTTGGTTCTTGAATGTGTTTCATTTAAAGTTTGCTCCTTTTTATGTTTTTTTTTTTAAAAAATAAAACTTTAAAATGATCCTCTCAAGTAGAGGACAAGTTAGGATTTCGAGGTTATGAGTTTATTGGATTATGGGTCAAAGCTACTACTTAGTTCTGTTGAACCCGTAGATAAGCTTGTAGGTCCGCCCCTGCCTCCAGGGGTAGACCCACATGGTGGTCAGCGGGTGTTCGAGCACACATTAATTTCGTTATGGAATATTTAGAAAATAAGTGGTATTTGTATAAAATTAACATAGAGCAAGCACCCAATGAATAAATGATTTATTTGGCCCAACGGCTCTTGGTTGTGTACTTAAACTCTTTTAGTGTTGTTGAACCAGGGTTCCGAATCTCATTCTAGATCCGCCACTGCATGCCTCTGAGTATTCATTGAGGACCAGAGTGGAGCGAGGTAGGGCCAAGGGGTTTATCTGAACCTACTTTAGTGGAAAATTATATTATTTATATTAAAAGAAATATTTATGTATATATAGTATACATGTTGAACGAACTTATAGTCATTTTGGATTGAGACGTGTTTAAATGGAGCGATATGGTCATAGAGGACCAGGGTGGAGCGAGGTAAGGCCAAGGAGTTTATCTAAACCTACTTCAGTGGAAAATTATATTGTTTATATTTTAAAAAATAGTTATGTATATTTACTATACATGTTGGACGAACCGCTTAATGAGAATTCTTGCTCTGTTATTGATTGAGGACTCATAATAGTTGGCCTCCTAAATTGGTCGGGATTGAGGCATAGTCATTATTATAGAGGGTAGATAGTCGTTTTCTTATGTTGCTCGGACTTTCCAACATTGTTGTTGCACCCTTGTCGAATTCTATAAATATATGCTACTTTTGGATGATCGAGCACCGATCCTGTGACATTTTTGAAGAGTGCGAGCAACATAGCTCTCCCTAGGCCTAAAGTTCAACTTCATTTTACCTGTATCAATTGTGCTTTTGATCTGCACGGACGATTGTTATGTGTTCCTCTTTGGACAATGTGGTTATGATCAACTGTGAATCAGGTCATTTTACAGTTTGTTTAGACTCGAAGATCAAATTATATTCGTTAATATACAGAACGATTTGTCATGGATCTCCTGAGAAGCTTTAAACATCTGTAGTTTACCGTTTTGTTTGTTAAACGAACTGCTTTAGGGCCTTTATCATTGTTCTTGACCAATCTATGAATCTGTTTGGTATGTATGGTTCCTAAATTATCGAGTTTTGCAGGTTGGTCCTCACGTAAAGCATATCCCTGCTGTTGGCAATTTGCAAAAACAAATCGTTAGCGATCAAATACAGGTCAGATGGAGTAGCACTGAGACATCTTTGAAGAATGACATCTCAGCAACTGATGTTAGAGGGTGCATTTCGTTGTCCTTTCTTTACTACTCGAGTCTCTATCTTCATTTATCGTGAACGTTATACATTGACATGGGTTAATGATCAAAAACATACCTGAAGTATCACGTTTTTTTAGTTTCCTACCTCAAATATCTATCAAAACATACCTCAACAGCTGATAGTTGAGGCATGTTTCGATAATCATTTGGTGATAGTTCAGGTAGGAAACTGAAAAGATCGGAATACTTTAGGTGTGTTTTTGACCCTTTATACTCTATTGATATTGAATACCAAAAAACTCTGCAATTATATATCAACAATACGCGTGTCGTCTAATATGTATATAGTGTCTCTCAAACAAGTTAACGAATTCGTAATGTCTTGACATTTGCAGATACAAGGGGCATGATATGTTGGCACCCTTCACTGCCGGATGGCATTCTACTGATTTGGAACCTTTAGTCATACAAAAATCCGAGGTTAGAATCGTATCTTTCTCTGTCTGTCTACTCGAGAAGTTACTGAATTCGGTGTTTAATGTATGTTATGCAATCTGTCATAGGGTTCGTACGTCTATGATGTTAACGGGAAGAAGTACCTCGATGCTCTAGCTGGTTTGTGGTGCACATCTTTGGGTACTCAGAGTCCTTGTTTGTGTTACATTCATATATTGATACTTCTTCCAAATATTTAACAGTTGGATGTCTTTTGTTACACATTATTGTAGGTGGAAATGAGCCTCGTCTTGTTGCAGCCGCAACTAAACAACTCAACGAGTTGCCCTTTTACCATTCATTTTGGAATCGTAGCACAAAACCTTCTTTGGTACGTAAAACTCATCACGAAAGATAAAAGAAATCTCCTCACTGTCCGTATTTCGCTAAGTTTTTACTTAGATCTCATATTGATTCTATTTCCGAACATACAGGATCTCGCGAAGGAGCTCCTAGATCTTTTTACTGCAAATAAAATGGCGAAAGCTTTTTTCACAAACAGCGGATCAGAAGCCAATGACACACAGGTTGTTACAGAATTAGCCTGCTAAGTAATACTCCCCCCGTTTCAATATGTTTGTCTGGTTTTGATTTGGCACGGAGTTTAAGAAAGTAAAGAAGAGTTTTGAATCTTATGATTTTAAACTAAAGATATGTAATATGTAACAAAATGCCCTTTAATCTTGTGACCACGTAGAAAGTTAGAACTAAAGAGTTGCCAGAAAAGGAAAGTTATATTCATTTGGGAATGGGTAATAAGACTAACAATGTTATGGTTAGTTAACTCAACGGTATGTCTCTTTGAGGAATGATTTTTAGGGTATTAACTAACTTTTGATCCTTACGTTTCGATATGTAGGTGAAACTGGTATGGTATTACAACAATGCACTCGGGAGGCCAGACAAAAAGAAATTTATTGCTCGAACAAAATCGTAATCTTATCCCTCAACTCCCCTGCATCTTTGTGTGAGTATGTGTTGTGTTGTTTTAGTCTAACATAATCTTCATGCTTGTCGTCTTCAAACAGATACCACGGATCAACTCTCATTTCCGCTAGTCTCTCTGGGTAACATACTAATCCTTTCCGAGCTATCAGTTATTCGTTTGAAGTATCTGCTATGTTAATATTTTCTATTGCAGTCTTCCTGCACTACATCAGCAATTCGATCTACCAGCTCCGTTTGTTCTGCATACTGACTGCCCTCATTTTTGGCGCTTTCATCAGCCAGGTCTTTATTTTTACATACTTGTTGTTTTATCCGAATCTAATTTGGATCAGTCAGAGTCAGAACATGAACTTTTTTACGAAAATGTGTATGTTAGGTGAGACGGAAGAGGAGTTCTCGACAAGATTGGCTAATAATTTGGAAAATCTCATACTCAAAGAGGGACCTGAAACAGTAACTTCTATCAACTTTGATCATGTTTTCCTGTTTCGTATGCAATATATATAGACGATGAACTGATGTTCCGATTAATGTACTTGTTGAAACTTAGATAGCTGCTTTCATTGCGGAGCCAGTCATGGGGGCAGGAGGTGTCATACCTCCTCCCGCGACCTATTTTGAAAAGGTCAGTTTTTGTTGAACTTTCAATATTTCCGGGTGAGGAAAGAATTACTAAACTGAATTTTTACATCCTACATATTCTTAGGTCCAAGTTGTACTAAAGAAGTACGACATTCTTTTCATCGCGGATGAGGTTATATGTGGATTTGGAAGGCTCGGGACAATGTTCGGATGTGAAAAGTACAACATTAAACCTGATCTTGTCTCTGTAGCAAAGGTAGAGATATTCATATAACTCTATACAATCTACGTATATTATAACGTGTATCAGGATTCTAAATCCATCTCTCTTAACTACACTTTCAGGCTCTTTCCTCCGGATATATGCCAATTGGGGCTGTCCTTGTAAGCCCTGAAGTCTCCGATGTCATATATTCTCAAAGCAACAAGCTCGGTGAGTACATTGTCCATTCGATAGGACGTCTCAGTAACCAAGTTGTTTCCTAACTTTGTTTTCCTCAATAGGTACATTTTCCCATGGATTTACTTACTCGGGGCACCCTGTCTCGTGTGCAGTTGCCTTGGAAACACTGAAGATCTACAAGTACGCGACTTCTCCTTTATGCTTTTAGCTATGTTGTTCGGACTCATCAAAATATCGACATGTGAATGTCTGATCTGAGTACTTTGACAACATCTTTTAGAGTCCGAGCAACATAGAAATATAGTGGTTTCACAACTAGGGGTATTGGACTTACACGATTGTTTTAAGTACTAAAAAGACTCGAATACGTTACAGGGAAAGAAATATTATTGAGCAAGTAAACAGAATATCACCAAAGTTCCAAGAAGGTCTGAAGGCGTTTTCTGATAGTCCCATAATCGGAGAGGTAAAGTAGTTAACGCGATAGAGTCAGCTCAAACGTCTTAACTACCTAACGTTCATTTTATAAGCTCACTTTTCGATCTTTTTTTCCAGATAAGGGGAACTGGTTTGCTACATGGTACAGAGTTTACAGATAACAAATCTCCAAATGATCCATTCCCTCCTGAATGGGGTATGGTTTCGTTCTTTAATCTTATCCGAGATGAAGTTATAACTCTCTTCTTATCTTAACATATTCTTCGTTCTTTTTCATAGGTATCGGTGCATATTTTGGAGCACGGTGTGAGAAGCATGGAGTGTTGGTACGCGTTGCTGGTGATAACATAATGATGTCTCCTCCCTACATTCTTAGTTTGGAAGAAATTGATGAGGTAATATCAATGCTAGTTTCTTTGGTTTCTTGCTCAATAGCCTTAGAACTCGGCTTGTTGTGTTTATGTCACGTGGACATAAACACAACAACGTCATGTTTCTATGGTCTATATGGAGCTAATCCTCGTAACAACTTTCTATGAAAGTTGAAATAGTCTGTCAGAAACAACGTCTCTATGTTCTTAAGATAAGGTAAGTCTGCATACACACTACCCTTCCCATACTCCACTGGTGAGAACACGGTGGGAATGTTGTTGTTGTTGTTATTCTACGAAAGCTGAAAAACGATTAAAACCATTTTTTGTTGTTGTTATTGTTTTGCAGTTGATAATCAAATATGGGAAAGCATTGAAGGATACTGAAAATAGAGTAGAAGAACTCAAGTCTCAGAAGAAGTAAAAAAGCTCATGAGGAAAAAAAGAGTGAAAAAAATACAAGTCAAAATTGTTTTGTATATTGTTAACTAGGCTTATGTGTTGTTGGCTAACAAAGTCATTTGACTTTCTAGTAACTCGCAATAGGCGTTTGATTATTTTAATTATATATTTTTTTAAAAAAGTTTTGGATGAATATGAAAATAAACTTGAAAATCAAGAAGTATGATTGATTAAATCATGCTAAGATAAGTTTAAGTTGAATTATGATCGATTGTTTAGCCTAAATCTATTTCAATCCAATCAAATTTTAAGCCTATTGAATCATAACACTTTTAAAATTTGGCTCCTTATGTCTAAGTCAAGTTTGATCCAATTCGCTCATATTCCATCTTTTACCAAAATAGAAACAAGTAAGATAGTTAAAATAATAAGTATCTATAAATATTAAACTTCGACTAAATTCAAATGATCACTACATATTTAATGGTATCTTGAATATTCATAAAAATTAAATTTTGAATTTGTCTCTGATTTCGACAACAAAAATTGCAATAGAAAATAAGATACATGAAAATATGAGTACAAAAAATCTAAGATTTTGATTTTTGTTTATCAGCTTTTTTTCTAGCTCTCCTTTCTCTAGAGCTAACATACTTGAATCCACCACTTCCAAATTCTTCTCCATCCTCATAATCTCTTAATGATTTCTACAATTTCCAAAAAAAATAAAAATGATTGCAATTAATAAATATTCATTAAGTTACAAGTAGGGGTTAAAAAAGGGTTCATTCGAATCCTTTTCGTTGAAAAAATCACATTATATATATCAAATAGATTATTCGAAGTCCTCAAAATTGATTCTACACTCAAATCGGATCAAAGTCACAATTAGAACTTTGAATTTATCAATTCTAATTTTAGATAAAGAAAATTATTGAGCTCTTGATAAATTATTCAAATAATAGTGAATTCTTCCAAAAAAAAAATTATATGTATTAAGTTGATTTCTTTTAACGATATTGTATCAAAGTTATTAGGCTCGATCGAATCAGAAGGCTAGGCTCTATCCTTGTATCAGATCCTTCAAAAATTAGTGAATTCTCTCATTCAATCTTTCTACATTTTTATAAAAATCAAACAACACACTATTAAAAATACGTTTTGATAAAAATTCTACCTCCGTCGTTGATAAAAGTTTAATAAAAGAAAAATAATTGGAAAAATGTAGCATACCTCTCTAATTTCTGAGAAGCTGACTGCATAAAATGTAACAGCAGCTGCTGCTATAATTCCAAGTATTGGAAGTCCCAATTGTTGAATCCCATCCATTATTTTTATTTTTATTTTGATTTTTAGTTTCAATTTTGAGCTTAGAATTAGGTATTTCTGATTTCTTGTTTCTCTTTTTTTGTGTTTTGGCTGACAAAATGATGAGATATTTGTATTACCAACAAAAAGATAAGATATTTGTGTGTGGATAATAAATAAAGATAAGAAAATATTACTAGTGCCCCAAATTTTGTTTTTCATATTCAGCGTTCGATATTTTTACAGGAGTTCTGATTAAATTCGAATCGTCTAGTATAATTAATATCATTACATATTTGAGAATGTTGCTCCTAACAAGATTTATTCATGTTCAATGTTCAGAGTTCAAATCGAAATTTCTAATTAAAGATGAAATAGTTTTACCACTGCACTGCAATTCATGTTTTGAGAGAATGCTCCTTATTTGTTTGTCCATGGTGAAAATAGAAAATTTTATCAAGGTATAATATATAAACATAACTTTTAACTTGACGTTAGTTAGTAACTATGACTTTAAATCTTAAATGTGCACAAACAGGTACTGAAATTTGTATAAAAATTAAAGATATAAACACATTCGTCCTACATGTGTCGACTTGTACACTCTCAAATTTATGTGTATATCTATAATTTGTTAAAAGTTAAATTTTGAAGTGGCACAAAATTTCATAAATCTCCGCTATTTTTTAAATAGGGGGTCGTAATATGGCTATTTGTATGAGCGTCACTTATTTTTCTTAGAAAGTCACTTAACAATTATTAATATTTAACTTAGAAAATTACTCTGTTAATTTCAAACTATATAAAATTTCTTATGGGATTCAAATATATATTATGTGTCCATATATGTAAAACTTTTTTTTTTTGGCATATATGAAAAAATATATTATATTATTTTTGTAACTTAGAGATTTTTAAAAAAAATCCTAACCACTTGACGGATTTTTTAATTCTTCAAAGAATTAGTCATACTTTTGACCAAAAAAATTGAAAGACAACAAGAAATCAGAGATAAAATCTGATTTTTTTTATAACGGTGTTGTTTGTTTGAATATTTATTTTATTCGATAGGATGATTTTTTATACATCTAATAGCATTTAATTTGATGTTATATCTTATTCGATTGTTTCAAACAAAAATTACACAAAAAGTCATATTTTTGTGTTATAAAAAGGAAAGAGCATATTTTTAAATAACTATTTCAAAAAAAATATATTCATATTGTATTGATTACATTTAAGACGTTGATAAATTGTTAATAAATTCATGACTAGTTATATATATATTCACTATTGTAAGTACCTACGTAGAATTAAACCAAAGAACTAACGTATATTAAAACTAATTATGATTGCAAATTAAAAGTTAATATTGAGTTCATGACAACAAAATTGTAGCTAGTGTTTTAAATATGAAAATAAACGATAAAATTAATAGTAAGAAATTAATTGAATAAACTTGAAATCTTGATTTCGCTCTTTGAATCAATTGTCTCCTCGTGATGTGATCATCTCCGCTCTTCACGCCAAGGAAAAAGTGAATAATATATAAAGAAAAATAAAAAAAAGATGTCGTTACATAATTTTTTACGATACAATTACAATTTTAATTGTATTTTTAAAACTAATTATAGCGATAAAAAATATAGACTAATAATTTAATAATTGGAAAAAAGTTGATATAATTTAGTTATGAATGATTGATCGTGAGAATTCCACAAGTGGGGGCTTCAACTCTATTTAATTATGATGGAATTATAATGATTCATTTATTTGATTAAAAAGTACAATAATTTTATTATTATTCAATTGTTGATTGGTCATCTATGACATTCATAGATTATTCTTTTAAAATATTTAATTTTTTATATATTCATTTGAAAACGTTGCATTTAAAAAAAAAAAAAAGAAGGAAGAATTAATAATAGTTTTTTTTCTGTTGAAATTTCAACTATATATGAACAAGTATAGTTGTGGCATGGCACAATACATACCTAATTATCATATCGAATTTAAAAAAAAATTGAATATCATAATTTTTGAATCATGAATTTGAGTGATATATAATATATATTCTGAAGAAAAAAATTTGATATCAATTGATCGATATCTGATATTTATAAATAAAATATTAAAATATTAAATGTTGTATCAAAGTATATGATTAAATTATACTAAATTATCATATCACAAAATACAAAATGATACTATATTTATTTGATATGATAGTAATATAATATTTATAAAAATAAACAAAAATTTATATTATCGAATTAAAATTTTAAATTTCGTATCATATTATATTATATTATACTGAATCAATAGTACATGTAGTAATGCTAGAATAAAAGGAGACAATCTAATAAATCAATTAAGTGGGATTTTAATTTCCCCCCTATAAAGTGAAAAAGAAAAGCTATAAAAGTTGTCTATGTATATGCAAACACCAAAAATTGAATTAATTAATGAACTAATTAATCACATTGCTGCTAATTAATTTATTCTAAATTCACACTTTGAACTTAATTACTTCTTTTGCAAAAGTAGAGTTTAGTTTAATTAGATGGTCTAATTCACGTTTCTTTCTTTTGAAGTCTAATTAAATAAGTTGATTAATAATAATTTATGTCACACTCAAACAATTAATTAGAGACTTTTACAATTAAGCAATCCATTTAGTCTAATACTAACATTTTCTATATTATATATCATGATAAATTATTAATCCATAATAAACGAAGTTTTTATTTAGTTTGATGCAAATTAAATATCAGGTGTGAATTGGATTATTATGTTAGCTAAGAAGAGAAAGAACGCTATATCTATGTATACAGATATTAAATTTTGAATATTTTTATCGAAATTTTTAATCTATTAATTCTTATGTGAAAATACTTTTTGAGTTTTAAAAGAGACGTGATTGAAGATTTCGAACGTACATGTTTTGATTTAGTCATGCCCATTAATTAGGTCATTATCAAGTAATATAATTAAGTATCCTTCAAAATTAAAAATATAATAAACCTCTAATTAGAGTTGAATATTAATCATGTTAGAATGATAGAACATCTTGATTATGACCTAGTTTTTTTATTTCTTAACAACTACTATTCAAATTTATTAAAGCGTTACTATTTTAGACAGAATGTATCATATAAAATTTATTTTTTCTATTAATTTTTGTGAATTTAATGAGAAAAAAAGTATTTGATTTAAAATGATGAACCATTAATCATATTATAGAAGTAGATATAAATTACTATCGCTATCGCTGACAAAAATTTTTATATAAATATTTATTTGTATATAATTGAATGAGTGTAAATAGTCGACGAAATTATTTTTTTTCCTAATATTTTGTGTGCTGCCTAAATTAAAATGTTTCTTTCAGCCGACATATAGCTTTAGCAATATAATTATGTGGACTCAGAAACTAATTAAACATGTGGTTAATTTATATATCTTAAGTGGAGCAATAATTTCTTCGTTCTAAAATAAGTGATGATTGAATAGGTATGAAATTAAAAAATATATATATAATTTCTTCATTTTGGAGGGCCACTTCGCGCAATTTTAGAAAGGTAAGATCGAGTTGATAAAATTCTCTCTAATTCTTTTTATTTATTTTTAGAAGAATGTAACACGTTGAATATTTTTATAATTAAAAATTATTTAAATGAGGATATAATTAAATTTAAGATTAAATAAGTTTGCATAATTGCTCAATTTCAAAGAGTATATTCAAGCAGAAAATTGATTAATTTTCTTTTGTTTTGAAACATATCGTTAGAAAGAAGAATATTTTTAAACTATTTGAATAGTTGAAGGACTTTTTGCTAACTTACAATGACGAAGAACTTTTTAGCGAAAGACGATACACAAATGACCTATTTTTAAATAATTTAATGATATTTTTGACTTTTTTTTATATACTTATGAGTTGAAATAAAAATTTTGTCGAAATTATACGTGTGAATTGAATCTTTCACAAATAGTATATCTTTACAGAATTTAATATAATTATGATAATATTTTTAATAAATCTGAATAACGTAAATCTATCTATATGTATGTATAATCACAACATTCACACGTTCCTAAAATAATATAAATGTGCTCTTGCAAGTGGAATGCATAAATCACCAATGAAACAAAGAAGAAGCTCTTTTGAACTTTGATTACCTTTTGATTTAAATTATGTGGTCTAAAGTTCTTTGGTGTAATTTTTTATTTCATTTTTAGTTATACTTTATCGGGGTTTAAATAAGGCGTGAATGAAAAATAATGAAAAAATAAAATATTTGAAATATTTGAAATATTTTTTCTAAAAAAAAAAAAAGTATCATACTATATAATTTTTCTCTCCTCATTTATATGTTGTTTTCAAAGGGAAAGTAAATATCGTGTAACTTGCTTTTGTTATTTGAGTTCGGTAAAATTTGATAATTTATATCAACACAATTTAGAATATTTTTTTCATTTTATATTGAAAGGAATTAATTCAATGACGGTAACAATAATAAGTGGATTAATTATTTTTTTTTAAAGAATGTACAAAAACTACATTTCTAATTTATTTACTTTCAACATAGTATGGTAACAATTTTTTTATGCATATTTATTCGATTTCTAAGTTAATAAAGTATAATAGATATTAGATAGAATAGTTAATATAAGCTAGTTGATCAAAATACTATTTTTATTTTAGCAAAACACTATCATTATTGAAAAGAAAAACTTTAATCTCCTTTTGAATATAGGTATATAAATTAAATCGTCAAATAATTCACGTTTTTTTTCTTTTTTTTGATAAAAAAAACTGTACTTTTGACGGACCAGCCCTTTTTTATTTGTTGCTTTGATAGAAGTATGTTACACTCAATAGATTGAAACTTTTCATGCACCAACCAAGCTATAGTTTGGCTATTTTTTTAAAAAAAGAATTGATATATTTTCATCAGAAGTATTTTTGGAGGATAATAATTTATATTTACATAATTAATTTGAATAATATTTTTATTAATATTAATCATTAATTTGATATTTGATCAAACTTTCAAAAGTGCTTTAAAAAAAAGTCTTTTCAAAATCTGGAAAATGACTTTTGTAACTATTCATATAGAAAAAAAAAACTAATAAACGTACACATCAAATAAAATAAACACTTTTAACTCGTGGGAAATTTAGCCAAACATGTCATTATTAGTTAGTTTTTTTGGCTCATCATTGAAATCGCGATTAAATTCGAATCGCGCAAGACAGGGCCCATTTAGAGATGACACTCTCAAAAGGATTTTCTCCATATGCCGGGTTCGAACTCGATATCTCTGATTAAGAATCATAACTACTTCTTTTGTCCAACAATAGTTGTCCAATATTGACTTGACACACCTCTTAAGAAACTATAAATAGAAGGATAATTTTATTAAATCACTTTTTGAATATAATAAATATAATGTCTTTAAAAAAGCAAAATAGGGAAATGACTATAATTAATAATAAAAATAAAATTATAAACTAACTGTAAAATAATTTATGAATTTCATAAAGTAGACAAATTTTGATGGACATCTATTTTTTAGTATAATGAACAAAATATTAGTGGACGGTAAGAGTAATTAATATCATTAATAACCTTTTAGTGCTATTGTGCCTAATAGTAACCTTTTTCTATAATCATTCACATTAATCAATAATTAATTAATTCTCTAATGTTTGTTTAAGCTTTAATTTCCTTTTTTGTAAGCAAGTTGCCACATGCAAATAGAAATCCAATTGCGTAAGCCACTTGCAAAAGCAAAGTAATCCGAAGTGACGGAATTAGAAATTTATTTAAAATATTATAATTAGATATAGAGATAAAATTTTATTTACGAATTTTGTAAAAATAGATTTCTACAGTATAAGTAATGATTTATTTATCAAGAATCAAATAACTTTCTTTTTCTATATCTCAAACTCATAAACTTCAATCAAATAAAAAATAGTTACATCGTCGAGTAGAATTCAACAATTTTTATATAACTAAAAGATATTATCCTAATCCAATTTGCACGATATAATTTTTCGATAAAAATATTAATTTAACTCCCTCCCTCCACCCCTACTCTACCACTTTGTCTAAACCCCCCACCCTACCCAAATATAAAATACACACACCCCCAAAAAAAACTATATATTATGAATAGCATAGTGAATCCCTTATAAGAGTTATTATAAACCAAAAAAAAAAAAAAAACTTAGAGAGAAAAAAAAAACCATGAAATGCAAAAAAAAGTCCAAAGTATTTCTAATTCCATATCCAGCACAAGGTCATGTAACACCAATGCTTAAATTAGCTTCATTGCTAGTTAATCATGGCATTAATCCAATAGTTATAATTCCAAATTTCATAAAAATTGACTCTAAAGATGTGAATATTTCCATCATGTCTATTTCAGATGGACTAGATCAAGATGGACTAACAACTTCTTCAGGTCGCGATTTTTTCGCGATAGAAAAGTCTATGGAAAATTACATGCCATGTCAGCTCGAAAATATAATTCGAGATCAACAAGAAGATGGAATTGTGTGTTTGATTGTTGATTTGCTTGCTTCATGGGCTATTGAAATTGCTAATAAGTGTGGTGTTCATGTTGCTGGATTTTGGCCAGCCATGCTAGCTACTTATAAATTGATTAATTCAATTCCAGAAATGTTACATGATGGAATCATCTCTGAAACAGGTAATGTTCATACTTTTTTTTTTTTCGAGTTTTGTTTCACACGATATCTGATATTCGCGTTTTCACGTATTAATTAGGAGTAATGTCGTGTAAAACCTGTTAAAAGAAGAAGCGCTTCCTCCAAGGAACTTTTTCAACTCAAACTTGAAACCTGTAGGTTAAATTTTAAGAGATCATATTTTTCCTATCACAAACTCCGTTTGATCTTTGTAGACATAATTTTATTTTTTTAATCATTTTTTTTACTCAGTAATTAATTCCTGCTTTAGAGCATCGACTAATTAATATTAATCGACGTAAAACTCAATGCATCTAATAAAACAAAATGAAATTTCATCCTATCACAATCAATAATCTATTCAAATATTATTATTTCTTTAATTGATCCTTCTTTATTTTTCTTGATCATTGTAATTTCTTAAAAACACAATCAGATTATTTAATAATAATTAATATACTATACTGTATATTATGACTTGCATAGTTTAATAAACTATTTTTACTAGATATTTTTTATTCAAATTTAAAAATATTTTTTGTGTATCGCTCATTACATAAATAAGTTAACCATTTCAAATGTATCATTTTTTAAAAAAATTATATGCATTAACCATTAGCTCCAATAAGTTATAAACCTCAGACTTGTTTTAATTGCGATTGATGTATAATGAGTATGATTAAAGGAGATGCTAATAGACGTGTGCTGAAGAACGTACACAATATTTTCCCCCAAACTTAAAATAATAGTATAAGAACATTTTATCATATTTTCGAATATTCATTGAATTAAATAATTATTCGAGTATCTAAATAAATTTTGTCATTAATCTGAATCAAGCAGGAGTACTATATTAATATTTTGATTGAGTAATATATTTAGCCCTTTAATGCAAGTAACTTGTAACAGAAATATGTAGTCAGATAATTTATGAATCCAAGAAGCTGATTTATATATGTGTCAATTGATTATTTGTTTAAATCTAATAAAAAACACAATTTGATTAATGAGCAATTAATTAAAGTAATTAAATCAAGGTCAACTATCTTATTCTAACATGATGTCATATTAAAGTCAACCATAAGAATTTTCATGATCAAATGATGTTTTTATTTATTTTTATTGAAGAATTAACTTATTTCATAAAGTTTCTATTTTTAATCTTTTTTTTTTATTTATTCAACTTGGAAATTGGCATGCATGATTAAAGGATATATGTGTTAATGTTCACATGCAATATCACCAATAATAACCATTATTTCAATTATTCTTAATTAAGAATAATTTTAAAATAATAATCAAAAGCGCACCGAAGAATGAATTTTTTTAAAAAATCTTCGAATAAACATGTAAAATTAATCTATAAACCGCTCATTTTACACTGTGTAACTATGTTGTCAAGGAAAAATATAAGATGACTTGTTCTTATTATTAAGTATTTGAACATATACAACAGAATTAATCGAATCCAGACGTTACAAGGTCCAAATTGAACCCTTTTTTTCATAATAAAAATTGTGTATGGTTTATATTTTATAACATTCTATATGACTAATTATAATTGACAATGTCACAGGTAGTCCATTACACAATGATCCAATATGCAACTTATTTGGTCAACCTACAATTAGACCACAAGATTTACCATGGCTTATTGGAAATCAAAGTGCAAGAATTTCAAGATTCAAGTTTTGGACAAGAACAATGGAGAGAACAAAAACCCTAAAGTGGTTATTAATAAACACTTTTCAAGAAGAATGTCACAATAATAAAGACCAAAATACAACAAATTTTAGCACACAAATACTCCCAATTGGGCCTTTGAACACTCATGTAACAATCAAGAGTTCAAGTTTTTGGGAGGAGGATTTAAGTTGCATGAATTGGCTAGATAAACAAGTTGTTCATTCAGTATTGTATATCTCTTTTGGGAGTTGGGTGAGTCCAATTGGTGAAGCAAAAGTGAATAGTTTGGCATTGGCACTTGAAGCAACAAAAAGGCCTTTCATTTGGGTGTTAGGCCCATTATGGAGACAAGGTTTACAAAAGGGCTATTTGGAGAGGATTTCAAAGCAAGGGAAAATTGTGTCATGGGCACCACAAATGGATGTGCTACAACATGAAGGCGTAGGGTGTTATCTGACGCACTGTGGATGGAACTCGACGATGGAAGCTATACAGTCTAAGAAACGACTGATGTGTTACCCGATCGCGGGTGATCAGTTTGTAAACTGCTTTTATATTGTTAAGAAATGGCGAATTGGGGTCAGGATTGACAGTTTTGGAGTGAAAGATTTGGAAAGAGGATTGAGAAAGGTCATGGAGGATGATGGAATGAGTGAGAGAATTGATAGGCTAAATGAGATGACAATGGGGAAAGTGGCTAGTTGTAAAGCTATGGATAACTTGACAACATTCCTTTCTAGTGTTAGGATGTGAAAATTTTATACCAAAACAATGTAATATATGCTTCATTTATACATGATTGATACACATTCACAATGTTTGAAAAAGTATTATATCACAAGAGTCTATTATATATACAATATTACCTTGTATTTTTTGCAAGAAATTATTTTCAAATATCAAACTCGTAACCTTTTGAACATATAACAATGACTTTACCAATTATGTTATGACTTCCCTTCATTTCATTGAACATTGAACACAAACAAATAAAATAATCAAATTGGATATAGTAAAAAAAAACTCATGTTGGAAGCGCAATCGACCCTATAAATAAGCCCTCTCGATAATACATAAATTTCAATTAGCCAAGCTCCATATTAAGAAATTTTTTTTTAAAAATGAACAAAGTCAACTAGCTAACATATATTAATTTACTCCCTCATCTATATGCAATTAACATTATTTAATTTGCCCATTATTAATTACAAAAAAAAAAAAAGTTTCCTATGATTTTTGATAATATATAGTTATATAATTAATGTATCATGTGCTTCTCATCTGACCCCAAAGATTGCTCTCTGATTTTTCCGTGATGTACGTGAGCAAGTAGCAATAGAGGAATTTATAATTCGTTTCATCCGTTGATTAGAGTTACGTAAATTAATAATATATAAATTAGTTATAAAAAATATTATATCTTATTTTATATTGATAATATCTAAATTAGTTCTATAAAATTTAATTGTTTATATTATTTTTTTTTAATTTCGTATAAAATTATATATAAATTCATACACAACTTAATAAAATATCATATTAATTTTATACATAATTCTAGTTAATTATCAAATAGAATATTACTTATGTATAGTATAATACACATATTATATTTCTTCTAATCAACCACCAAATGACCGTAGAAAAAAAAAACCATAGTAGTAATAAATTAAGAAAGCAATTGGCACCAAACTTTTTGTCTTTAGAAATTAAGTTGGTGTCTGACCAGCTTATCCACATATACCTTCATTAAATATTAAACATAATATATATGCGAAGGTGACGGATAAGATGAGAGAAGCAAGATTAAGATGATTTAGATATGTATAAAGGAGGTGTGTGAATTAACGCTTTAGTGAATAGCTGGTTGTAGAGGACACTCGAAGGGGTAGAGATAAGTCGAAAAAAATAGGGTAGTGGTGATTAAATAGGATATGCGCAACTTCATATTACCGATGACAAAGTTCTAGATAGGTAGGAATGGTTGTCGCGTATTAAGGTAGAAGGATAGTAATCGTAAAACTAGTCATACCCTTGTAGTTACGTTCTTGTTATTTGTGTGTTATTATTCTTTTCGTGTAGACTTTACACTGCTTTTCTTATTAATGACTATGCTTTCTTCATCTACTCGAGTTTGATACACTTAAGCCGATAGTCTTTCAGAAACAATCTCTCTATCTTCACGAGATAATGAAAATATATTATTATTATCATTATATAACGTATATAAAATTAAGATCCATTGAATTCGGACCATAATAGACGAAAATCTCTAATTCCAAGTTGAATACTAAAAATGAAAGGACACAATCAATCGATTTCCACCACCAATCTCTTTAAGCCCTTTTTTTCAAAGTTTATTATTTTAATGATTACTAAAGTATTAAAAAATAATTAATAAAGATAATCTTTTTAATCATAAAAGTTATATTTTGATATCTGCAAGATCACGTAGATAAAAAAAATAAATATATATTAATCCATTATTTGTGTTACTATTATCTATATTTCTTATATGATATAATATATATATTTGTTATTAATTTACGAAGTTATTTATCTTGCTTACATATCATATACTTATACAATTATAATTAACTAAGTTATCTTCGAGCTAAAGATTGAGAAATTAATTAGCCCTTAATATCTTTTTATTTGGAATTGAAGTAACTTGAGCTTTTACAAAAGTTGAAATATAATTCTTATTTTCAAATTGTTTAATAAGTATATATTTTTTAAGTTTATTTACGTATTTTGTAAAAAAATTAAAACAATACAAGTCAAAATAAGTTTAAAAATTATAAATTAGTAAAAACACTAAATTACGAATTTCACGATAAATTAATATTGCACGATATATTAAAAATGATTGTTATTATGACTCGTTTGATACGAAAGATGAGATAAATAACGAGATTTTATGTGATTAATCATCACACCTTTTATTTGATAATCACATTGAAATACTGATAAAGTTACAAACGGCACAATGTGAAACTCATTAATAGGTGTGACGCTCTTGAACATATCGAATTTTCTCTATACACACGAAACTAAAATTCGAAAACTTTAGCTTTAATTAAGGATAAAAATAATCTCACCGATGCACCGCGATTGAAACAAAGAGGAAGTCTCCAGTCTCTTTCTTCCCTTTACTTTCACACACGCATTTAACCAAACACGTAATGTGCATATTCACGCTATGTCTTTTCTCTCCGTATTTCTTCGAAACCCCTAAAAACCTCTGCTTTTTTCTTTCATTTTTAGCAAATTTGAGGGTTTTTTTCTCTTTGATTCGGTGAAAGATTCAATCTTTCTCCTTATCTGGGTCGGTGAACATATGGTTACGTTTGTTGTAATTTTTTTTTCAATTTATTTTGTGTGATTTTTGTTAAATTGTTATGGAGAGATCCGATTGCAAAGATTTCATGGACTTGTCTAACTCTTCCAGCTCCATCTCAGGTCAGCTCACTGCATTTTTTCCATTCTTTAATGGGTTTTTTTCAATAGATGATTCAGCTGTGTTTTTTTTTAGATGTGACCCAAGTTTTATTCTTGAATTGTGTTTATTTTTTTTTTGTTTAAATTGGGTTGAAGTTTATTTATGAGATTTGTTTAGCTAATTGATTAGCTTGAGATTAAGGCAAAGTTGCTATTTTTTTTTTGTTGTTATTTTTGGGGGTTGATTATGCTTTTGCTTGAATTTTGTTTGAGTTACTGTTTTATTCCTATCTGGGTTTCAGCTAGTTCATTTATTAAGTGAGGCTTTTGTTTGTTAAATGGGATAAGATAAGAGGAAACTTATATAGAGGATTTATATAGAGATCCAACTGCATTCTTGAAGTTTGTGGGGAATGAGCTGAATGTAAATAGGAGATTCATATAGGGAAGAGTAACCGATTTGGCTCTGCTTGGATTTTATTTTGAGTTACTGTTTGTATTATATGGGTTTCAGCTAGTTCGTTTCTTAAGTGGAAAGTGGGAGTTTAAAATGGGTATAGATATAGAGGAGATTCATAAAGAGACCTAACTAGTTCATCCTTAAATTGTGTGTCTTTTGGTTGAATTTAGTGGAGAATGAGCTGAATGAATAAAGAAGATTCATATAGCAAATGGATTAGTTTGAGACTAAGGCGTTGCTATTTTTATCCTCTTGTTTTTCTTTTCAGGCATGATGCTCTACGGGATGGATATAGATGATTCAACTATTTCATTTCATAAGTGGGTTTTTTTTAGATGAGTCAGAATTTATGGAATATATATAGAGGATTCAGATAGCGTCTCAACTAGTTCATTTTTCAATTTTGCGTTTTCTTTGGTTGAAATTTGTTAGATTGAGAGGAATGCATATAGAAGATCTTTATAGCAGCCTGATTAGTTTGAGGTTAAGGCATAGCTGCTATTGTTGTTCGCTTGTTTTTCTTTCTGTCTTGATGATCTTATACTGTTTGATTCTATCCGTGTTTCGGTTGAAGAGTCCCACATCATTCGGTGAAAGGATGGTTTGAGCAATCCTCAACTCTTGAGCTAGCTAGGTTTTAGGGTTTGAGTTCGGTTCATGGTCAATTTTCTTTACAGTTTCCTGTGTTACATTTGAAAGAAAATCCGTGCTTGTTTTTTGATGTGGAAAGGGTGTATAAATTTTGACTTTTTCCCTTTGGTTTAGCAGATAATGCTCTCTTCGATGCATCACAATATGCATTTTTTGGTCGAGATATAGGAGAGGAAGTTGAATTGGGTGGTCTAGAGGAAGAAGGAAACAATTGTGTTCCCGCGGTGGATGGTGGATTTGGTGATGTCGATACACATGAGTACCATTTGTTTGAAAAAGATGAGGTACGTTCTTTTGTTACTCTTTTTTGGATTTGAAATGAAATGTTTGCCTAATGACGGTTTGATTTTTGATGAGAAGTGCGGTCATGCCACTATTGGACAACGACATTCGTTTTTTAATCTTTATTTGACCCACTTTCTTCTCTAGTTCTCTTCTTGCTCAGGAGTTTGATATCACTCTCATTAAGTTGCATTTAGCTTATGTCTGATCCCTGAATTTGTGCCTTTAGTGGTTTGAGCATGCTGTATTTTTTATTACTTTCATAAACTGTTGACGTATTCCTTCTCAAAAATAAACTGTTGACGTGTTGTACTTTTCTTTGTAGTTATACCTCTTTTGCTGCCTATACTAATATACTGCTTTATTTTCAGGGATCAGCTTTGGGGTCTTTATCTGACATAGATGATCTGGCAACTACATTTTCAAAGGTTTGATCACAGTGTACCTTCTTAAGCGCTGTTCATTATAATACCTGTTTATGCTATTTTCTTTTATCTGTTCTTGATTCTGAGTAGAAATCCGGTTAATTTGCTCATATGTTGTTTGTTGAGATCTCTAAGGGGTCGTTTGGTATCAGCAATAAGGATAAAAACCTGGGATTATTTTATCCCGAATAACTTGCTTGCAAGTCAAACAACTTACTAGTAACTAGTAAGGGTGTTGTAATTGTGGCTTTTGAATTTTATTGTAGAATCTTCTCTATAGAAATGTGAAGCGATTCTGTGCTATCAATCTGACTAGTTTCCTGTCTTTGAAGGGGATAATGATTGATTGTTGCAAAATATTGAACTTGAGGCGTAGGTGAAGAGAAACAGAGCTTTTTATGCATATGTACTTGGAACTAATAATTTTCTTTTTCTGATTTACATAGTCTTCTAGTACTCTGAATGGCACTAAAAGGAAAGGCTGTCTCAAATGTACTTGATCATTAATATCTTAAAATATCTTAAAATTTGAAGATCCCGATTTTGCATGGCACGCGTGTTCGATTTACCTTACGATCTTTTCTGCACATTACGAAGTCAAGTATGCTATAATGGTCTCAATGGTGCGACCTAACATATTATTTTTTAAAGCTTATGTATTTTTTTTTCTTTTCTCCAGTTGAACAGAAATGTCGCAGGACCTAGGCATCCAGGAATTATTGGTGATCGTGGATCAGGATCGTTTTCGAGGGAAAGTAAGTGCAAATGTGGTTTCATCTTTGAGTCAATATCTGATATTACTATTTTATATTGAAAAAAAATCTCTTGGGATATCTGTATGAAATTCACTATTTTCTTGTTAATTGTATCTGATGCTACTTTGTAATAGAAATTATATTCCCTTAAACAGTATCTTCTCTCCTGCATATTTGGCCACTAGTCCAAGTTCTGTAAATTTCTGAAATATCATTAAGTTTCTCTTTCTTTGTTATCTGCAAAGTCTTTTTTTCTTGTCTTGATTATGTATTTATTTGTTCGTCTTGCATATTACTTTACATTGGCGACTTGTATACAACAAAATGTAATAGGATCTAAGTTTGGGACTTCTACACATTTGTACTCCTTTTCTCTGCATGTGTGTGTAACATGTGTTTATGTCTCTGCGTTGTTGTTTATCAAATGGTTGTGTTGAGAATTAAGTGGGAATACAAAAAGTTATTGACTTATGCTGAAATCATCTCCTTATCATCTTTCGTCTTTATAAAAGGAAAACTGTGAGACTATCTAGGAAAAATTGGATTGCCTTTGTAACATATATGCCAGATTAGATCTATTGTTAATGATTGTCATTCTAATGATGAGTTCCCATGTAGCTCTCTTTGATTGACCGAAATTGTTTGCAGGTTCATTGGCAGCTGAATGGGCAAAGGAAACTGATTTTCCTGATTGTTTTGATCAGCATTTGTCTGACACTGAATGTTACCAGGATAGCAAAAGATGGTCTTCTCAGTCTCATTTATCTCCTCTGCATCTGTCAGAGTCAAAACCGTTGTATAGAACATCCTCAAATCCTGAGCAACCACAACAACTTCAGCGCTTCTCAAGCGAACCCATTTTAGTGGCGAAGTCATCTTTCACTTCTCTCCCTCCTCCGGCTGGCAGATCTCTACAAGCCTCACCATACAGTTTATCACATCATCAAAGCATGCCATCTCTTGCTGCTGGACCTCACTCTCACTATTCAAATGCCAATCTCTCTACTTTGTCAAATTCTAATATCCATTTACCAGGCTTGTCTCATGGGCTTCATTATGGTGGAAACATGCCACAATGGACACTTCCCAGTCTTTCTCTCGATACCCGTCTACAAAATCACTGGACTAGTCATGCGAGTCTCAGCCATGGGGATCATTCTAGACTATTAAATAGTTTATCTCCACATCAATTTCCTCGGAATGGTTTGTTATCTCCTCTGTTAATCTCTTCCCAGCAACTGCAGCAGCAAAGATTGCATCATTCAGTTCAACCATCTTTAGCTCATTTTTCTGCACTGCCTTCCCAGTTTAATTCCTTTCCTTCTCCTGCCCACCTGGGTAAGCATGGATTGGATGATTTTAGAGATTCAAAATCTAAGTCATCACATAAAGGTAGACAGAATGTGCGCTTTTCTAAACTAAGCTCTGAAGGCAGTAGCCAAAAAAGTGAGAATAATGTTCCCAAGTTCAGATCTAAGTACATGACTGGTGATGAAATAGAGAGCATCCTGAAAATGCAGCATCCTGCAACACATTGCAATGATCCATATGCGGACGACTATTATTACCAAGCTCGCCTTGCAAAGAAAGCAGCTGAGTCGAGGTCAAAACATCGTTTTTGTCCAAACAAGGAGCAACCTTCACGATCACGCAACAGTACAGACTCACAGCCTCACCTCCATGTTGATGCTAAGGGGCAAATTTCATTTTCTTTCATCCGCAGGCCTCGTCCTCTTCTTGAGTATGATCCACCAGGATTTGTATGTAATGGCAGTGGTGATCAGAAGATATCTGAGAAATCTTTGGAGCAGGAACCAATGTTTGCTGCTAGAATTACAGTAGAGGATGGTTTTTATCTTCTCCTTGAGGTTGATGACATCAATAGGCTACTTCATTTTAGTCAGCCGCAAGATGGTGGTGTTCAGCTGAAGCGGAAGCGGCAGATTCTGTTGGAAGGCATGGCTGCCTCACTTCAGCTTGTTGATCCGCTTGGAAAAAGTGGCAGTTCAGTTGGGCTGACCCCTAAAGATGACATTGTGTTCTTATGGTTGGTGTCTCTTCCAAAAGGCCGGAAACTCATTTCAAGGTATCTTCAGCTTCTTGTACCTGGCAGTGAACTTGTAAGAATAGTTTGCATGGCAATTTTTCGCCATTTAAGGTTTTTGTTTGGCGGCTTTCCACCTGATCTAGAAGCTGCTGAGACTGTCACTGCACTTGCAAAAACTGTCTCTGCATGTACAAGTCGCATGGACCTTAATTTGCTTAGTGCTTGTCTAGCTGCTGTTGTTTGTTCCTCAGAGCAGCCACCTCTTCGCCCTCTTGGAAGCCCTGCTGGAGATGGAGCCTCTGTTATTCTTAAATCTGTTCTTGAAAGGGCAACTCATCTCTTGACTGATCCTCAGACTGTTAGCGGCTTGAGCATGCCTAACCCTGCCCTTTGGCAGGCATCTTTTGATGCCTTCTTTGGTTTACTTACTAAGTATTGTTTGAGTAAGTATGACTCTATAATGCAATCGCTCATGTCACCAGCCCAGTCAAACACAGAACTGATTGGTTCAGAAGCTGCAAGAGCTGTAAGCAGAGAAATGCCAGTCGAACTCTTACGTGCTAGTCTCCCACACACGAATGAACACCAGAGGAAGCTGTTGTTGAATTTTGCTCAGAGGTCCATGCCTGTAACTGGATTCAATGCTCATGGTGTAAGCAGTGGACAAATAAATCCTGAATCTGTAAGCTGTTAGTGGAGATGCTAAGATGCCACAACTGCCTATAGTTCTCAAGATCACCATCTGGCTGCTTTTTTCAGAACACAACGTCGTGCTTTACCTCCATGCCAGTAGAAATGTTGAAGGCTAGAAGCAAGGGTATGTGGGGCTTCATTTTAATGCATAAAGCTCCTTCTTCCTCTTCTAACTTGTGTTTCTTTTTCCTTTCTCCCTGCCTTTTCCTTCTCCTTCCTTCCCTTTCAACTTTTCTTCATCTTTTTTGTTCTTCCTCGTACAAGTCTCATCTTACGTAACTGTGTATAATGTTAGAAAGCGATGGGGTTATTGGTCGCTCCTTTTAGTGCTTCTCATCCAAAGAGCTTATTTTTCAATGCTCTTCTGTAAACTTGGAGTAAAGCTGGAAAGATAGGATGTACAGGCCATTTCCTACTTGGCTATCTCCCCTCTCTTTATCGGGGAAGAAGGTGTTCGTTCACCTGAAGTGAACGTTGGCTCATAGGACTCAATGGTTCAACTCTGCAGGTTTGATAGGAGGATACATTTGCTAGACTTGAAACTTTTAACATGGATGATAACTGTAACAGTAATTACATGCTCTTGTTCATGACTATTATTTTACTGTAACATTTCCCTTTATTGTTTACCAAGTTGATTTGAACTTTGTCATCCCCTGTCAATGGTTCAGGTATATGCCACTGAACATTATAGCTTTTACCAGTGTTAGCATGTCTTGTTAAGTGCTGGATTTTTCCCAGCCAATCGAAATCGATAGTTTATGTATGTTAGAGCAGTGTTTTTTTTGCTACTTAGCAATTTATCATATATCATATATTACTATTACTTCAAGTTAGGGGGCAAAGGACATAAATCGCATACTATTAGTTAATAATTATAGAAATTTCTCAAATTGATACAATAATATAAGCGCTGCAACATTAATTTTTTGTTCGAGATATATTAATTGTTATGTAATATACATTACATTTTATACGTGATATATTAATCTGATACGCGAGATACATTAATCTGATGTGTAAGATACGTTAATCTGATGCGTGAAAATGAAAAATTTTGAAGATTTGTAAAACTAACCGGGGATAATGGTAATAAGAGTATTTAAAGTTGAAATGTGTAAGAAAGGAGTGAGTCTTTCATTTTATATTCTCTTGTGACTTTCACCATTTTTACTTTTTTTAAAAAAAAATAAAATAATTGTAAGACTTATTTTTTTAAAAAAGGAGTTAATTGTACATGCCCTCATTTTATGTCAACTGTAATAAAGATAATAGTCATACAACAATTCAATTCCCAGAAGACCAGGACTCCATTATGATAATTCAATGTTGTAAAATAACTAATATTCCCTTATTTTGAGGCTTTAGATCTATTTTTGCACCATTTATTCATCATCATTTCTCTTTTTTTCTTCTTGTTTTCTTTAATTTATATTTATAAATTTTGTTCAATCACTTCTCTTGTTTATTATTATCATTTCTTTCTGGTAATTAATATTCTTTGTTCCCTA
This sequence comes from Solanum lycopersicum, assembly GCF_036512215.1. NCBI lineage: Eukaryota > Viridiplantae > Streptophyta > Magnoliopsida > Solanales > Solanaceae > Solanum > Solanum lycopersicum. Next base: position 1,294,430 of record NC_090811.1, on the reverse strand, counting down.
TTGAAGTTATATTATGTATTTAGAATAATTTAGCTTTAGATTTCTCATTTTACTATGTCCCTACAATTACCTCTAGTTTGTTTTAGATCATAAATTTCGAAGGTTTGTTCGTTCTTTCTTAAAATGCATGTCCGATCAAAGTGTATCGTGTAAAATATGATAAAGGTAGTACTACGTAAAACTTACTCATACTCTATGTTTACACCAGATGAATAAATGCAATATAAGTGTTTTTCATATATACATTCATTCCCGCTTTAATTTTTAACCGTAAGGTTAATTTGCTTAGTTTGATATAAATATCGAGTCAGAATAAGTATTAGTGTAATGTGGAAGAACTATCATTTATAGTTTGATTCAAATGGATATAAGATGAATCACTTCAATTTCTCAGCTAAAAATCATGAAGTTTGAAGTGAAAAAAATAGGGAAAAAGGACAGATATACCCTCGAACTATCGTAAATGGTATGTAAATACCCTCCGTCATACTTTCAGGACATTGTTGCCCCTGCCGTCCAAAACTAGATCATATATACCCTTTATACTAACAGATATACATACTTTCAGGATATTGTTGCCCCTGCCGTCCAAAACTAGATCATATATACTCTTTATACTAACAGACATACACGTGTCACAATTTTATCCATCGATTTATCAACGGATAAGATTGCGCCATGTGTTTCTATTTAGTCTTTGGTTAGAGTGAAGAGCATATATGCTCTAGTTTTTGAATGGCAGGAGCACGAATGTCTCAAAAGTATGACGAAGGGTATCTGTATACCATTTACGATTGTTTAGGGGTATATTTGTCCTTTTTCCCGAAAAAATATTCGAGGAATGCTAAAGGCTTTTACGCGTTTTTTCGTTTTTCAGGCATGGATTTATTGGTGGTGTCCAAGAGAAGGAACAATATTACTAGAAAACTGCTCTTGGCTGCTGGCATTACTGCAATTTGTTTTCTTATATTCAGAACATCACCTGGTTTTAGTAGTTTCATGAAGGTTAGATGTCGTTTAAACATATAGTCATCTCATCTAAAAGCTTAAGCTGATAGAGGGAACGTTAACGCACTTCTATTTACTTAGTGATATCAAAACTATATTTTGCGGAAGCAGGCCTAGTTCAAGCATACAGTTTTTTCTTATCCAAATGTTTTACCTTTTTTCGTTTTGATAATGATTGCGATGAGTCTAATAGTCGTTTTTTCATTTGAAATTTTCAGTTTGCTCAGCGCGAACCTGGTGTAACTCATGTCTTAGTTACTGGAGGAGCTGGCTTTATAGGTTCTCATGCTACTGTTCGACTCCTAAAGGATTCATACCGCGTAACTATAGTGGTAAGTTACTTATTCCTCCTTCACGAATCAAGTTTTGAATTGTGCATAATAATCTCGGGATTCTTTTGAACAGGACAACCTTTCGCGTGGAAACATGGGCGCTGTAAAAGTTCTTCAAGAATTGTTTCCTGAGCCAGGACGACTTCAGTTTATTTATGCAGATTTAGGAGATGCAGTAGCTGTATCCATAACGTTTTCTTTTGATCTTTCCGCGTTTATATATCTTGATCACTTCACATCATCCCTCTTTTACTGATCTAATTCAGAGGCGGAGTCAGGATTTGAAGTTTATGGTCTAAACCTTTCGTTGAGCAACCATAGCTCGATTGAGTTACTGATTCACAATTAAATATAGGCTGGCGTTTTCGTCCTTAACCAGTAACTCAGGTTAACAAGATATTTAAACGAAATGCATTCGATGCTGTGATGCATTTTGCAGCTGTTGCATATGTTGGTGAAAGTACACAAGAGCCTCTCAGGTACTCACCAAAATTCCGCAGCTATAACTCATATCGACTGTATAAAATCGTTCAGTTTGATGCATTTTATACTTCCACCAAAAATAATGATTTCATTCACCGTAGCTCGGACTCTTCAAAAATGTCAACAGGTGCACTTTTTGAGGATCTAACACGGTTTCTGGAGAGTCTGAGCAACGTATATTTCATTTCAAGAATAATATTCTCGAGTATTTTGCAGGTATTATCACAACATCACATCGAATACATTGCTACTAGTTAAGGCAATGGCAACATATGGTGTAAAGACACTAATCTATTCGAGTACCTGTGCTACGTATGGAGAGCCCGAGAAAATGCCTATTACAGAAGAAACCCCGCAAGTTAGTAACTGCATTACAGTTACTCATTAAGCAATTTACGCTAAATTGATTCTCGATATAGTAGTTTATGTGTCTGTTAAGAACACTTCCTTTGGTGTTAACTTGGAACCATTCTAGTTTTTCCGGTGTACTGACTTAACTTTCGAACAATCAGGCACCGATAAATCCAAATGGAAAAGCTAAGAAAATGGCTGAAGATATCATACTGGACTTCTCAAAAACTTCTGATATTGCTGTCATGATATTAAGGTAATTTGTGCTATAAATATTTTGCTGCGGGATTTAAGTTATATATACTGACAGTATAGAATTTTCACACTATTGATACAATTTAACTTGTTATAACAGATTCTCAGTCTGTTTCTCAAAGACTTGATATAAAGGTTTACCTTACTGTTATTCGTTGCTATTTTAAGAAAGCTATATATATACTGTCAGTGCACATAGCTTAAACGTCGTATTCTAGAAAAGAAGTTTGTTTGGTTTCCAATTTCTTACGATTCTCGAATCAAATAATTCAGGTATTTCAATGTAATTGGATCAGACCCTGAAGGAAAGCTAGGAGAAGCTCCTCGACCTGAATTGCGTGAGCAAGGACGAATATCTGGTGCCTGTTTTGATGCAGCCAGGGGAATAATTCCAGGGCTGAAGGTTAGAATATACTACGAGTTTAACTTCCACACGCTACACTGACGATTTTCTTCACTATCAAGTCTCCCCTAAGATAATAACGAGTAAATAACCTGGAAAATAAGACAGGTTACCTGCTACAGTCGATTAAAATACATTGATAGTGCAAAAAATTCATTACATTGTCAAATGCATATCACGAATCTACGAGTGCACCAAAATGCTGGCTGGGGTGCATGTCGGATCCTTCGAAAGTAGTAGTGCATTTTTTAAGGATCTGACATAGGCGTGACAACATTTTCAGAAAGTCCGAGCAACATACCTTAGCTTAATATGTACCAATGTATTCTTTTCATTTATACTGTGAATTAACTACAGATAAGAGGAGTAGATTACAGCACACCTGATGGAACATGTATACGAGACTACATCGATGTGACTGACCTAATCGATGCTCATGTTAAAGCGTTAGAGCACGCAAGACCTAGTAAAGTTGGTATCTACAACGTCGGAACAGGAAGAGGTTTGCTTTCCTTTGCTTTCTCTGTTTCTAAGTTGAAGAAAAAGAATCACTTCACATTTGTATGATGCTTGTTGTTACTACTACAGGCAGTTCAGTGAAGCAATTCGTCGAAGCTTGTAAAAGAGCTACAGGAGTTAACATAAAGGTTGAATACCTCACTCGACGTCCTGGAGATTATGCTGAAGTATACAGTGATCCTTCTAAAATTAGACACGAATTGAATTGGATCGCGAGATACACGCTTGAAGAGAGCTTAGCAATAGCATGGAGATGGCAAAAGGCACATAGAAATGGTTACAACTAAAAGTAGATAAGTTAAAGATTTGAACTCATGAATTTCTTTTTTAAGTTTTGAATAGATAACATTATACCTCTAGCATACTCAGTGACGGAGCCAGGATATTCGTCAGGACATTCTTAACCATATATATATATACCCCTCGCGATAACCTGGCTCCGCCAACGCCTATGGGAGGTGCAATGGCATTGGAAATTCATTTTGTGTTGTCAACAATGTTATCATAGTTGATAGTTTGCTAGGTTTATAACTGCAAAATCTTGTTGATTGTCATAAGATGTATTCCTTACATTTCATATTAGTTGTTCATTTTTTCTTCTGTACGTCCTTTAAGTAATCATAAATGAAAAAGGATAGTTTTGTAATTTGATCTCATTTTATATTTATATTTTTTAATTTTGGGTGTGCACAGGATAAATACGTTTAAACTTGTATAAAGTTGAACAAGTAGACATATATAAAACTAAAGTAATATTAATTGGGCGTAATAAATAAATGTGCTCTTTAATTAACTTGATCTCATTTCATATTTATATGCTCCAACTCTGGGTTGCACAAGTAGATAGACTTAAACTTGTACAAAATTGAATAAGTAGACGCACGAATCTTACGTGGCATAATACATATAAAATGCCACGTAGAAAGCTATTATCACGTAGAATACCACATAAGATGTGTGTATCTATTTGTTAAAATAAAAGATTTGGATTTAAAATGGAGAGCCTCTTGGCAAGAAATGTGTTGCCCTCTTTCAATCAATCACGAAGTTAAAATTTTCACCAGAGAAGCTCAAAATATAAGGAAGTAAATATACGAAGGAGATTCGATATCTATAATTTATACAAGAAAAAAAATATGAACTTCTTATATAAAGTATAATTTCTCGACGTAGAGGATTCAGATAAACCTTTAGCTCCGTCTTTATATTTTGGTGAATCTATTCAAAACGAATCTAAACTTAGTCGTCAAAGTAAATTTCAAATACGGAATACTTAAAAATATTTTTTATATTAACAGAGAGCTGAAAAAATTATGGAGAATACCAAATAATTACATAGAGAGTCTATCACATTATTTGGCAAAATTGAAAAGATCCTTCTATTTTTAAATAATAATCTCGAGTTTTAATTTTAAAAATACCAAATAACACTTTTTCAACATATTGCATCGTCAAAATTTACCTCGTACATACATATAAATAATTTCTTTAAGAAAATTAATATGGATACACAATATACCAACTGAAAAGAATATTTAGCTAATATATATATATATATATATATATATATATATTTTAAAAAGATATAAAATAAATACCTTAAAATCACATACAAATTGTGACAATAGACAAACACTGCTTCGCGAAATCTTGCGTACGCCATTGCAGTAAGCATACTAATTACCCTAAATACCTATATGGTGAAAAATAATATTTTCACCTTTTCAACTTTCTCGATTTTTTTATTTCGAGTTCTGATTTTTCTCAAATGGTCACTGATCAACTCATAGTCATTATATTATCTCAAAAAGTCATTTTTCAAAGAAAATTAAAACAAATAATATATATATATATATATATATGTTTTGGCTTTTTGAGATAATAATTACTACTTAATTGATCGATCATATGAAAAATCGACCGATTTTATTTATAATAAAATGATATATCACTTGTGCATGGCTTGGTTTTGGGCATGTCTAGGTGACAAAGTAAGTGCAACAATTTTGCCTTCAAGTTGTGCTCCATCTTGGGGCTGCAGCTGTTGATCATGTAGGTAATCACATAGCTGATCATGATTTATTTGACCATCCTATCATATAATAATAATTAGTATTAGCTTCGACGTAACGGTAAAAGTTATTACATCGTATATCGTGCGATTTAAATATCATGAATTTATAGACATGGCACAAGAAATCTATTATCCTACTAAACTTATTTATTTATAATTTTCTATCTTTTTTTTGGCCTACGTGACACTATTTTGTGGGACCAATGCTGGTTGGCTTTTTTCCTCAAGATAGTGCCACGTATGCCCAAAAAGGATAGAAAATTGCTTATAAAATAAGTTTAGGGAGTAATAAGACCTTAGTATAGTATAAGTGTGTCTCTGAAGTTTCAGGCATAGATTGAGAGGATACTTGTGCATTTTTCCTTATATTTACATTAAGAAACTCACTATAAATTTTAAAGTTAGAATGCAATTTGAATTAGTTATTGTAAGATTTAAAATCCATAATATTTATATTCTAGATCTTTCTTCTTAATTATGAAAATAAATCTTCAAAGTAAAAAAAATAAAATTTAACAATATAAATAACATTAATGGATTCAGTGTAATTTTATAAGAGAGATCTGAGTAAATCGATAATGGGAATCTTACTTGTATTTTATTTATATGTCCATCTTCCATGTTTTGATCATGTTGTGAGAACTTTTGATCAGCTGGTTTTACCATTTGTGCCATCTTTTTATTTTTTTTTAACTCTAATAATCTACAAATATATATCAATTTCAGTTTAAAAAGTAAAGAATATATATAAATTAATGAATATAAAATAACAGGAATTAATGAAAAAAAAATGTTTAAGACATAAATATAAAAAGAAGTTGGTTATACTTTGTGAGTTTCTCTTAGAACATAGTCCCTTAATTAAAGGGTAACCATTTATATGAATCAATGGCTCTAAAAAATATCATCAAAAATAAGAAAAAATATTGTTTCATTTTATATAACTTTTTTTAAAAAAATTATGTTCTAAAAAATGACTTTTTTTTAGAAAATTCTTTAATTTTAAGCATTTAGTTTTACCCTTATAATGACATTGTTTTTTATGTGTATATATATAGATATAGAAATATAATGGTATATATTGTATATAAGATTATAAATACAATAATAATTACATAAGTATTCAAATATACTAATTACTTAGATTATAGCACTACCACAAATATCATGTGAATTGTTTTAAATATCCCTATTCTACTCCAAAAATCATTTTCCTAATATTATTGATCACCCAATTATATTTATATAGAAAAAAGTCAACAATGTAATTATCAAATATTCAGAATTATAATAAATATCATTATTTTAAAAAAATCTTCTTTTAAGGCAGATTTTATGGGATGTATATTACTATATATTGGAGATCCATATATTTGTGACATGCTTTGATTTATTGCCTAGTTGATCATAGGATTAAATTAAATCGAAGTTATTGATATTAATAATAGATATGTGATATTCGATATTCACTCAAGAAATAATTTAGATAAATAAAGATAACAGTTAAATTCCTTTTCTATAATTATAGTTCTCCTAACATTATATCAATTAATTCCCAAATATTGACAAGATAAAACAAAATTAAATATGAATAAAATATAAATAATATAATTTACATAACATATCGTACAATTAAGTACTGCAGTGTTAATCATATTTATTGTTAGCTTATATTTAAGGTAAATTGTATTCTTCTATATATTAAAACATATTTATCGAAATTATCAATTACGAATTCAAGATCTATCGAAACTTGATGACTATGGATGCCAACTATTAGTTATTATTATTTTTTTCCATCTGGAATCCTTTAAATTATTATCTACTCAACTAACTAGATATGTTTTAATATTTAGATAGTGATAATTCAGATTAAAAAATAAAATAATTGATAATTAAAATGTAATAAATCTTTTAAAAAATAAAAATATTTCCGCGACGAGTTTTTTTTTTTATCATTAATTAATTAATTAAGGAATTAAACAAAGTTATAGGAAAATCATGACTAAAAATAAGATATGCTTATTAATTAATTTCAACTATATATTATAAAACAAAAATTAAGAAATTCTAGCAATTCCATGGTCCTTCACACGTTGTACTTTACCATATATTCAAACTAATCAAAATTTGAGATCTACTTAAAATTAAAAAAAATCTCAATTATATATAGATATATTAAAATATATATTTGTTTTAGATCTATATAAAGATTAAAAAATTTGAAATTAAAATTTCTATTCTATTTAAAACGGAAAAATCTCAGTCACCTCACCGCACTATCTTCGAAAACTAGATGGAAACCTCCAATAACACACAACAAAAATATGACAAATTTAGTAAATTACCAAACTACCCCAAATATTGATTGTGGAATTACTAAACTACCCCAAATATTCATCCATTTACATAATTCCTTAGAAAAAAATCCCAAAAAATCAAATTTCATTTTTCCCTTTAATAGACCTTCAAAACAACAAAGAAATAGTGAAACAAATTCAAGAAGCATCAGAGACATGGGGTTTTTTTCCAAGTGATCAATCATGGTATTCCAATTTTTCGTCCTAGACGAAATGTTACGTGGAACACGACGTTTTCACGAGCAAGATATCAACGTTAAAAAACCATACTGTAGTCGAGATGTTACGAGAAAGGTCATGTACAATTGTAATTTTGAGTTGTTTAGTGAGAAATCTTTTGCAGCAGATTGGAGAGACTCACTTTATACTCTATCATGACTCCTAATCCAGCTAAGCCTAAGGAATTACCTGAGACATGCGGGTAACATCGTTTGTCTGAATATTTTTTTTATTGTTATAACGAGATAATATTGTTATAGAGGCTATATAATTTTTATATACATGTGAAAGTTGATTCCAAAGAAACTTAGGCTCATGTTATAATAGTGAATTAATTCTTTTTTTAATTTATAATCGTGGTGTTTGAGTCAATTTTTGTGCATGTTGATTAGTTTTACGAAATGTATGTCACCTTCCGAAGAAAATTAAATTGTTATAGTGAAATATTTTTGGTTTTTTTGCTTTGATAGCCATGGTGTTTTATTTAGCTTTCGCACACTCGACTAATTTCACAGGATATATACGTGTCACCTCTCACCACCAACATGTATTTTATTGATTGTTATAGCGCGATATTGTTATATAGACTCACAACAACGAGAACAATTTTTAGTGGCAATAAAATATATATGTACATTAACAAGGAGCATTAGTTAATTGTCATTAAATTCAATATCGCTATAGGTTTTAGAGACATTTATAATTAGTGTTAAACTGTTAATTACCACTAAAAAACATATTTAATAGCAATTATTGTTGTTAATTAATTGTTACTAAAGATCATCTTTTATGTCAGTAGCTATATAATTAATTAATATACATATAAAAGTCGGTCCTGAAGAAAATTACACCATTATAGTGAAATGTTTTTTCTAAAAAAACTGTGGTGTCCACTTCATCTTTCTCATACTTCGATTAAATTTGTATAAAACTCCACAAATAAATACACACGTCCTACGTAAAATCCTACATAATATTTTATATCATACATGATGTTTTACGTTTATTATGTTACCAAATGCATGACAAATCCTCAAAAATAGTGCATCTTAATTTTGAGAATCTAATATAAATGCGATAATTTTTTTTGAAGAGTCATCCAAACAATATAACTTACATAACACTTCTTTAATTAAGGGTGTGTTCCTATTAGGTTTTTTTAAAACATAGAATGTTATGTATATTGAACTGTCTTATTTTTAATTTGCGTTTATTTAATTTCTATTTTATTATGTTAAACTTATAATATTAATTTTTGAAATGGAAAAAATGATCTTTTATGTATCATGGATAATTTAAAGTGGTGTCACACAAATAATGTAAGGTGAATTGTTGACATGACTATATATATGTTACAAATTTATACATGTGTGACATCCTATTGTGTTTTTCACAATCAAATTTAACAGTTTTCTATTTCTTTTTTATGTTTTCGAATGTTTGTATTTCTCGCTCACCTCCCTTCTTTCTAACTGATCATTGATGGAATTTATAGCATTGATATAAAAATCACCTTTGGATAAGTTATTGTAAGTTATTATTAACTTATTAAGTATCGTTCGATTTTTTATTTTTCAGCTTATATTAAATAACAATTATAAAAGCGTAGATTATAAAGTTTTGGCTAATAAAATTGGTCCAAAAATATCAGTAGCAAGTTTCTTCAGCACAGGGCTAGTGGAATCTTCTAGAATTTATGGACCAATTGAGGAGTTATTGTCAAAAGATAATCCTTTAAAATATCGAGCAACAACATTAAAAGACTTTTTTTAAATATTTTAGCAAAAAAGGATCTGATAATAATTCTAATTTGTTTCACTATGGAATTTAAATATGAAATTAAAATAATGTTTTTAAATATATTTAAATAAAAATAATAATAAATAAATTGTGATTTATCTCTTACGGAAATAATATCACATTTGTACTTTGCAATTAGTATAAGGAGTAAAGTATATTTGTTGAAACTTTTTATTTAGTCTGATAATTTTATTTGTTGACTTTAGGTCTCTTTCCATTTTTTTTTCCTTTTCTTTTTTTGTGGTTATTATATTTTCTTCCACAATTTATAGCTTTTGTTCAACAAAGCAAACATTTAAAATAAAAATAAAAAAACGGAAGAAAAAAAATACTGGATTAAATTATACTCTTATGTATTATTTCAATCGAAAACAGGTAAATTAATAATAAGAAACGGAGGACTAGTATCTCACTTCATAGAACCAGACACATAAACAGATGGTCTAGTAAGATAATGAGTAACCTGATTCGCTGATTTCTCAACAGACGACAAAGAGTGAAAATGTAACCCTTGATAAGAGTTTTATAATAAAAAATTAAAGAATCAAAATAAGAGTAATTCACCAAATTTTCTTCTAGACATTGTTTCACGAGTAGAGTATCAGTTTCCTCAACCAACCTCATTCTAATGAACCGTTCCTTTTGCCAACTAAGAGTCTCAAACACCCCTATGCTCTTGGCCAACAACGAGCTAGCCACATGGCTAAGAAATAAAGTTTTCCCAACAAGAAATTGATTCAAGTGATCATGTTGCGTCATGTCAATCCCCATCAAACTAATATTAGTGTTACATTTAATTATGTCATAATTAATACATTTTTTAAAATATTAATTAAGCAATATATTGATACACATGCAAAACACGTACACTAAATTAATATTATTAAAAACAAGAACTTTTGACTAGGACCATATATACTTGATGTCCAAGCACACCACCAAACCCATGGTCCCTCATATATTATATTATGCTTATTTTTTTAAATAAAAAGGACCATACTTGGTCTCCAAGAAAAATTGTCACTATATTATGTTGATACTAAACTAAAATCTAAATCTATCTTTACCATTACAAAAATTTGTGTTTCTTATCTTTTTATTACCTTTTTTAGACATCTTTAATTGAAGTACTTGTTTGTTCTCTCTTAAGGATCGGTTCGAAAGTTTAAGTTTGAGTTCTCTGTGATCTCAATCAACAGATTTATTTGTTTTTGCTCTTCTAAAAAGCAGATTTCAATACTGATGACAACCTCCAACACACAACAAAGCTATGACAAAACAAGTGAACTAAAAGCCTTTGATGACACAAAAGCAGGTGTCAAAGGACTTATTGATAGTGGAATTACTAAAGTACCTCAAATATTCATTCATCCAGAGGCCTTAGAAAATAAAACCACAAATCCCAAAAATACACATTTCATTTTCCCTTTAATAGACCTCCAAAACATCAGCATTAACAACAAAGAGATAGTGAAACAAATTCAAGAAGCATCAGAGACATGGGGTTTCTTTCAAGTTATCAATCATGGTATCCCCGTCCCCGTCCTAGACGAAATGTTGCGTGGGGCACGACGTTTTCACGATCAAGATATCGACGTTAAAAAGCCATACTATAGTCGAGATATTGCAAGGAAAGTTATGTACAATTGCAATTTTGATCTATTTAGTGAGAAATCTCTTGCAGCAAATTGGAGAGACTCACTTTACTCTGTCATGGCTCCTAATCCTGCTACTCCCGAGGAAATCCCCGAGACATGCAGGTACTTTTTCTATGAAATTTAACTTATATATACCGACAATCAAAAAAATATATTATACTATTAGGTACCATGAATGCTACTAATATACCTTTTTCTTGAAAAAAAAAACATTGACCATAATGATAAATTAAAAAATAAGTCAATCATTAGTACTTTAGTGCTTTTATTTAACAACCATTGCCTTCTCATAACATGTCTAATATGTCATGTCAATTATATAATGAACAATACGTTACAGCCATTAGTATTATTTATATTATTATTAATTAAAAATGTATTATAATAATATTTCATTAAATTGATTTTCATGTTATGGTGTTACATTATATTATACATTTTCTTGATATCATTTCATTATACCAGTCAAATAACATCTAGACAAACGACATGTTTATACAGAGATTTGGTAGTAGAACTTCAAATTTAACAACTACTTTTTTCATTGTTGTAGGGAAATCACAATTGAGTACTCAAATTATGTGATGAATTTGGGATACACATTGCTTGAATTATTTTCAGAAGGACTTGGTTTAAAACCAAACCATCTCAAAGAAATGGGATGTGCTGAGGGACTAGGCATTTTGTGCAATTACTACCCTAAATGTCCACAACCAGAAATTGCAATTGGCACAAGTAGACATGCTGATAATGATTTTTTCACAGTGCTTTTGCAAGATGATATTGGTGGACTTCAAGTTCTTCACAAGAATCAATGGGTTGATGTTCCTCCTACTCATGGAGCTTTAGTTGTCAATATTGGTGACATTCTTCAGGTAAAGTGTTCTTTTTACTCGTATTGGATCTTTACACGAATAGCCAGATAGATATAACGTATATTTTTTCTAGTCAGTATACGTAAGGTAACACTCATTATACATGGTAATACACATATTATATATAGATTATACATAAATACACCCTTCAACTTAACCTTATTTTATATTTATGCCCTCCAACTTTGAGTGTGCACAAGTAAGCACTTAAACTTGTATAAAGTTGAACAAATAGACACACGAGTCCTACGTGTCACAATACACGTAGAACACCACGTAAGACACAAATTTTCATGTTAGGTGTCATGTAGGACGTTTGTGTCTATTTTGTTTAATTTTATACAAGTTTAAGTGTCTACTTGTGCACTCCCAAAGTTGAAGGGCATAAATGTGAAATGAGGACATATTTATGCAGTATGTCTATATATTATATATCGACCGACTATTTTGAGTTAAATTAGTTGGGTGGACGACTATCTAGGATAACTTATTTAGCATTTTCTCGACGTTACCGAATGTTGTTTGACCTATAGACTTAATTATGTTATTTTTTTCGTAGTAATTTCGGTATAATGAACCAAAAATTGAGTGATCATCGATGAAATTTTTAGAATAAATATAAATATCTCTTTTAATGAGTAAGTTATTATAAACTTATAATGTTTTATCTCATTTTTGACTTTTCAGCTTATATCGAATGACAAATATAAGAGCGTAGTTCACAGAGTATTGGCAAATACAATTGGTCCAAGAATATCAATAGCAAGTTTCTTCAGCACAGGGCCATTTTCAACTTCTAGAATTTATGGACCAATTGAGGAATTATTATCAAAAGATAATCCTCCAAAGTATAGATCAACAACAATGAAGGACTTCTTTGAATATTCTAATAAAAAAGGACTTGATGGCAATTCTAATTTGTCTCACTACAAAATAATATGAATTTTGATATGTTGGAGTAAAAATAATGTTTTTTTTTGTTTAACCAAAAAAAAAAAAGATTATCTACCTTAAGAATAAAAAGATGTTGCATTTGTACTTTTGTATTTGTTTTTGTTTGATATAAGAAATAAGAATGTGAGATTATTTATTACGTATTTATTGCAATTTTATAATTTTAATATTATTTTCAACGTATGATAATAATGAGAGAAATAAAAAAATGCAATATTAAAGTTTTCCGAGAATTACTTATTTATATTATTATTACTTTCTTCTAAACACGCTTTGAACGGATTATATTTTCTTTCTATTAATTAATGAGTGAAATACTACTAAGAAAATATCCCATGGTCCCTCTACAATTATAAAGAAAACTCCAAATGTCACTTTTAAAAAAATTTCTAATTTTTTTAATAAAATAACTCCACTTAACTTAAACAAAATAAACTTTTAAACATTTATCATAGAATATATAGCTAACTTTAGTTATATGGATCCTTAAATTCGTAAAAAAGAAATTGAACAAGTAAATAGAGACGGAGAAAATATTATATATTTATTTATATAAAAGTATATTGATATTACAATTATCTCGTAAAGTTAAATTTGATCTTTTTTCTTTATTTATAACGGTTAAAATGTTCTTTTACTAACATTTTCTCAAGATTCAAAGTCGAAATATCTATGTAATTTTATAAACTCGATTTTTTTTTAAAAAAACAATTAATTAATTGCTGGAATATTCCTATTCCTTTCCTCTTCTCCACACGTATTTTAAACCAATTCTCCTCCATAACCAAAAACTCCATAAAAGCTCATCTTTCTTCATATTTTTTTTTTCAATTCTCAATTTATTCTCTCTCCGATCTAACAATCTGTTCATTCGGAATTCGCAGAAACGAATTTCGTTCGATTCTGATCAGGAGAGAGAATTTTTTCAAAATTTTTTTCGATTTTTTTGGACTATTTTTGCACTTTTTGTTCATCTGGGTTGATTTGGAATACGCATGTGTGTATTGATCAAGCTGGGTTTTTCTTCAATTTCAAATCTGTTTATAACTTGTTTTTTGATATTTATTCTTCATTTTTCACCTCGGATTTTTGCATTTTCTGATTCTGATAATTGCAGTATTAAGTCATTGATACTGAGATTGTTGTTAAGATTAAGATTATTAACGATTACTATTTAGTTAATTTCATCGATTTCGATTTTTTTTATTGGGTTGATTGTGGATTATCGCAATTTAGCTATGGATTCTCAAAACAAGAGTAATCGTCAGGTGCAGAGAGGTTTGTTTTCGTAAAGTTTTAATTTTTGATCTTCTCTGCAAATATAGCTTTGGCTTAACGGTTTTAACCAATTTTGACCTGTGACCCGGTTACCCGGTTACTGATAACATACCCAATGTAGCTTGACAAGTCGGGTCTGAGGATGATAGTGTTTCGGGTCAAGTATGGAGTGTAGTCCCGCTAGTTGGGTATGGGAAGGGTAGTGTGTTACAAGGCTATGAAATACAACAAAATAACATATTGAGTGTAGTCTCAGGGACTGTGGAGGATAGTATGTAGGCAATCTTTGTACCTACCTTTCGGACTACGCTACACAAGAACAACAACTACAACATACACTGTATAGTCGCACAAGTAATGTCATCTGTTAGTTTGTATGATCGATTAAATTTGAATTTATTTGAGCTGAATTAAGATGTTTGCTGTTTGATTTTTATGTTGTTCATATAAAATGTGTGTACTGCAGCATCAGAATGGAGACATTTGGTTTATTTTGTTCCTGTATTAAAAAGAGAGACTTTTAAAGTTTTCAACTTGCAAGGAATATGCTTTTTCAACTGTCAGTGATGTTACCTGTTTTCATCCTCTATATCAATAACATGTTATTAGTAGAATTTTTGGAACATGTCAGCAAACAGCAATTTGGTATTATAAAAATCGCTTTGAAGTTTTTAACTTATACAGAATATGATGGGTTTCTGTCAGTTTGACACTGCATATTTTTCATTGTTTATTTCTAACATAATAATGGGTTACTAATAGATTGTGTATGCTGGTAAGTGGTAACATATGAATTAAACTTTTTACTGGTTAGCCTCCATTTAGTAGGTGTTTTATCCCTTTTTGTTTCTAGAATAACGAGCTATCCTGCTTATCGAAGATGCCAAGTTTGCTAATTTAGTACAAATGAGTCCTTGATTATAATTAGATCTAGGGACAAGACACCCGATAAATGATAATTACAGTACTTTCATGTGTTTGGAATCAGAAGCACATGAAGAAAAATAGAGCAACCTAATAAAACCCATTGGGCCATTTTGTTTTTTGTTTTTTTTTGAGCAAGGTAAAGTTTAGGCCATTTTGTATATTGCCTATACTAATACAAAAAAAATTCACCTAGCGATTTGGCTGTCTATATGATCACTTCAGACATGATCATGTACATTTCTGTGTCTAACATTATGGATGCTTATCATTTCTTTCAAGTGAAAAAACTTTACTAAAGTGAGCTGTTTTCTCCCTAGCTCCTTGCTTCTCAAATGTTAGACGGAGGAATGCGGCTTCACCATCTGTCATTGTAATAGGAGGTGGATTTGCAGGCCTTGCAGCTGCTCGGACACTTTATGATGCATCATTTCAGGTATGCCCTGGAAATATGTATTAGTAGAAATATGACTATCTTATAACTTTTTACTTGCTGTAATGGTTACGGTGGATATATTTCATCTAGTTGATATTTTCTTGCAGGTGGTTGTGCTAGAATCACGAGATAGAATTGGAGGCCGAGTTCACACTGATTATTCTTTTGGTTTTCCTGTTGACTTGGGTGCATCATGGTAGCGAATTTTTGCTTTTTGGAATTTGTTTATTATACAGTAAACAGATGCATTTTTGCTTCCAATGGATATTGAAGTTTTAACTGGTTTAGGTTGCACGGCGTCGGCAATGAGAATCCTTTGGCACCTCTAATTGGAAAACTAGGACTGCCTCTCTATCGTACAAGTGGTGACAATTCAGTTTTGTATGACCATGATCTGGAAAGGTTAATATTCAAAGTTGTCCTTACCTATCATATGTCCACTTTCTAAAAATGCATCACATTAATGCATAAAATTCTACATATCAAGTTTATATGCTTCTGCATGTCATTATGTGGAAATCTGGAAAAATTAGAGATTGCTAGTTCTCTGAAGTGACCTTTCTAAGCATTTAAGAAAACTAACTGGCTTGTCTTTTGATTCTCCAGTTATGGACTTTTTGACATGGAGGGTAATCAAGTTCCCCAGGACTTAGTCTCAAAGGTTGGCGAGACTTTTGAGAGCATTTTGAAGGAGGCATGTTTTCCTTTCTCTATCCACCTTAAATCTCTGTGAACCATTTTTGTGAAATATCTAATTCTTTCTGTAAGGAAAGGATCTGTATTTTATAGTATCTAGTATTTTGAACATTTTCTGACTATAAGCTGACTTGCTTTGGCTGCAGACTGATCTAATTAGGAAAGAAAACAGTGAAGACATGTCTATCGGTTGTGCTATATCAATGGTTTTTGAAAGGAGACCTGATTTAAGGTCCTACTTACTTCTGTTTTTCCAGAACATTGATCACCTCTTCCCAAATCAATTAAAGAGGAAAAAAGAGAATAATTTTTCACTGAGTAACTGTAAATACAGGTTGAACGGCCTTGGTCATAAGGTGTTGCAGTGGTACCTATGCAGAATGGAAGGCTGGTTTGCTGCGGATGCAGATACCATATCACTCAAGTGTTGGGACCAGGTTAATTTCCTTTTGACTCTTTTTCTTCATTGCTTACTTGTTGGAGAATGCTTATATTCTCTTTGACTATTGTCTTCCAGAGACATTTGGACTGTTTCTAGGTCTCACCATAGTATACACCTGAAAGAACAGCTTGTTCAAAAAGAGAATCTCATTCTGTCTTTCCTGTTACCAAATGGGATGTGTCATTTGTCTAGCATAGCTCTAATTACGTAGTAAGTAAAGATATCTTGGGAATGAGAAAAAAAAAAAACTCTTGACAATGAAGGACACTTGGTTACTAGTTCTGAAGAATTATGCCATCAGTTTTATGCCTTTAGCCAGTGTTATCTTTTTTCAGAAGCTTTCATTCCAGATACTCCTTCAATCCCACAAACTCGTCATGTTGGGATGTTTAAGATGTCTGGCTCATGTTTATAGTACTGTTCCATACAAGTCTCACTTCTTTCATGGATTCGAACTAAGTTAAACAGTGGTATGATGTTTCCGTTTAACACTAACTTATCAACTACTATAGTATTTTCTTCTATTTTTACTAATACAATAAGTCAAGTTACTTTAGTAAGCTCTATGCCTAAGCAAATTACGTCACATAAAATAGGCCAAAAGACAATCTATTGATTGTTTATTTAACATTTGAGTTTTACTTGTAGCCGGTGTGAATATGTGAAGGGATTACATCAGCTCAGGGAAGTCTAGATCTCCTAATAGGCTAATACGTTTATCAAAATGATCATCTAAGATGTTCGAAGCTCTGTAAATGCCCTTGTATAAAATATGTGTGATTGTAATAATTGCTTTCCTATAAGTAAAGTGTGACAGGAAAAATATCAACTAGAGTTAGTGCAGTTTATTGACCTTGGAAATGTTGTTTGAAGTTTCTCCTTAAGATTTGTGTTTGTGCTATACAGGAAGAATTGCTTCCTGGTGGGCATGGTCTTATGGTTCGGGGATATAAGCCTGTCATCAACACACTAGCAAAAGGGCTTGACATTCGCTTAGGTCACAGGTAAGGAATACCTTCCTGACATCTCATCCCCCGAAACAAGGGACACTCCCTCATTTATTTTTGGAATCATTCTTCAGGGTTACAGAAATTGTTAGACGTTATAATGGTGTGAAGGTAACAGTTGAGGATGGGAGTACTTTTGTAGCCGATGCTGCCATTATTGCTGTTCCTCTTGGTGTTCTGAAATCAAATTGTATCAAGTTTGAACCTAGATTACCTGAGTGGAAAGAGGCTGCCATTAAAGAACTTGGTGTAGGAATTGAGAACAAGATTATTCTGCACTTTCAAGACGTGTTCTGGCCAAATGTTGAGTTCTTGGGAGTAGTTGCAGAAAGCTCATATGAGTGCAGTTACTTTCTTAATCTTCACAAAGCCACTGGCCATTCTGTCCTTGTTTATATGCCTGCTGGGCAACTGGCCCGTGACATTGGAGAACTGTCTGATGAAGCTGCTGCTAATTTTGCATTTACTCAACTTAAGAGGATTCTTCCCAATGCAACTGCTCCTGTAATGCTACACTTCCTTTTTTTGGTTCCAGTTCTTGCTCCCATGTCTCTTGGTTTTTACTTTATTGAGTTGCTCTGGAAATTTCCTTCTGTGTTTTCATGATAATTACGATATCTAACTCTTTTTTATCTTTTTCTCCTGGTCCTGATGCAGATTCAGTATCTTGTTTCTCACTGGGGTACAGATATAAACTCACTGGGATCATATAGTTATGATACTGTTGGGAAGCCCCATGATCTATATGAAAAGCTTAGAATACCTGTAGATAACCTATTCTTTGCTGGGGAGGCAACGAGTGCTGATTACCCAGGTTCTGTACATGGTGCATATTCAACCGGATTGCTGGCTGCCGAGGACTGCAGGATGCGTGTCCTGGAGCGACATGGAGAGTTGGATATTTTCCAGCCAGCCATGGATGAGGAAACACTTATTCCCATTTTGATATCCAGAATGTAACTCTTAGGTTTCTTTACACAGAAACATTTTAATTTAGTCGATACATGGGATTGAGCCATCACAGTTTGGCTTGCTGCTTAGCAAAGAATCGTTGAAACCACAAGGTTTCTAAATGTGTTTTCAGCAGCAGCTAAAACTGGGTGGATAGCCATTCCTGGTCGAAGATTTAGCATTTCCAGGTAAATTTAGCAGTGGAGGGCATTTTTCTTGTAAAATACAAAGCTGTGAATTGCAGCATGTGGTGATACTGGTTCATAATACCTCCGCGAATTGTTGTGTTTAAGAAAAATTATCTCATAGATCACCTTATTTTCGCGTAATCATGAGTATTCGTTTTCTTTTTATTTTGGCAGATGCATTACTGAATCATTTCTCAACACAAACATATAGCTGTATGCTTTGTTGATCTTCTAGTGTCCTTTTAACTACCAAATACTTGCTATTCTTTTGCCTTTTTGAAGAAATTTTCATAGATAGGTATCTGGGGAAGTACAAGGATTATGGTTAGAAGGTAGTCAAGAGTTATCTCACTTATCCTTTCATACTAGTAGTTTCTTGTTGTTCGATTTCTGTAATTATCTGTTGTTTCTTGAACTTCGATTATAGTATTATTTCGTTACTCTCTTCAAGGCCTGTCTACAGGATCTTCATCTTCTCTATTTCCAGCTTCCTTCAAACGATCAGCTGCTTTCGCGACCTACAATATTCAAGTTGAGAGTTGTAAGTATGTTACAAGTAGAGGCGAATCTAGAGTACTAACATATGGACTTACAGAAACTCAGTAGCTTGTTCAGATCCTGAGTATATATGTGAAGAGAATCACTAAATATCTATAAATGTTTTTTACTACTGAATTACCTCAGTATTCCAGTTTGTTCTGGCTGTTAAAATAAACAAGCTGACTGTTTGTAGGACAACTCCAACAATCATCCCCCACCATATTCCCTGTCAAAAAAAAACTCATTTTCTATGCATGTTGGCCTCCGACTTGTTTGAAATTGAGTCGTAGTTTTCTTTTTGTGTTTTTGATAATTATGGTGTTCAGATCAACTTGTGCTTCTAGATATCCGATTATGTTAAAAGAGGATAGAAAAAAAAACATACTGCTGCTTGCAAACTTGTTTTGAAGCCAAGAATACATCCAATTGGTAGACCAATACAATAGTAAGTAGCTAGATTGACATATGCCACCACAGCTTGCCATCCACTTCCAACAGCCACACCTAAACATTGCAAGAAATTAGGTTCAAGAAAAACTTAAGAATTTCGATAAACGATTCTGTAAATATTTTGTGTAGTATACAGACAAACTTTTATATCACAATCATCTTTTATAACAATATTGCAGTATAATGGCTAAGTTGAACCAAACGGCGTTGTTATGTAACTGTCATTTAAGTAGTATTTTCTTTTCGGTGTCAGTGCATAGAACTTAAAACTCTGTAACGTAACAGTTGTACGAAAAGCCAACATGTTAGGGACTTGTTTACCAGAGAGAATAGGCTGAATGCCATTCAACCAAACAGAAATGGCAAGTAATGGAGTCAAATGAGAAACAGCTTCAATGACTTCAGAGTCACTTGTAAAGAGTTTACTTAATCCAACTCTGAATATCAGCACAATAATGCAGATAATTGTACTGAACATGATGCTCGTCATGTTCACTACAATTATCGACATTTTAGCTACCCTCGGATGTCCTGCTCCAAGCTCATTACTAACTCGAACACTGCAGGTACGTGAAATTAATCAATACGTTAACAACAATGAGGAGGTCTAAGAAGGGTAGGATGTATGCAGGTAGACTGGTAAAGAGGTTGTTTCTGATAGACACCACAATCAATATGTTATGTAATGTTTACACGAATAGCTAGTAGGATTTACTGTTTACTTTTTCCTAAACCGATATACATATGTATTATACATACTCCGATCGGTTATCAAGAATGTAGGATGTGTGATGTATATTATACCTGGCTGCTGCTGCTAGTCCCAACATAAATTGCATATCCCAGTTCCAGTAATTCATGCTGTTATTGTCACTAAAAGTTGTGAGCATCTATGGTAACAGAGAAAGAAAGGAGTTTTTTTTTTGTTTTGTTTTTTTTATGTTTGTTTACATTACCAAACAGAGATGGAGTCAAGTGAGATTGTAGCATAGGGAAGTAGCCCTGATACAAGCACTAGGCCTTGGAAGTACCATATCTCCAAGCTACATTTCACAACAAAGAAAAAAATCAAAAATTATTACTTGATAGTATTTTTTTAGTTTTTAACTAGACGGGCCAGGCTGCTGTTTGGTACCGGGACGGGCTATGTGACACTAGATGGTCTCGGGCCTGGTCTAGTTAACAGATCACATATGCAAAAATGGCCAGTCCTTTGTATAGAGGGATTAAATAGGTTAATGCATGAGGTTTGTGGGGCCAGGTATGTCGAAAATGGTTAAATGGGCCGGATTGTGGGTCGACCCTGACCCTTGTTAGGTTTAGTTTAGAGGGAAGGGGGTTCTGGCAAATGCAAGTGTATAGTTGTTGATAGTGGCGGGTGACCGGGCTGGGCTTTCATGGATCACTAAGTAGTCCCGGGCTGGATCCTGTTTGGGCCTCTTTTGGACATTGGTTAATGCATAAGGTGGGACGGGCTGGTTAGGGAAAATGGGCCGGGCCAAGAGAGTTTGTAAGATGTGAACCATTTACCATAACATGACAGCTGAGGCAACAGTTAGCTTGAAGTAAGGCCAAATGCTATTGAAAGCATTCATAGAGAAACCAGTCCAAGTTTCTTTGCACAGGGGACTAAAAACGACGTAAACACCTTGCGCGATGACCAACAGCCACCACGAGAAGCTCTGTGCCATCGCAGCTCCGAATAAACCATATTCCAAGACATCAACCACAAGCCAAGTGATCACAACATGCACAATGAACACAGAAACCGCGATATAAGCCAACGGGTTAACAATGTTCTGAGCCTGCAGAAACCTCTGCATTGGACAACTTATAGCTAATCCATATAGCTGAAGGATCAATCCGCGCGCGAATATTTCCCCTTGCTCAGATATGGTCTCTGATTGTCCTATTGCTTTAAGCAATGGCCCTGAAAACCAGTAAGGAAATGAGAGGATAAAAGCTGCTCCAAGGTTAAGTAAAATTGCTCTTTGGCATATCACTCCCATAACTTCATATCTTTTTGCTCCATATGCTTGGCCACAAACTGTCTCAACAGCACTTGCCATCCCCAACTGTTGTCAAGAAAAGATTTGAAATAACGAGTGCATCATCGATACTTATATGAATTCCAACACTTAAAAAAAAAAAAAAAACCGTTACACTGTTAGTATATATAACTTAAATTCATACCATAACACCATAAGCAAGGCCTTGAATTCCAACACTAGCAATGGAAGCACCAGCTAACTCCAATGAACCTAAATGTCCAACAAACACAAGTGTGACAAAGCCAAGCATATAGTTAAAAATCAAGACTGTAATAACAGCTCCAGAAAGAAGCCAAAGTAGCCTTGATTCCCAAGCAAACAACTTCAGATACACCTTGAAAGACACATTTTTGTGCCCCAAGAACTCTTCGATTTCGCCTGATGACATGTCTGATAACTTAACTGTTGAGTGAAGTATACTAGGTAGCAATGGATGTTGGTTCTCCATTGTTATCTTTTGTCTCTTAAACAACAATGCAACCTTATATGCATTGAGAGGAACAAAATGTGAATATGTTTGTACAAAATTCACTAGGGTGAACAGAACAGGTGCAACTACCAGTCTTGTTTAGCTTTGTAGATCAGTAAGAAGCTTAGGTGTGGTTTATCACTGAGTGGTGAAAAAGTTAGGTAGCAAATGAATTGTTTTGGAACGGATTTTCAAGATTTGAACTTTATGAATTCGGGATTTTGTTTTAGTGACCTCAAGTGCTAATAACTACTAGATTCAAGATTTAATATTTATACATATTTAGTGAAATTTATAACAAATAAAAGGGTCAACACTAAAGCTATTGAGTTCCGTTGAACGTATAGCTTACATTATGGATCTGCTCCTTGGCTGGTTTTCCACCTAATTTTTAGTATTTGGCTTAGAGTTTTATGCAATACTAGTTTATTTTAGTACATTGGCTGGTTTTCCACCTAATTTGTAGTATTTGGCTTAGAGTTTTATGCAATACTAGTTTATTTTAGTACAAATAACTTGTCAGTATATAAAGCTTAAATCTCTCGACAATTTTAGTATTATACAAAAAGTTCTTTAATCGTGTAATCTTAAACTAAAGAGTTGTCAAAAAAACTAAAACGACTTTCTTTATTTAAGCGGAGTGAAAAAAAAAAGTAAGACAAACAAACTAAGACCAAGAGATATTATGCACTAACAAAATAAAGTTCACCAGTCTTAAAATTTGAGCACAACAACTTGTAAGTGATAAGTAATCTGTCTATTCTTAAATACAATAGGTAGAAAAGACATTGCTTCAGCTAGTAACACTATTTGTACAGTTGTCACATGAAGTTGTTCCACAGGAATAACAACAATACAACATTAAATAATTACATTGAAAATTATCTGGTTTACAAGGTTTAAATGAGATTTGACCTCATTTTTTT
Source organism: Solanum lycopersicum (assembly GCF_036512215.1). Classification (NCBI taxonomy): domain Eukaryota; kingdom Viridiplantae; phylum Streptophyta; class Magnoliopsida; order Solanales; family Solanaceae; genus Solanum; species Solanum lycopersicum. The sequence goes on along the minus strand of NC_090811.1, from coordinate 1,270,781 downwards.
TTAGGTAGAAGAAATGCATGACAAAAAATAATATTTTGATAGAACAAGGTACAAAGAATTGCTGATACCAGCAACTACATGGTACATTTACCTTAGGGATCACTTGGTTGTTCTTGTTCATTAGTAGTTTATGTTGCTCAAACTCGTCAAAATTGCCAACGAGTGTGTCTTATCCTCCAAAAGTAGTGTACGATCCAACACGGGTGCAATAACATTTTGAGAGTGTCCAAGCAACATAAATTAGTACTCAAGTGACCCCAGGGGGATCCCATTCATAATATTAAACGAATGGTTCCGGTTCATGGAATCATCGCAGCCATTGCCATTGCTAGTGATCCTCTGCGTTTTGCCAGCACTTGGTAGGTCGAGGCCCTGTTTGCCCATCTGCTGCACTTCAAGTGGAGAGAGTATCTTGATGTACCAAACACTGTTCACAAACTCACTGCAGCAAGATAGATAGTAGTTTAAAATGTAATAACTAGAATGTTTAACAAATACGCAATGGCATCAACAGAGTAACGGTTCAAAAATAAATCTACATTGTCAGTGTATCTAGTAAAATAAGCATACTTGAAAATGTGTAAGTGGGAAATATGATGATATAAAATGATAAGAGTTGACATCTTCAAGTAACTGAGCAATGCAATCGGTTGTGTATTAAGTGGAAACTACAATCAGTTTTCACTTGACCAAAAGCTGCTCATAATGTGTAAAGAGGAGCAGAAACTAATAATCGTGGAAGTTCAGAAGTGTAAACTAAAGAGGAAGCGACTACAAGTCTCTCCGTTGACGAAGTTACTGGATATGTCACCAGTCTATGTAGCTTTTTCCTCCAAGTGGTTTTAGAGGTGGTCCAATTCAAACTGTTTTTCATAGGCTGTATGAAACATCAGAAGACTATCCCAAGAACCTCACATTTCGAACTATTGGGCAAGGACAATAGTTTGACTGAAGTGGAATCTACATAGAACCACCCTCCCCCTCTCCAACGCACCCAAAAAATGTTAATGGTGGGAGCAAGCCTGCCAGAGAAAACAAGTGGTTGGGTACTTACTGCCAGGGGTCATCACCAAGGAGGAGAACATCATTCTCACGGTCAACGAATACAAGCTGCCAGCCTGATCTCTCAGGATCCTCCAACAGGCCTTCAAGGCCAAACATGCGAGCAAGCTCACTTCGCAGCTCATTATAGCTGCTAAATTTGGAGATATCCAGTGATCGTCCAAAGGACTCTGATTTGTAAACCTGCCAGAACCAATAAACATGAATCAAGACATTATTGGCAAATATTCCCAATTTTAGACAATTTTTTTAATATAAAAAGATGTGCCATAAAATCATCAGTAATAAAAGATACCATATTTTTTCTGGCAAATTTACACTCACCTTAACAAAGGTTTCTGTAAGTGAGTTTGCTTGATCCACATTTTCTGAGGACTGCAAGACACCTGATTCATCTACACAACTTGATGTCGTCATGTCTGAATTAACGGGATACTCGCCACCCACTGTACTTGTGAAGGTAGAGGTAGCATAAGGCACAGGTAAAGATCCGTTCTCCGGACTGTTACCCTTCAGGTTTGACATACCATTAACTCCAAATAGCGCATTGTTTTGGCTAACTGCTACAGCTTGATAATCCAAAACTTGTCTGCCAGGATTTGGTGAAAACAAAGTGGAAAAATCTGAGACCTTAGTATTAGGCACCGTCAAAACTTCAGCCTGTGTCACCATGTATGGAGCTTGTGAAGGGATCTGAGATTCTAGAGCAATTCGCTTTGATGATGAGGAAGGAGACACTAGAGAGTTGGTCTCAGGCATGTTCAGGGAAGTGGATGCTCCATTACGGGAAAATGAGCTCAGGAGACTTTGCATGGTGGAACTGTTGTTAGATGTATTAATATGATTACCAACTAAATCAGAAAATGTTTGTTGAGAACCCGTTGAACCTAGGACCTGTAAATGAGAAAGCTGTGACTGAGTAGCTGAACACAATTGAGCCTTGGTTTGCTGCTGATCTTGACGCTGTACTTGATGGGGTTCCTGTAGTTGTTGATCATGATACAATCGCTGGCGCTGCAACTGTTGCTGCTGAGTATTATAAGATTGGTGGCACTGCAATTGCTGCTGCAGCATCTGTGCCTGAGATATTAGTTGGTTCTCCGGGAGGCCTTGGAGGAAAGTATGTTGCAAATTGGATGGATGCAAAAGCTGGCTCTGAATCGAAGATGCTGAAGTACTAGGGATATGTTGGAACTGCATAAGTGGCTGATTTGCAAGCTTAGAAGAATCTAATGCTGCCATTGCTTGCAAAATGTCAGGCTGCAAACCTAGCATAGAAGCATCGAACCTTGGCTGCATGAATGGAGTAACACCAAATCCCTGGAAATTAAGTGATTGTATCCCCTGATCACCCATGCCACCATGCAGCCATGGAAGCTGAGAATTCATAGTCATATCACCATTTGATAGACCTAAATGGATGAGAAGATAGTGAAGAGTTAAAATTACAACTGAATCAAATTGATGATTACAGATATCCCCGGTAAGAACAGCAAAAAATATATCAGACCAGGAAATGAAGGCAGTCCAGGTGGCCATGGCCGCTTCAACCTAAGGGAGAAAGGAGATGGATACATTGGAAATGTTGTCAGAGGTTCAATTTCCCACAGTGAAACTCTAGGCTGCCTCTCCCCTGCAGTTGATTCATCCCATCCAACCTGCATATTAAGAGGATCGAAGATGAAATTCTAAACCAAAATGGACATCATGCACATGAGAAATCCTCAAGTATTAAAAGGATTTAAGCAGCCATAGTTTCAATGTATTATTTAGTACTAAATGACCACCTGCTATGAACTAACCTTTACAGACTGCCAATGAGAATTTGGCCAACGAACAGGATCTAGATCACCGATGCCAGTAATTGTGCCCATATACCTGAGACCAAAGATATTCACATAATTAAACTATTTGTATCAATTAGAGAGAAAAGGGGATGACAAACAGAAAAGAGAGTTATCTTCTTCTCTTGTGAAATTATCACGAACTGTGGCAAAAGTAGAAGGCAGAAAAACTGAATATAAACAACTCTAATTCTTTCCTTTTCTGATAAAAAACATAAACAACTCTGGAACTCGGATCATCCTAGATTGAAACTAATTTAACATAGCATATCCATTTCTTCCAAACAGGATTAGTAACCACAACGTTTTTTGAAGAGGAGAAATTTAGACAGCAGCTCCATCCAAAATTATGCTCTCCTACTCTCCTAACATTTCCCTTATTTTAACAAGAACATTTTTAGACGAAATTGGCTATAATTTTCAAAGATGCCTTGAAATACTTTCACACCAATAACTATTGAGAAATTGGTACTAGCCCCTGGCCCACCCCCTCCCATTTCAATGTAATGTCCCTCCTTATCAATAAAAGATTTGATTCTCCAACTGACCTTGTAATTTGGAATGCTTGCAAAAAAATTCTAGGAGATTATACCTACCTACGGATGCTTGATTCTTCTGTTTCAAATAGCATTCGGAACCTCATGCCAACAGAAACTCGCGTATGATACACTGCTTTAGCATACTTGGCGAGAGGTATGACAAATTCTGATGGACAAGCCCTGAAATTGCAAAGATAAAATGTCAATGTGAACTTAAGTCCATTAGTAAACTAGAAATGCAGCCTTTACCTTGGATTGAAAAATATTGTAAACCGGCTATTTGTTGCAGCTGCATGAGCTGCAGCAGCTAGAAGACCAATGTGCATGCTATCACTTGACAATACCGAGGAAGGTAAAACAGTTTGCGGACGATTGGCACGTCGTATCCCCAAAAGTAATTGATTATTTTCATTCCTGATGGGAGATGACAGAATTTAGCCAGATTAAATTACAATAATAACAATATATCCAGTGTAATTCCACAAGTGGGGTCTGCACAAACCTTACCCCTACATTGTGAAGGTAGAAAAAATTGATCTAAAAAATTGAGAGGGTGAAACAAGAGAGTTTATTGATTGCAAAATGAAGCAAGAAGTACATCAGCACCCATCACCCAATATAGGAAGCATGCTGATAGGTAAAAATTGTTAAACAGTCCTAATCTTCATGAACTTAAAATATTATACTTGGCTGTAAAATATCCGAGCAGTAAATATTTAACTTTCTCAAGTATACAACACAAACGTGGAGATTTCAAATGTTTGCGCATTATATCAGGGAAGGAAAGACCATAGGCAAATGTAACAGACCCCACAGAACCACCTGCTCAATGTGCACCTTTTCAGGAAAGACAAATAATAACAAGTTTATTCAATCGGCAGCCTCATTGGATATACAAGACGAGCAACAGAACAGTCACTATCATATCCGCAGCTCAGATAAATACAATTTATGAACACATATACACATCAACTGTGAGTCTTAAATGGTTTACAGAAACTTCTAAAGAAACTGCAATAGCTAGGATAATATTTATCTACCAGATAAAGATAACTGAGTCGCCTGCAACAAGTCTCTTCGCACTTACAAACACACTCCATCCTGTCGTCAGGAGATGCCTCTTTGGTTGGCCTAAGTACGAGGAATTACATCATTAGTGTCCAATTTCATAAATCATAGCACTGCAATTAGAAATTGTCAACACTAGAATCCAGAACCTCTTGCCTAACAATAAAAGGCTAATAACTAGGAAAAAAATCAGATTGCATCCATAATGAATCCACGTCAGAGGAAAGAGACAACAGAACCTAAGTCAAAACAATCATACATTACTGCACTAGGTTCTTCATATAATTTAAGAGATAAACATAAATTCTCAATATGCAACTTTTTCTTTGTGTCATTTTCAGTGCTTTAGAAGCTAAATGAAAAGGGTGAAGCTTCTTGGTTCTAAAAAATAAAAGGTTAACAGAGTTTTAACCACCAGTACAACATATTATATAGTCACTAGCTCACTCTGCAGAAGGTCTATTCGGCCAGGGAACTGAGTCACTCATCCATTGGTGTAGTCATCGCATTTATCACAGTAAGATCAGTTTTTACAGCTGGGAATTGGCATTCAGAATTTGTTTTTGTTTTTTTGAATGGTAACATAAGGTATTCAGAATTAGTTTTTAGAAAGAATCGGAGGTCAGTAAGTATATTGGTTGCATCATAAACTTCCCTCCACAATGTAGTAAATTCAAACTTCATACAATAATGCAGGTATATAAAATCCCTAAGAACTTCCAAGATAGTCAATTTAAATCAAGGTACCAACCACCATGACAACATTGTAACAAAGCCTTCTACTGAAATACTACTCTATCAACTCTCTGAAAAGAAACTAACCGCGAAATATATGCCGGAACTTCCATTCATTTCCATGAAGATCTTTACCAATCAACTCTTGCACAGGAGGCTGTTGCGAGTAATCCTACAAAAGAAAGATAAAACTTAAGTCAGTCAACACCTCAAGTAACCTCAAGTAAAAAGAAAAAGGGAAAAAATGCTGATGAGTGCAACTGATGGGACCTACAAGAGGAGGGAAAACTTTTTCTGCAGCACGTCGAGGGACAGAGAATCCACCATGGGTACTGGTATCGCTTGCAGTCAATGTTTTGCAGAAATAATTACTTGGTTGTTTACTTAGGGTCCCAAGTTCAGCTGGTAGAAGGCACACATCTTTTTGCTCTTGCTATGGAGAAATAGTCAATTAGCACTTACAAATAATTTTGAAACAAAACGAATGAATTGATAAATGTAACATACTGGAGTTAGTGGCTGCAGAGTCATTTGAGCATATACTTCATCAGTCTCAACATCTGCCTGTAATTTAGAAATTCTTCAATCTCTACCCACCGATGACACTCCAAAACATATGATTGTCACAACAAAGACAACGAATAGGGTCTAACTTACATCCATGGTCACATTGTGTAGCTGACAAATAAGTTGAGGTGGTAATCCAGGATAGCTAGGGATATGACCATTTATTTCCTTGTTTGTGGATGCCGCAACCTGTAAGACTTTCATAAAGATTAAGGTGCCAACCACTAGTCTACAAGCTACACAAACTAAAAAACCAGTACCAAGTATTTCAACCAACGTCATTTCACCAATAAATAAGAGAAGTTGTAGGAATCCAATGGATCATTCTATTCTTTGTTGCATCGAAAACTAGCCAAACAACATCTTAATTCCAAATAATGCACACTTGTATCAAGAGCAAGATCAAATCTAGGAAACAGCTAGATGAAAGAATCTCACAAATTAATAAAACAGAACTGTATCAACAACTTAATAATGTTTTTATCCATAACATAGCTCGGCTCTGTTCGCCAAGATGAATAATGTCACTGGAATTACTTGGTTCTCCAGATTTAGAAAGAAAGATTTATGTCCTACTCCTACTTCCGACACGTATGGGCAACAAAAATACATAAGCACAACATACCTGGAAGTGTAAACATAGTTAACCCCTTCAACTACAAGCTCAAAGACTCCAGAAGGCATGACTGACAGACATCAAAATTACAAAATAGCAGCATACCTCATGAGGCACAGGTTAAATTTAAAGGTTATTTATACCCATAGCTCACCATTAAATGAAAGGAAAAAAAAAAGAAGTTTTAAGTTCAAATGGAGAATCACCATGAAGAACCAGAACATAAGAATTTACTACCAACCATGTCAAAGACCTATGCTTTAATTAACTTTATGAGTTTATGGCATAAACAATTTCTGCCGCGGGGAATCTTAGTAGATCAGTTGGTTCTATCTTCCCTTCCTCTATCCCCATTTCATAAAAATATAAGTTCCACTACTAACCTGCTCACTATGCCCTTGAGGAAAATACACAACTCTGGTTCCTACATGTGGAAGAGAGACCAGTGGCCCTGCACAAGCATGCCACAGCTCTGAATTCAGGCTTTTCTTCTCCCCTGCTGCCATAATCAAACATCAAAAAATGTTCACTCCCAAGTTAAAAAATTAAAATTACTCACCATACATTACAAAAATACTTCAATTCAAGCTCAATAAACAAAAAATGAAAAATATTAACAAGGCAGAAACAAAACACACCTTCCTCAGGCTGAGAATTGAAGCCAGAAGTAGATACCTTCATTCCCTCAAATCAACAAACTCAAAAAAAGTTAAAAAGGAAAAGCCCCAAATATATATAAAAGAGCTAAAAGAAAGCTAAAGATGAAAACTTTAGCACTAGTCTGCCACCCCCCACCCCCCACCCTAAACAAAAACCAAGAAGCAGGCAAACATATTTCTTATCCAACCCCACTTCCACAACTAAACACCACCAATGTCAGCTCCTTCATACTTGTCCTAGATCACTGAAAAAAAATCAAGAAAACACCCTTTTCTCCAAAGAAACTACAGAACCAACTAATTACATCAAAACTAAAACAGATCTTCAAATTCCCAAGTAAAATCTTGAAACCCTAAAGGAAAAAAGCACAGTAAATCAAGCAGCTTTTTTGGTACAGATCTTTCTTTCTCTTTTTTTTTTTCAGTGAGACTCTGTTCAAGTATTCAAAGCAGTAAAGAAAGAAAGAGGGTTCCTCAAAAGATTTGCAGGAAGATTATAGAAAGTGATAGATTGCTGAACTGTTAGCTCAATCTAGGGAAACTACTGTTTTAGTCTTTACTAGTAATAGTACTACTTGTATAATTTATTATTCCTACTTTATTGTAGTATTAATATATGAATTTACTCATTTAGTTGATCGACGAGTAATTGATGGGATGACTAACGGGGTTGGGGTTATTAGTTTCATTGTAGGAGAAGGTATCAAATATATAGGGGGCGGACGCAGAAGCAGTCATTGGCCTGGCTATTGTTTCATCAATTTACCGTAACAGAAAATCAACTCGTATCAATCAATCAAATTTGTTGAATAATTAATATTAATCATCTAGATTCTAATATTGAGAAATCTATTTTAATTTGCATGTTTACTACGTAAAGTATGATCTTGTTTGCAAAACATAAGAAGTAATCGACTCTATAGCTTCTTCAATAAACGCTGGTTTTTCGATCAAGTTTTGAATGACTTTCTAGTCAGATCGTTCCTGCGTTTCGGATATGAAGTCTCCTTCGAAGCTTTAGACAAAGGTGCTATTGAGATATTGGGCCCTTATGGTATCTCGTACACATTCCGACGACTGGCCGAGCGAGAGTTGTCATAACTTGTGTCAGAATGAACGACTTTGCAGGAGCCGATGACTACTATGATTTGACGAATTACATAACCACGAACGAGAAAGTGGCATGAGAGAAACCATATATTCGGAGAACGCAAACCTTTTTAACAATACAATGCTAAGGGTACTAGATGGACAGGAGTGCAGGCTAGACGCCAAGTACGGAGAGGTTCTTAACAAAACAAGAAATGTACCTATTGTTTTGATAGCAAATCAAATTCCAAGCAAAATGAGAAGTTATGGACCCATGCACGAAAGGGTCATGAGGCTCAGGTTTAATTCAAGAATAGCCAACATAAACGAAGAAAGATTGATTTTAACCCTCAAAGGATGCATAGAAAGAAGAATAAAAAAAGACCAAAATCAAGGAAAGGAAGAAGAGATCAAATATAACCAGGAAACTGCAATAGTATTTGAAAAAAAAGAACAGAATGAAAAGCAGGGAACGTTTATATAATTCTTCCCCTGTATTTATGGCACTACACAACACTATAGCCTTTGTAGGCCGTTTGTAGCTATAAGCTTTAGGTATGTGTCACAATGTGACAGAGAAAAAAAGTTCCCTTGGAAGTTTTTGAGGTATCAAAGTGTGGAAAGAAGACTCTGTTAGTGAGTCTCCCTTTCATACTATTGCTTTCTCCATTTCCCATTTGATGCTATTTATCTGTTATCTCTAAATATCAAATATCGAATCATTGAATATATATAATTTTAGAATAAGATTATAATTTAATAAAAAAAATTATTGGTGGATAGTAACAATCATATTGACGGAGGTGATTGATGTTATAGTGACTGACGTGTGATGGTAACAGTTAATAGTATTGATGGTGATTAGAAGGTGGAGTTGGCTATTGCTGGTATTTGGTGGTGGTGTTTGAAATATGTGTAGTGATTGATGATAGTTATGATGGTGGAGATGTTTGGTGTTGTGGTGACTGATATGATAGTAATAACGATAATTGTGATGGTGAAATGGATCGGTGTTAGAAGTTGATATAGTGTTAGAAGAAATGATGTGCGAAAAATGTGTGACGGATAACAGTGATGTTGGTGGTAGTTGGTGTGGTGTTAATTGTGAGTAAGGTGATAGTTAGTAGTACTTAGTAGAGATTGGTTGCAACAGTGAGTGTGTTTGATAGAGGTGGTGACACTCATAGTGATGACTATGAATATAATTATAACGATGAAGGTGATAAATGTTTAGTGATTAACAGAGTGGCGTAAATAATTGGCTATGGTAAAGGGCCGTTAAAGTGGTTGTGATGACAAATGTAGTTGATAGTGGCGATTTATATTGGCCACAACAATTGTTATTGTGATAAGCAGAGGTGGCAGTCCGAGGGTGCTCAAGTCGTAGGAAAATTATGTTGTATATATTTAAAGAATATACATTAATAGTTGGACATCCTTGACAAAAGTTATGTTTTTGGCACAATGGTAATGAGTGTTTATTGAATGAAGGAGTTTCAGGTTTGAACCCGAAATATCACAATTTTTTAAAAAATATTGACAGCTACATACCATTATTCTTGGATACCCTTAATAAAATTTCTGACTCTGCCACTAAGAAGTGGTTATTGGTGATGGTCGGTGGTTGTGGACAAATAGATGGTGAAAATTATTCACACAAAATACATCTTAATGATATCGAAAAAAGACCTAGAATACCCTCAAACTATTGGAAATACTACAAAACTACCATTCATCTATCTATTAACTCCCAAACGTCTTTGTCATCCACTTATTGACTCCTAAATTTCCTTGTCATCCACATTTGAGTCAAATATTGACCACTTTTATAATTGATTATAATTTAAATAATTTTTTTTTAAAACCATCTATTGATTACAATATAATTATTTAAATTAATTTACAAATCCATCCATTACTGATTTACCTGATCAAAATTAACTAAAATCGACCCAAATTAACTACATCCATTGATTAAAACAAATACTCATTTCATTCTCAACATTTCGCTTCTTTTCCAGACCTATCTCCCAAATATATGTGTCTACGATCTCAAAAAAACTCTACCTAAAGATACTCATATATCACCATACATATGTGTATTCAGGTAGTATTTTTCGAGATCATATGCTACTATATTGGGGAAGAAGGTCGGAAGACAAAGTAAAATATTGAAAATAAAGTGTGTATTTGTTTTAATCGGCGGGTAACATAATTGACGATGGTACAGTTAATTTGGGTCGGGTGTAGTTAATATGGGTCAAGTACAATTAGTAATGGGTGGGTTAATAAATCAATTTAAATAATTGATTGTAATCAATAGATGATCGTCACATATTTTTAAAAGTTATTTAAATAATAATCCGTTATAAAAGTGTTCAATATTGAACCTAAATGTGGATGACAAGAGTATTTGAGCGATAGTAGGTGGATAACAAGGGTATTTGAGAGTCAATAAGTGAATAAATAGTAGTTGTATACCATTTTCTATAGTTTAAAAATATTTTAAGCTTATTTAGATATTTTTCATTCTAAAGCGTAACTGAGAATGAGGTTTATTTTTTACTTATAACAGATTTATATAGTTTAATTCTTTTAAAACAAATATATTGAACAAAAATAATGATAAGGTTTTCTGTTAAAATTGACTTTAGGCTACCGATCTTAATTAGCCACTCAGATACATCTCATTTGTCCCTTTCTAAGGTTTCTATCTTTTTTGCTCATTTGGTGATTCGAATACATAATCTCTTAGAATTGGAGGCAAGAGATACTCCGCCCAACTTCCTCTTATTCACCAATATACATTTATCGAATATCTGTCTAATCTTAGATTTATGTTATAAAATTTTATATTTAAATAAAACACTTTTTAATAAAAATAATTATATATATACAAGACTCTCGAACCAAAATCTCTCATTAAAAATTAAAAAAAAATCCTATCATTTCACCGTAATCTTTATTAATATACGAAATTATGAATAAAAAATGAATTTTGGTATCAACTAGGTTATATAACTTAGATACATGAATGTTAGCACATGAGGAGCTAAGGAGGAAAATGACTTGAATCTAACTTAGCTAGCGTTTGGCCATAGATTTCCAAATATTCTTGGCAAATATTATTTGAGTGAAAATTTGGGTGAAATTTCACCATGTGTTTGGCCATAAAATTTGGGAAATATATTTCACCTTTTTAGAAAAATATGATTTATACACACAAGTTTTAAAAACTATCAAAATTAACTAAAAGTTTGTATTATAAGTCAATGAATGTTCGTTACAACAATAACAAATAATGTCCATGACACTAAAGCAATGTGGTAATTTGGAGTGAGTGCAACAAGAATTATTTCATACATCGTGAAGTAGACAAAGTACATGACTTTGTTACCTAAAGCCAATTTTTAATAATTTTCATCAACAATCATATCATTATTTAATATTCACTACATATTTCATCACTATTTTGGTGTTCACGTAAAAAATGATGTAATACAACGCAAACAACTACTAGAGAGGGTGTTTTTGTAAAAGATAAAAGATTGGGGTAAAATTTTAATTTTTAAAATATCCCAAATAATGAGATTTGACCCAAATACTAGAAAAAACTAGTATTTGGAAATTTGGGATATTTGCCAAAAATATTTGTCAAATAATGACAAATTGTATGGACAAACATTATTTGCCAAATTTTTCCCAAATATTATTTGGAAAATTTATGGCCAAACGGGCCCTAGTGTTGCATGTGTGCACTCAAAAAGAATAATATTTTTTTAATCCTTGTTAGTTTGGACCAATAATGTAGAAGCATGTTTTAAATATATTTTTACTCTTTTAAGAAAAATATTTTTTATACATAAATTAATTTATTATCTGTAAAATTATATTGAGTATATTATTGTTAATGTTATTGTAAAATTCTTTTGCAACTATAAGTTATAAGAAAATGTGAATATTCATGTATTATTCCTTGTTGGTCTTAAAAAATGCAGAAAACTATAAGATGATTATCGATTCATATATATAAATTCATAAAAAAAAACTAATTTTGAATTTTACATATTACATTAAGGGATCAAGAAAATAATGAAGTTTGTTAGTATTACATTGAGGGATTAGAAAGGAGGAAGGGGAATAATGAGAATTAAACTCACAATAATTGTGTGGTTGATTTCAATTAATACAACTAGACAATAACATATTTTTAAATTTATCTGTATCAGGTATTTATATAAAGTTGCACTAAATCAGCATAAGTGATTTAACAAGGTAATAATTTGTATATGTTGTTGTAATTAATTGAAAAAGATATACGTGTAAACACATAATATATATTTATTAATTTGATATAAACACCATGAGAAAATTACTATTCGATCAAAGGTGGACCTGCACCTATAAGTGAAACCGCACATGCATGCGTTAATTTCGAAAAAATCATATATATATATATATATATACATATTTATCTTGAAAAATTGATAAAAACTAGTATATTGTGTATATATTTAATGTGTATATATAGAATAGTGCAACTATTATATTATATATGTGTGTTTATAGTATATATTATAAGTAGTAAAATTTAAGGAATCCCATAGTGTAATTGAATAATTTCATTCTGTCCCGACAAATTTAGTATTTACAAAAAATCCCTTAAATTTGTTGAGCCGTGATACTTTAGACTCTAGTGATACATGGTAAATGATACATGGTAATTTTAAACTGTTGAGAAAAAAAGGGGAAAAAATGGTACAGTTAATGTTGTTAATAAAACAGCGAAATTTACGGTAACATATCATTAATCAACATAAAATCAGCACTTAATTGGATATTAATTTCAAATTTTGAAAAACAAAGATTATATCATCTATTTTGAAAACAATTTTTTTGAACAATCTGTTAAATTTCGAACTACAGTAATTTTATTGTTGTTATAGTGGATTTTTCAAGATGAATACTTCGATTTTGATGAGACATTCCGGAATTTGGGTGAACGAATTGCAGAATGAAAGTTACAAAATCGACGGAATCGTTGTTGGAGATCCAATTTCGTATCTAATACATGTATCAGAAACATCGACTAAACAATATACACACTGATTCTATATGTATCATTAAGTACAGTTGATGACGTATTTATTAAACTTAGTGAATGATACATTATGACAATTTTCAAAACATGTATCAGTACATCAACTAAACAACTAATATCTTACTGATACATGATATCAGTTTTCAGAAATTCATACTATATGCAAAACATGTGATACATATCTACTATATGTATCAGTGAATTGACTAAACACTGTACACACTGATTCTATATGTATCATCAAGCACAGTTGATGAACCATTTACTAAACTTATTGAATGATACATTATAACAATTTTTAAAATTTCATTATACATATAAAATATTATGATACACAACAAATTCATATATCAATTCACCATCTAAAACACCATACACACTTATTCAAATGTATCGGCAAGCACACTAGATTCCTTAAAATTTTTACTAATTTCAACAACAGTTTTAAGTACCAAAATACTAACCCGAGACAATGTAGGCCTAACAAACTTTAACTCTTTGAGGATTGGGATGAGATGAAGATTGTCTACTTGTTTTTATCAACTTAACTTCTTCTAAGGCAAGAGGCACTGGTTCTTATGTTTTTGGTGTGTAAGCAAAAGATATGGAAGTAAGAACAAAACGGTAGAAAGATATGGAAGTTATCCTGCTTCCTGATTTTTTGAATTTTGAAATTCAAAATTTCAAAATTTGATCTTTTATTTAAAATTAATTAAATTTAACAATTCAAAATCAAAAAGCTGATTAAAAGGTTGAGTGTTTAAATGGATAAAATTTAAAATTCAAAAACTAATTTAAGAGGTTGAGTGTTTTAATGGAGAAAAAATAGGCATTAAAATTGGTAAATGTGTATTATAGGAGAGAGAGTGTAATGTATCTAAAAAAAAAGGAATTATGTAATATTTAAAAAAAGTAGGAAAAATTAGAGAATATAAAAATTATAGTTGTGTATTTAAGTTATTTTTCCATTTGAATGATAGAAAATCGATAGATGCATAGAATATTGGACAAAAGACAGAAATCACATACTTTTAAAGCAAAATTATCATTTGTCCCTTATAAGTTTATAATGACAAAAATCCCTCAAATGATACAATAATATAAGCGCTGATACACTAATCTTATGCGCGAGATACATTAATTGTTAAGTAAGATACATTACATTTTATACATGATACACTAATCTGATGTACATTTTTTACATAATACATTAATTTGATACGCGAAATACATTAATTTGATTTGTGAAAAACAGGGGATTTTAGAAATTTGTAAAAACTAATAAGGGATAATGGTAATAAGAGAACTTAAATGTGGGATTTCTGTCATTTATCCTATAATATTTTTCACTAATGGGCCTTTGGTCCCGGACTTCGTTGTAATTTGGAAAAATTACATAAATTAATACATTTTCAAAAATAATTGCTGGTTTTAGCGATACTTTTTGTTTATTACCATTTATAGCAATATTGTGATAAATTTGTAAAGTGAACTATGTATGCACTATATTTGAATTATAATTGTTTTTGAAATATATTATGTTTGTTTGGTAAAAAATTATCGTATTATAAGTGTATTAAAATGTGTGATAAATGTATTATCCATCATTAAAACTTGTATTATATGTGAATAATAAACTGTTCTTTGTAATATGCATTAAACTTGTATTATAAATAAATTAAAAGTGATTAAATAAAAAAAATGTTATTGCTATAAATGATAAATATTTTTTTATTATGATATATTTATAGTATTAAAAAATATTATCACATTGTATATTTATGTAAGTTTTCCTTGTAATTTGAATGAAATTATATCGGATTGTGACCCATGAGACAAGTGTATTGGGCTTAATGGGTCGGGTTTTGGTTTGGTGGGCCAAAAATACCGGAATACTTCTTTAATCATCATTTATAAATTCGAAAGTTTGAGTCAATTATCAATAAAGTGTAATGTTATCTATTTAATTTTGATATAATTATACAATAGATTGATTACATTTTATTATTTATATGTATACTTATAATGTATACTATAAACACATATATAATAGAATAGTTGCACTATTTTATATATATACACTAAATATACACGCAATATATTAGTTTTTGTCAATTTTTCAAGATAATATGTATATATACATAATTTTTTTCGAAATTAACGCGTGCATGTGCGCTTTCACTTATAGGTGCAGGTCCACCTTTGATCGAATAGAATTTTCTCATTGTGTTTATATCAAATTAATAAATATATATTATGTGTTTACACATATATCTTTTTCAATTAAATACAATAACATATACAAAATTATTACCTTGTTAAATCACTTATGTTGATTTAGTGTAACTTTATATAAATACCTGATAAGATAAATTTAAAAATATGTTATTGTTTAGTTGTATTAATTGAAATCTCCCACACAATTATTGTGAGTTTAATTCTCATTATTTCCCTTCCTCCTTTCTAATCCCTCAATGTAATACTAACAAACTTCATTATTTTCTTGATCCCTTAATGTAATATGTAAAATTCAAAATTATTTTCTTTTATGAATAAATATATATGAATCGATAATTATCTTTCGGCTTAAGTTAGTTTTCTGCATTTTTTAAGACCAACAAGGAATAATACATGAATATTCACATTTTCTTACAACTTATAGTTGCAAAAGAATTTTACAATAACATTAACAATAATATACTCAATATAATTTTACAGATAATAAATTAATTTATGTGTAAAAAGTATTTTTCTTAAAACAATAAAAATACATTTAAAACATGCTTCTACATTATTGGTCCAAACTATCAAGGATTGAAAAAATATTATTCTTTTTGAGTGCAGTCATGCAACACTAAATTAGATTCAAGTCATTTTCCTCGTTAGCTCCTCATGTGCTAACATTCATGTATCCAAGTTATATAACCTAGTTGATACCAAAATTCATTTTTTATTCATAATTTCGTATATTAATAAAGATTACGGTGAAATGATAGGATTTTTTTTAATGAGAGATTTTGGTTCGAGAGTCTTGTATATATATATAATTATTTTTATTAAAAAATATTTTATTTAAATATAAAATTTTATAACATGAATCTAGGATTAGACAGATATTCGATAAATGTATATTGGTGAATAAGAGGAAGTTGGGCGGAGAATCTCTTGCCTCCAATTCTAAGAGGTTATGTATTCGAATCACCAAATGAACAAAAAAGATGAGAGACCTTTAGAAAGGGGCAAATGAGATGTATATGAGTGTCTAATTAAGATCCGTAGCCTAAAGTCAACTTTAACATAAAACCTTATTATTATATTTGTTCAATATATTTGTTGTAAAAGAATCAAACTATATAAATCTGTTATAAGTAAAAATGAACCTCATTCTCAGTTACGCTTTAGAATGGAAAATATCTAAATAAGCTTAAAATATCCTTAAATTATCGGAAATGGTATACAACTACTATTCATTCGCCTATTGGCTACCAAATACCATTGTTATCCACCTACTGTCTCTCAAGTACCCTTGTCATCCATATTTAGGTTCAATATTGATCACTTTTTATAACGAATTACCATTTAAATAACTTTTAAAAATATGTGACGATCATCTATTGATTACAATTAATTATTTAAATTGATTTATTAACCCACCCATTACTAATTGTACTTGACCCATATTAACTACACCAGACCCAAATTAACTGTACCATCGCCAATTATGTTACCCGCTGATTAAAACAAATACACACTTTATTTCCAATATTTTACTTTGTCTTCCGACCTTCTTCCCCAATATAGTAGCATATGATCTCGAAAAATACTACCTGAATATACATATGTATGGTGATATATGAGTATCTTTAAGTAGTGTTTTTTGAGATCGTAGACAAATATATTTGGGAGATAGGTCTGAAAAAGAAGTGAAATGTTGAGAATGAAATGAGTATTTGTTTTAATCAATGGATGTAGTTAATTTGGGTCGATTTTAGTTAATTTTGATCTGGTGATGGATGGATTTGTAAATTAATTTAAGTAATTATATTGTAATCAATAGATGGTCACCATTTATATAAAAAAATTATTTAAATTATAATCAGTTATAAAAGTGGTCAATATTTGACTCAAATGTGAATGACAAGGAAATTTAGGAGTCAATAAGTGGATGACAAAGACGTTTGGGAGTTAATAGATAGATGAATGGTAGTTTTGTAGTATTTCCAATAGTTTGAGGGTATTCTAGGTCTTTTTTCGATATCATTAAGATGTATTTTGTGTGAATAATTTTCACCATCTATTTGTCCACAACCACCGACCATCACCAATAACCACTTCTTAGTGGCAGAGTCAGAAATTTTATTAAGGGTATCCAAGAATAATGGTATGTAGCTGTCAATATTTTTAAAAAAATTGTGATATTTCGGGTTCAAACCTGAAGCTCCTTCATTCAATAAACACTCATTACCATTGTGCCAAAGACATAACTTTTGTCAAGGGTGTCCAACTATTAAGTGTATATTCTTTAAATATAGAATTTAACATATATATACAACATAATTTTCCTATGACTTGAGCACCCTCGAACTGCCACCTCTGCTTATCACAATAACAATTGATGTGGCCAATATAAATCACCACTATCAGCTATATTTGTCATCACAATCACTTTAACAGCCCTTTACCATATCCAATTATTACCGTCACAGTCACTAAATATTTATCACCTTCATCGTTATAATTATATTCATGGCCACCACTATGAGTGTCACTACATTTATCAAACACACTCACTGTTGCAACCAATCCCTACTAAGTACTACTAACTATCACCTTACTCACAATTAACACCACACCAACTACCACCAACATCACTGTTATCTGTCACACATTCTTCGTACATCATTTATTCTAACACTATATCAATTTCTAACACCAATCCATTTCACCATCACAATCACAACACTATATCAACTTCTAACACCGATCCATTTCACCATCACAATCACCGTCATTACTATCATATCAATCACTACAACACTAAACATCTCCACTGTCATAATTAACACGCACTAACTATCATCAATCACTACACATATTTCAAACACCACCACCAAATACTAGCAATAGCCAACTCCACCTTCCAACCACCATCAATACTATTAACTGTTACCATCACACGTCAGTCACTATAACATCAATCAGCTCCGTCAACATGATTTTTACTATCCACCAATAAATTTTTTTATTAAATTATAATCTTATTCTAAAATTATATATATTTAATGATTCGATATTTGATACTTAGACATATAAGATAAATAGTATCAAATGGGAAATGGAGAAAGCAATAGTATGAAAGGGAGACTCACTGACATAGTCTTCTTTCCACACTTTGATACCTCAAAAACTTCCAAGGGAACTTTTTTTCTGTCACATTGTGACACATACCTAAAAGCTTATAGCTACAAACAGCCTACAAAGGCTATAGTGTTGTGTAGTGCCATAAATACGGGGGAAGAATTATATAATATAGTATTATATATTAATACTACAATAGAGTAGGAACAATAAATTATACAAGTAGTACTATTACTAGTAAAGACTAAACCAGTAGTTTCCCTAGATTGAGCTAACAGTTCAGCAATCTATCACTTTCTATAATCTTCCTTCAAATCTTTTGAGGGACCCTCTTTCTTTCTTTACTGCTTTGAATACTTGAACAGAGTCTCACTGAAAAAAAAAGAGAAAGAAAGATCTGTACCTAAAAAGCTGCTTGATTTACTGTGCTTTTTTCCTTTAGGGTTTCAAGATTTTACTTGGGAATTTGAAGATCTGTTTTAGTTTTGATGTAATTAGTTGGTTCTGTAGTTTCTTTGGAGAAAAGGGTGTTTTCTTGATTTTTTTTCAGTGATCTAGGACAAGTATGAAGGAGCTGACATTGGTGGTGTTTAGTTGTGGAAGTGGGGTTGGATAAGAAATATGTTTGCCTGCTTCTTGGTTTTTGTTTAGGGTGGGGGGTGGGGTGGGGGTGGGGGGTGGCAGACTAGTGCTAAAGTTTTCATCTTTAGCTTTCTTTTAGCTCTTTTATATATAGTTGGGGCTTTTCCTTTTCAACTTTTTTGTGAGTTTGTTGATTTGAGGGAATGAAGGTATCTACTTCTGGCTTCAATTCTCAGCCTGAGGAAGGTGTGTTTTGTTTCTGCCTTGTTAATTTTTGTCATTTTTTGTTTATTGAGCTTGAACTGAAGTATTGTTGTAATGTATGGTGAGTAATTTTATTTTTTTAACTTGGGAGTGAACATTTTTTGATGTTTGATTATGGCAGCAGGGGAGAAGAAAAGCCTGAATTCAGAGCTGTGGCATGCTTGTGCAGGGCCACTGGTCTCTCTTCCACATGTAGGAACCAGAGTTGTGTATTTTCCTCAAGGGCATAGTGAGCAGGTTAGTAGTAGAACTTATATTTTTATGAAATGGGGATGGAGGAATGGAAAATGGAACCAACTGATCTACTAAAATTCCCCGCGGTAGAAATTAGTTTATGCCATAAACTCATAAAGTTAATTAAAGCATAGGTCTTTGACATGGTTGGTAGTAAATTCTTATGTTCTGGTTCTTCATGGTGATGCTCCATTTGAACTGTAAACTTCTTTTTTTTCCTTTCATTTAATGGTGAGCTATGGGTATAAATAACCTATAAGATTTAACTTGTGCCTCATGAGGTATGCTGCTATTTTGTAATTTTGATGTCTGTCTGTTATGCCTTCTGGGGTCTTTGAGCTTGTAGTTGAAGGGGTTAACTATGTTTGCATTTCCAGGAATGTTGTGCTTGTGTATTTTTGTTAGGGTGATGCCCATACGTGTCGGAAGTAGGTGTAGGACATAAATCTTTCTTTCTAAATCTGGAGAACCAAGTAATTCCAGTGGCATTATACATCTTGGCAAACAGAGCCGAGCTATGTTATGGATAAAAACATTATTAAGTTGTTGATACAGTTCTGTTTTATTAATTTGTGAGATTCTTTCATCTAGCTGTTTCCTAGATTTGATCTTGCTCTTGATATAAGTGTGCATTATTTGGAATTAAGATGTTGTTTGGCTAGTTTTCGATGCAACAAAGAATAGAATGATCCATTGGATTCCTACAACTTCTCTTATTTATTGGTGAAATGACGTTGGTTGAAATACTTGGTACTGGTTTTTTAGTTTGTGTAGCTTGTAGACTAGTGGTTGGCACCTTAATCTTTATGAAAGTCTTACAGGTTGCGGCATCCACAAACAAGGAATTAAATGGTCATATCCCTAGCTATCCTGGATTACCACCTCAACTTATTTGTCAGCTACACAATGTGACCATGGATGTAAGTTTTACCCTATTCATTGTCTTTGTTGTGACAATCATATGTTTTGGAGTGTTATCGGTGGGTAGAGATTGAAGAATTTCTAAATTACAGGCAGATGTTGAGACTGATGAAGTATATGCTCAAATGACTCTGCAGCCACTAACTCCAGTATGTTACATTTATCAATTCATTCGTTTTGTTTCAAAATTATTTGTAAGTGTTAATTGACTATTTCTCCATAGCAAGAGCAAAAAGATGTGTGCCTTCTACCAGCTGAACTTGGGACCCCAAGTAAACAACCAAGTAATTATTTCTGCAAAACATTGACTGCAAGCGATACCAGTACCCATGGTGGATTCTCTGTCCCTCGACGTGCTGCAGAAAAAGTTTTCCCTCCTCTGGTAGGTCCCATCAGTTGCACTCATCAGCATTTTTTCCCTTTTTCTTTTTACTTGAGGTTACTTGAGGTGTTTCATGAGCATTGGTTTTTAGTTATCCTGCTTGTGGGTGTTTGACTGACTTAAGTTTTATCTTTCTTTTGTAGGATTACTCGCAACAGCCTCCTGTGCAAGAGTTGATTGGTAAAGATCTTCATGGAAATGAATGGAAGTTCCGGCATATATTTCGCGGTGAGTTTCTTTTCAGAGAGTTGATAGAGTAGTATTACAGTGGAAGGCTTTGTTACAATGTTGTCATGGTGGTTAGTACCTTGATTTAAATTGACTATCTTGGAAGTTCTTAGGGATTTTATATACCTGCATTATTGTATAAAGTTTGAATTTACTACATTGTGGAGGGAAGTTTATGATGCAACCAATATACTTACTGACCTCGGATTCTTTCTAAAAACTAATTCTGAATACCTTGTGTTACCATTCAAAAAAACAAAAACAAATTCTGAATGCCAATTCCCAGCTGTAAAACTGATCTTACTGTGATAAATGCGATGACTACACCAATGGATGAGTGACTCAGTTCCCTGGCCGAATGGACCTTCTGCAGAGTGAGCTAGTGACTATATAATATGTTGTACTGGTGGTTAAAACTCTGTTAACCTTACCAAGAAGCTTCACCCTTTTCATTTAGCTTCTAAAGCACTGAAAATGACACAAAGAAAAAGTTGCATATTGAGAATTTATGTTTATCTCTTAAATTATATGAAGAACCTAGTGCAGTAATGTATGATTGTTTTGACTTAGGTTCTGTTGTCTCTTTCCTCTGACGTGGATTCATTATGGATGCAATCTGATTTTTTTCCTAGTTATTAGCCTTTTATTGTTAGGCAAGAGGTTCTGGATTCTAGTGTTGACAATTTCTAATTGCAGTGCTATGATTTATGAAATTGGACACTAATGATGTAATTCCTCGTACTTAGGCCAACCAAAGAGGCATCTCCTGACGACAGGATGGAGTGTGTTTGTAAGTGCGAAGAGACTTGTTGCAGGCGACTCAGTTATCTTTATCTGGTAGATAAATATTATCCTAGCTATTGCAGTTTCTTTAGAAGTTTCTGTAAACCATTTAAGACTCACAGTTGATGTGTATATGTGTTCATAAATTGTATTTATCTGAGCTGCGGATATGATAGTGACTGTTCTGTTGCTCGTCTTGTATATCCAATGAGGCTGCCGATTGAATAAACTTGTTATTATTTGTCTTTCCTGAAAAGGTGCACATTGAGCAGGTGGTTCTGTGGGGTCTGTTACATTTGCCTATGGTCTTTCCTTCCCTGATATAATGCGCAAACATTTGAAATCTCCACGTTTGTGTTGTATACTTGAGAAAGTTAAATATTTACTGCTCGGATATTTTACAGCCAAGTATAATATTTTAAGTTCATGAAGATTAGGACTGTTTAACAATTTTTACCTATCAGCATGCTTCCTATATTGGGTGATGGGTGCTGATGTACTTCTTGCTTCATTTTGCAATCAATAAACTCTCTTGTTTCACCCTCTCAATTTTTTAGATCAATTTTTTCTACCTTCACAATGTAGGGGTAAGGTTTGTGCAGACCCCACTTGTGGAATTACACTGGATATATTGTTATTATTGTAATTTAATCTGGCTAAATTCTGTCATCTCCCATCAGGAATGAAAATAATCAATTACTTTTGGGGATACGACGTGCCAATCGTCCGCAAACTGTTTTACCTTCCTCGGTATTGTCAAGTGATAGCATGCACATTGGTCTTCTAGCTGCTGCAGCTCATGCAGCTGCAACAAATAGCCGGTTTACAATATTTTTCAATCCAAGGTAAAGGCTGCATTTCTAGTTTACTAATGGACTTAAGTTCACATTGACATTTTATCTTTGCAATTTCAGGGCTTGTCCATCAGAATTTGTCATACCTCTCGCCAAGTATGCTAAAGCAGTGTATCATACGCGAGTTTCTGTTGGCATGAGGTTCCGAATGCTATTTGAAACAGAAGAATCAAGCATCCGTAGGTAGGTATAATCTCCTAGAATTTTTTTGCAAGCATTCCAAATTACAAGGTCAGTTGGAGAATCAAATCTTTTATTGATAAGGAGGGACATTACATTGAAATGGGAGGGGGTGGGCCAGGGGCTAGTACCAATTTCTCAATAGTTATTGGTGTGAAAGTATTTCAAGGCATCTTTGAAAATTATAGCCAATTTCGTCTAAAAATGTTCTTGTTAAAATAAGGGAAATGTTAGGAGAGTAGGAGAGCATAATTTTGGATGGAGCTGCTGTCTAAATTTCTCCTCTTCAAAAAACGTTGTGGTTACTAATCCTGTTTGGAAGAAATGGATATGCTATGTTAAATTAGTTTCAATCTAGGATGATCCGAGTTCCAGAGTTGTTTATGTTTTTTATCAGAAAAGGAAAGAATTAGAGTTGTTTATATTCAGTTTTTCTGCCTTCTACTTTTGCCACAGTTCGTGATAATTTCACAAGAGAAGAAGATAACTCTCTTTTCTGTTTGTCATCCCCTTTTCTCTCTAATTGATACAAATAGTTTAATTATGTGAATATCTTTGGTCTCAGGTATATGGGCACAATTACTGGCATCGGTGATCTAGATCCTGTTCGTTGGCCAAATTCTCATTGGCAGTCTGTAAAGGTTAGTTCATAGCAGGTGGTCATTTAGTACTAAATAATACATTGAAACTATGGCTGCTTAAATCCTTTTAATACTTGAGGATTTCTCATGTGCATGATGTCCATTTTGGTTTAGAATTTCATCTTCGATCCTCTTAATATGCAGGTTGGATGGGATGAATCAACTGCAGGGGAGAGGCAGCCTAGAGTTTCACTGTGGGAAATTGAACCTCTGACAACATTTCCAATGTATCCATCTCCTTTCTCCCTTAGGTTGAAGCGGCCATGGCCACCTGGACTGCCTTCATTTCCTGGTCTGATATATTTTTGCTGTTCTTACCGGGGATATCTGTAATCATCAATTTGATTCAGTTGTAATTTTAACTCTTCACTATCTTCTCATCCATTTAGGTCTATCAAATGGTGATATGACTATGAATTCTCAGCTTCCATGGCTGCATGGTGGCATGGGTGATCAGGGGATACAATCACTTAATTTCCAGGGATTTGGTGTTACTCCATTCATGCAGCCAAGGTTCGATGCTTCTATGCTAGGTTTGCAGCCTGACATTTTGCAAGCAATGGCAGCATTAGATTCTTCTAAGCTTGCAAATCAGCCACTTATGCAGTTCCAACATATCCCTAGTACTTCAGCATCTTCGATTCAGAGCCAGCTTTTGCATCCATCCAATTTGCAACATACTTTCCTCCAAGGCCTCCCGGAGAACCAACTAATATCTCAGGCACAGATGCTGCAGCAGCAATTGCAGTGCCACCAATCTTATAATACTCAGCAGCAACAGTTGCAGCGCCAGCAATTGTATCATGATCAACAACTTCAGGAACCCCATCAAGTACAGCGTCAAGATCAGCAGCAAACCAAGGCTCAATTGTGTTCAGCTACTCAGTCACAGCTTTCTCATTTACAGGTCCTAGGTTCAACGGGTTCTCAACAAACATTTTCTGATTTAGTTGGTCATCATATTAATACATCTAACAACAGTTCCACCATGCAAAGTCTCCTGAGCTCATTTTCCCATAATGGAGCATCCACTTCCCTGAACATGTCTGAGACCAACTCCCTAGTGTCTCCTTCCTCATCATCAAAGCGAATTGCTCTAGAATCTCAGATCCCTTCACAAGCTCCATACATGGTGACACAGGCTGAAGTTATTACAGTGCCTAATACTAAGGTCTCAGATTTTTCCACTTTGTTTTCACCAAATCCTGGCAGACAAGTTTTGGATTATCAAGCTGTAGCAGTTAGCCAAAACAATGCGCTATTTGGAGTTAACGGTATGTCAAACCTGAAGGGTAACAGTCCGGAGAACGGATCTTTACCTGTGCCTTATGCTACCTCTACCTTCACAAGTACAGTGGGTAGCGAGTATCCCGTTAATTCAGACATGACGACATCAAGTTGTGTAGATGAATCAGGTGTCTTGCAGTCCTCAGAAAATGTGGATCAAGCAAACTCACTTACAGAAACCTTTGTTAAGGTGAGTGTAAATTTGCCAGAAAAAATATGGGATCTTTTATTACTGATGATTTTATGGCACATCTTTTTATATTAAAAAAATTGTCTAAAAGTTGGGAATATTTGCCAATAATGTCTTGATTCATGTTTATTGGTTCTGGCAGGTTTACAAATCAGAGTCCTTTGGACGATCACTGGATATCTCCAAATTTAGCAGCTATAATGAGCTGCGAAGTGAGCTTGCTCGCATGTTTGGCCTTGAAGGCCTGTTGGAGGATCCTGAGAGATCAGGCTGGCAGCTTGTATTCGTTGACCGTGAGAATGATGTTCTCCTCCTTGGTGATGACCCCTGGCAGTAAGTACCCAACCACTTGTTTTCTCTGGCAGGCTTGCTCCCACCATTAACATTTTTTGGGTGCGTTGGAGAGGGGGAGGGTGGTTCTATGTAGATTCCACTTCAGTCAAACTATTGTCCTTGCCCAATAGTTCGATATGTGAGGTTCTTGGGATAGTCTTCTGATGTTTCATACAGCCTATGAAAAACAGTTTGAATTGGACCACCTCTAAAACCACTTGGAGGAAAAAGCTACATAGACTGGTGACATATCCAGTAACTTCGTCAACGGAGAGACTTGTAGTCGCTTCCTCTTTAGTTTACACTTCTGAACTTCCACGATTATTAGTTTCTGCTCCTCTTTACACATTATGAGCAGCTTTTGGTCAAGTGAAAACTGATTGTAGTTTCCACTTAATACACAACCGATTGCATTGCTCAGTTACTTGAAGATGTCAACTCTTATCATTTTATATCATCATATTTCCCACTTGCACATTTTCAAGTATGCTTATTTTACTAGATACACTGACAATGTAGATTTATTTTTGAACCGTTACTCTGTTGATGCCATTGCGTATTTGTTAAACATTCTAGTTATTACATTTTAAACTACTATCTATCTTGCTGCAGTGAGTTTGTGAACAGTGTTTGGTACATCAAGATACTCTCTCCACTTGAAGTGCAGCAGATGGGCAAACAGGGCCTCGACCTACCAAGTGCTGGCAAAACGCAGAGGATCACTAGCAATGGCAATGGCTGCGATGATTTCATGAACCGGAACCATTCGTGTAATATTATGAATGGGATCCCCCTGGGATCACTTGAGTACTAATTTATGTTGCTTGGACACTCAAAATGTTATTGCACCCGTGTTGGATCGTACACTACTTTTGGAGGATAAGACACACTCGTTGGCAATTTTGACGAGTTTGAGCAACATAAACTACTAATGAACAAGAACAACCAAGTGACCCCTAAGGTAAATGTACCATGTAGTTGCTGGTATCAGCAATTCTTTGTACCTTGTTCTATCAAAATGTTATTTTTTGTCATGCATTTCTTCTACCTAAAAAAAAATGAGGTCAAATCTCATTTAAACCTTGTAAACCAGATAATTTTCAATGTAATTATTTAATGTTGTATTGTTGTTATTCCTGTGGAACAACTTCAAGAGACAACTGTACAATAGTGTTACTAGCTGAAGCAATGTCTTTTCTACCTATTGTATTTAAGAATAGACTGATTACTTATCACTTGCAAGTTGTTGTGTCAAATTTTAAGACTGGTGAACTTTATTTTGTTAGTGCATAATATCTCTTGGTCTTAGTTTGTTTGTTTTACTTTTTTTTTCACTTCGCTTAAATAAAGAAAGTTGTTTTAGTTTTTTTGACAACTCTTTAGTTTAATATTACACGATTAAAGAACATTTTGAATAATACTAAAATTATCGAGAGATTTAAGCTTTATATACTGACAAAGCAGATCCACGATGTAAGCTATACGTTCAACGGAACTCAATAGCTTTGGTGTTGACCCTTTTATCTGTTATATATTTCACTAAATATGTATAAATATTAAATCTTGAATCTAGTGGTTATTAGCACTCGAGGTCACTAAAACAAAATCCCGAATTCATAAAGTTCAAATCTTGAAAATCCGTTCCAAAACAATTCATTTGCTACCTAACTTTTTCACCACTCAGTGATAAACCACACCTAAGCTTCTTTCTGATCTACAAAGCTAAACAAGACTGGTAGTTGCACCTGTTCTGTTCACCCTAGTGAATTTTGTAGAAACATATTCACATTTTGTTCCTCTCAATGCATACAAGGTTGCATTGTTGTTTAAGAGACAAAAGATAACAATGGAGAACCATAAGACCATGCCCCCCTCCCTTGTTTCGGGGAATCAGTTTTTTGTCACTTGATTAATTTGTATCATATGCTTTTATATTTTAAGATCTGTTTATTCAAAAAGAAAAAAAAAATTGATAATTTTTTTTAAAAAAAATATATAAGCCTAATTGAATGAAAACAATTAGTTGAGTAACTTATTATGAAAATAATTTTTCATTGAGATTTTTCTTTTTACTTAGATGATCATTTTAGATATTAATTCCTTTATCGCACGATATAAGAGAATTCTTTATTTTGTTACATTATTGAGATAATGATGCATTGTCGTGCTAATTAATTCTATTTTACGCGGCCCAAACATATATAGAAAGACGAAGAACTGATAAAATTGTGTGATAATCTTATTATGAAGTCGATAAATTATATGCTTTTTAATTGAATCATAAGGATATGTCAGAACAATCGATCATAAAGACCTGATAGAACAATCGATCAGACGACGGTTCTCGTAATCTTACTAGGGTTAAAAAGGGTATTTGCTGTGTGGTCATTTATAAAAAAAGACTAGTGATTATTTTTAATTTTCTTTTAGCCAAACTCCATACCATAGGTTATTTAATTTTAGCATGTATAACATGTCCCTCACACCCTATAAGCCTTTCCTCTTGTGTTGTCTTTTATCTACCCTACTTAAATAAATACATAGTGTAGCTTTAGATAATTCCAAGAAAAAAGAAGTTATTTGCTATCATAAGAATTTATCGGTACTCGATATTTACATCAAATTAACGAATTCAAAACATTTTTCATTAATGCATGCATCATTTAATCGTATAGTTATACTTAAATATTTATAACAATAATAAACACTCAGTGTGAATAAATATCGACCAATGGATAAAAAAGAACAAAAAGGACTTTGCATAGAGATGAAGAAGAAATCATCCACACACCCTGCTAGAAAACAATAGCTTTGTTCACATTATAACATAACCATACTCTATATTGACACAGCTTGCACGCACGCACTTCGACTATTCGACTATTCTACGGGATACATATGATCACCTCAATCCGATACTGGATAACTCTATCCACCTAGTCGATCTTGACGAGAGGGGAATTAATCACCTAGCGCGCTTTTTCGTCTATAGATTAGGCCATATATACCTCTAGCTTGCCAAATTTCAAGACTAGTATATATACATGATGAGTTAAAAGTGGCATTGCATCTAAACAAAACCATTTGTATTTCATTCATTCAACTAAAAATGTCTGCTTCAAGACTTGTTTCACTTTCAAGAAAGATTATTAAACCTTCTTCACCAACTCCACTTTCACATAGAATTCACAAGCTCTCACTTATGGATCAAATGGGGACTCACTCCTATATGGCAGCTTTGATATTCTACCCGAAACAGAACACAACGACAAGCATGCCAGAACCAACGAAGATATCTCGAGTTCTAGAAAAATCCCTTTCCAAAGTCCTAACGTCATACTATCCGTTTGCTGGACAAGTAAGAGACAACTCCTTTGTCGAATGTAATGACATAGGGGCCGATCTATCCCAAGTCCGAATTGATTGTCCAATGTCTAGTATCTTTGATCACCCTCGTACTTACATCGATAATCTAGTACTTCCTTTTGATCCTTGGTTCCCATCAACGGACAGTTTAGTCGCAGCTAAGCTTTGTCATTTTGAATGTGGTGGCGTAGCGCTTGGTGTATGCCTTTCACACAAGGTTAGTGATGGTTACAGTTTGGGTAAATTCTTAAAGGACTGGTCCATGGTAGCGCGCGATTCAGAAGCAAAACTATCTCTTCTGTTTAATGGATCATCAATATTTAAACCATCAAACTCTTCATCATTTCAAGTAGTTGCTGATCCTCCTTTATACAAAAATGAATCAAAAAGGTTTCATTTTTCAGCCTCCAACTTAAAATCTCTCAAGTCCTTGATTAGTTCAGCTGATTCCGCAACTCAAATCTGTCCTACGACAGTAGAAGCAATCACTGCATTCATATACAGATGTGTTAGTACACCACAATCGTTGCTGATACAAGCAGTAGATCAACGCGGAACAAGTAATGATGCACTAGTTCCAGCAGACTTAACCGGGAATGCTATTCTTCCTTTCGTTGTATCAGCAACGAATAAGGAAGAGATGAATTTGGAAAGACTAGTTAGTGAGCTTAGAAAAGGTAAAGAGAAGATACAAGATATGCTAAAATACATTGAATCAGAAGAGTTTCTATGTTCAAAGGTATCTGATATAGCTAGAGAACTAAACAAACGAACCTCAAACAACGATATTCCTATGTATAGATTTAGTAGTTTAAGGAGATTCCCATCAAATGACATAAATTTTGGATGGGGGAGGCCAAGACAAGTTGATATTTCTACTTTTCCAATCAATATGTTCATTTTGATGGATAACCAAAATGGGGACGGAGTTGAAGTGATCGCAAGCTTGCAAGACGGAGAGTTGTCTGCATTAGAAAGAAATGATGATTTTCTTCAGTTTGCTTCTCCATGCTTAGGATTCTAAGACGCGAAGGAGGCAAACGCGTTACCTTTAAACCCCTCAAATACGATAACAACACGAGTGATTTCTGATCCCAAAATAAGCAGAACAAAAAGAGTTCTTGTAATGAATAGTATGTCTGTTTGATTGATTTCTATTGAAGTACTATCGCCAGAAATTTTGTGCTTCTTCATCTGTGATCTTTCTTCTGTTCTGTTTATGTCTTTCGATTGACGTTAGCTTCATTCGTCCAAACCTTTCTATAACAGTAATCCTTTATAACTACTACATTTTACAATAACATCCATGTTTTCTTTGTGTATCAAACGCTCTCTATACTAACATTTCATGACCATAGCTACAAAAAATGAAATCGGAATCAGATGATTGTCGTTATAGAGAGATTTGACTCGATCTTTGCCTATCTTGGCAAACTTTTCCATTCATCTTAAACTACATCCTTGTACTTTTTCCTTATTTCTGTTTCTTACCAACTTATTTCCTTCTTTACGATAAGTGTAGCATTTCAAAGTGGAAAAAAAAGCTCCAACGTGTCATCGAATTTTTAGAAATGACTCAGTCATGCATTCCGTTAATAATTGGCCATAAAAAAGTTTTAAGTACCCATCCAGGAGGCATTAGGCCAACTAAATTATTTATTCATTGAGTGCTCTATGTTAATTTTATACAAATACCGTTAATGAAAATATCAATTTCTACATAGATATATATATTCCGTAACGAAGTTAATGAGTGCTCGAGCACCCGACGGACACCATGTGGGTCCGCCTATATAGAAGTGCACATTAGTATCACTCTTCACTAACAACTCAAATAACCAGTTTCGAGAAACCAGTCTACACGTGTGCTAAACAACCTCCCCACCCACCCACGCACCTTCACTAGTGGCGGAGCTGTGAGTATAGGATTTTCACCAATGAAATTCATTATCAACAATATATATAAACAAAAAAAAAAGAATTTAACCTCGTATATACATAATGATTTTTTATCACCCCATACGCTCCCATACTTACTTTCGAATAATTTAGTCCGCGAATCGAACGACGGGAGTCTTAGACCTAAGGGGTATTTTAGTCATTTTCTCATACTACACCAAAAAATCTTCCCCCTATCTTATAAAGTCCTTTTAGTTTACACTTTCATCCTTGGATTTGGTTTTTGAGTGTTTCTTGAAAACCTTATCTCTTCAACACTCGCTCAAATTCTTCCTTCCTTCCTCTGCATAAACCCTAACAAAAACCCTAGCAAAACAATGGCTTTTCTCCCTTGTCCATTGAGATATAGCAAAATGAACAGTCTTTTTCTACTGAGGAAGTCTTCATCTTCACTAACATCAAAAAGGGTGTCCATTAATTCCATTTCTCATATCTTCAGTGACAAATTTAGTCCCAGAAATGCCCTTCGAGTACCTCAAGTTCAAAGCTTTACCACTTCTTTAACAGTATCAGCACCACCAATGAACAGGGTTGATGGTAAATTTGGGTATAGTGTTAAGGGATTTCATGGGGGTGGTTGTTGTTTGCAGGCTGCAACAGCGACGGCAATGGCGATGGTGGAATTAGAAGAGGATTGTGAAGAAGGGCTTGAGATTTCGAAACTTGGGATTTCTGAGGAAATTGTTTCAGCTTTGGCACAAAGGGGGATTACTAGTCTTTTTCCAATTCAGGTGTTTTAAACTGTTATGATTTTTTATTTGTTTTTAAAAAAGACTGCAGTTTTAGCTACTAATTTTGCTATATTTGTGTATAGAAAGGGTAATTTAGACTTACTTGGAGGTTCTCTGCATATATGTGATTTGCATTTGAGAAAAAGAAAAGCATATTGACTCTTGTTTTTATGTATAAATTGTGTGTTTGAAAGAAAAATAGTAATTTAAGCTTGAAGGAGGTTCTCTGTAGTGCCTTGTTTTGCTATCAGACCATACTAATAGTTGTAGTATTGCTCTTGTAGTTTCTTTTACTATGTGCTAGTTCTTGTATTTTCTATTATCGTATTATTTTGTTGTGTTACTATCTGTTGTTTTAGTTACTATCTTACTTTTTTCTACTGCTTTGGACTACTTTTTGTTCGGCGTATCTATCAGAAACGACCTCATAAGTTCCGTGGATACGCTCTGCACTTCCTAGACCTCAGTTTGTGTGATTATATTGGTATGTTGTTGTTGTTAAGCACTTTTCCGAATTTGGAATCCAATTCCAAGTTGGATTATCTTATAACCAAATACTAATTTTGAAATAAAGTGAATAATTCTCATGGCCAAACAACCCCTTGTAAAGAACGTTGAGATGTGTCAGGTGTGGAAGATCCTTTCTTACTTATTTTGTCAATTGTTTGGGGTGAGCTTTCTTTTTGTGTTTTGGTCTTAGATGCTTTGATTAATATGTTGTTTTGGGCCTCCCCCGAATAAAGGAAGAGAGATCTAAATCTTCGTTCTTCTAATAGACATATTTTCATTTGGTTTTAGTTTTGGTTTCTGATCAAAACTGAAAGTATATGAAAAGTTTCTGATTCAAGATGGATTATTTTTCTTTTGGGTTGTATCAGAGAGCTGTTTTGGAACCAGCAATGCAGGGGTCAGACATGATTGGCCGAGCTAGAACTGGAACTGGAAAGACACTTGCTTTTGGCATTCCTATCATGGATAAGATCATTCGCTTCAACAGAAAAAAGGGGTTTGTTCACTCTGCTTTCTTTGTGAGGTTTATTTAATAATAGGTCTATGTGGTACAACATTCAGTTTCTAAAAGAAGAAGAAGAAAAAGATATGGTAGCAACATAAAATATCATCTTGTCTTAAGCTTGACAAAGAATTATTGAGAGAAAATGATCAAAATGGTCCCTTATCTTTGGTAGTAGTTTCAAAATAGTTCTATAAGTAATAATGCAGGGTTTTGATCCTTTAAATACAAGCAGCGGTGAGCACTTCGGTCTCGGTGTTTACCAAATTTTGATTGTTAAATTTCATCAGAACAGTGAATTATTTTTCTAACCAGAAATAGCAGAAATTTCTGTCGAACTTTCAAAAATCTCAACATAAAAACCTACACCAGATACAAATTGCACCAAATTCTTGAAATAGACAAAATATAACGGACTACACAATTTATACTTCTAAATGTGAGTTCTAAATATTTTCTACTTTCATTGTTTCAGTAAAATTTAACAATCAGAGTTTGGTTAATATCCAACAAAGACAAAAAAATGCTCTCTTTTCTGATAAGGAAAAAAAAACTGCTCGTGATACCTAAAGGACTATTTAAAACTTACTACCAAAGATAAGGGACCATTTTTGTCATTTTCTCGAGTTATTGATGACTGTTAGATTCTGCTTATCTGTTGATAATGTTAAATTTGTTATAACTGAATTAATATTTTGGTTGTTTTAAACGATACAGACGGGGAAGAAACCCTTTAGCATTGATCTTGGCTCCCACTAGAGAACTTGCGCGCCAGGTGGACAAGGAATTTTATGAGTCTGCTCCTATTCTGGATACTCTGTGTGTTTATGGTGGGGTTCCCATTTCACGCCAAATGAGTACTCTTGACAGGGGAACAGACATTGTTGTCGGGACACCTGGTCGTATCATTGATTTGCTGAAGAGAGGGTCATTAAATTTATCAGATATCCAGTTTGTTGTTCTAGATGAAGCTGATCAGATGCTTAATGTGGGGTTCGCAGAGGATGTTGAAACCATTCTAGAAAATATTAGGCAGAAACATCAGACAATGATGTTTTCAGCCACGATGCCAAGTTGGATATTGAAACTTACCAAGAAGTTCTTGAAGAAACCAATTCACGTTGATCTTGTGAGGCCACTATTCTAAATTACTGTCTTATTTTTGTTGAGTACCCTAGAGGTTTTCTATGCTCAATGATTACGACTAATTGTGTGTGCAGGTAGGAGACTCTGACCAGAAATTAGCTGATGGCATTTCTTTGTATTCAATTGCTTGTGAGATGCGTCAGAAACCGGCAGTTCTTGGACCCTTAATATCGGTATGAATCTATACCCTGATAGCTTGTTTGGCCAAGCTTCTCCAAGCCCAATGCGCTGTGCTTTTTTTCACCCCTAAATTGAGGGTGTTTGGCCAAGCTTTAGCAGTTTCATAGAAACTGGAAAAAGTAGCTTCTACCCAAAAGTACTTATTTGAAGAGCATGCACTTTTGTCATTAAAAAAAGTAGAACATGCACTTTTGAAAAAATACACTTAGCGGTCTCTTTGTTCGAAGACAAGTTATTCTAAGATTAGTTATGCCGACATTATTTCTTATCGACTGTTTGGTTTGTGCTGTTAAAAATAGCATACATTGCATAATTGCATAAGCAGTACTGAATAGGGTGCATTAGTATCAGAATTGCACTGGTATTGTTAATGTCATAGTTTACTTTGTACAAGAATAGTACTGAAGTAGTGTATAAGTAATACTGATATCATTTGTATTAGACTTAAAGGAAATCATGGAAACACACAAACACACTATAACCCTACTTTTTAGGCACACTATCTCTCCCCCTTGGGAGTAAGCCTATAATTTGCAACCAAACATTGTACTAAAACTTTATACCAACATTTGTTCTACCTAATACACCCTACCGACCGACCGCATAGAGAAGCACTTTTTAAAAGCTTAGACAAACACCAATTGCTGCTCAAAAGTGCTTTGCAAATTGATTAGTCAAAAACAAACTGTTTCTCACTAGAAGTACTCTCCAAAATAAGTTGAATTTAGAAGTTTGGCCAAACAAGCTTTAAGTCTCTTATCAGTTCTACTTCTTGTCTATCCTATTGATCCAGGGTCGTATATGTTGCCTCCCACCATAAGGATTAAAATGACTTCTTGTTCTTTTTCCCAAAATTTTTTTAAGTCTGAGCATATATTTATTCTTCAGGAGCATGCAAAAGGAGGCAAATGTATTGTCTTCACTCAAACAAAGCGTGATGCTGATAGGCTGGCAGGTGCAATGCAAAGAACTTTGAGGTGTGAAGCTTTGCATGGAGATATCTCACAAAGCCAGAGGGAGAGAACTCTATCTGGTTTCCGACAAGGTCAATTTAATGTATTGGTGGCCACCGATGTTGCTGCCCGAGGACTTGATGTACCTAATGTTGATCTGGTTGGTCTTTCATGCTTTATTTGCCTAATTATTTAACCATGTTTAAAGCATTTCTTGTTCCTTGTCTTCCCTTCTCTTTCCACTTCATGAAAAGAAAAACCGGGGAGGGAAGATAAGCCTATAAATCTGTATTAGGTACTAAGAAATAGTTACGACTACATACGTCACCTGAGGTAGCAGTTACTATAACATAGATTCACATGTTTAGGGAATCTTAGAAAGTGTAGGACACAAAATTTTAGCGAAATTATGATAAACATATAAGCAGTACCATATAGATTCTTGGGAATTTTAGGATTATCTGGAGAGCATTGTATATGGAAACGAATTTCACACCAATTACAGAGTCATTTTTTAACACCCTTTCAGAAACAAACAAACCCCTTTCAGGATAAGTAAATATTTATCAGTAAGAGAAATATGCACCAAGAGGCACTAAAATGGCATTACAATAGTTGCATGTCTAGTGAGCTTTAAAGGCTGTACAAGGCCTAGTCTGCATTCTTAATCGGGTGATTATTCAATGACAATAAGAAAAAAATGTTTTTTATGAAGTTATCATAAAAGAACGAGAAGAAATGTGTTTATGCTTGAAGTTTTTGTGTCTTCTTTAATTGCAGTTTGCTTTTCTTCTTTTGCTTTCTTAAGTTAAAGTAGAGATATTGGTGCTCAGGTGATACATTACGAACTTCCGAATAATTCAGAGATCTTTGTTCATCGATCTGGTCGAACTGGACGTGCTGGTAAGAAAGGAAGTGCCATTCTCATGCATTCCTCAAAACAGCATAGGGATGTAAAAGGTATTGAACATGATGCCGGATGCAGATTTACAGAGGTAAGGATGCTTAAGCCTTGCAGTTTTTCTTTTTAATCCTCACTTGGATTTGTTGTCATTTTCACACATATGGAGATAGGAGAGTGCAATAGATGCATGTTCCTATGCTCGTGTCTGGTAATCATATAATGATTTGGTTCTAGGGTGTTGTTTAGTTTGAGGTGTAAGCCAATATAAACTTGGTATGCAAATCGGTATTACTTTATACCATGTTTGGTTTCCAGTTTTAAAATCCATATTCCACCTTCTATCCAATATAAAATAATATATAAATTCCCGTACAATTTAAGCCCATATTAGTTACACCGTGTTTGGTTTCTGGTATTATAATCTGCATAAGTTGTGACAATCTTTGGTATTTCTAATTTTCTTGAATTGCTGAAGTCGAAGACGAGCCTGTTACCGTATCTTGAACTGAAAGTCATTTGGGTTTTGGGCTGACATATTTTTCAGTTCCTCGATACTCACATCTAATAGTTCTTGATGGTTGATCTCCTAAATTCAAATCTTAAATATGGAAAATTCGCTAGCTGGTAGTGACCGGACTTCTCTCCTTTATAATGCTGACAGTTTTTCCCTGTTCTTTCTTGCCATGCTACTCTGATATACAGAATTGTTGTTCTCATCAAATTATCTTTTTGCATGTACTTGCTGAAAAAAGCTCCCAACAATTAAAGTAGAGGCTGGAGCAGTAGAAATGTATAGTGAAATGGGAAAAGATGATGGCCGCTTTGGTTCCTCTGGAGGAGGCACTATGCGTAGTCGATCTAGTGATTTTGGTGGAGGCCGTTCTGGTGGCTATGGAAATAAGAGCAGCAAGTTTGGTCGAGAAGTCTCTTCATCTTCTGTTCGAACAGGTGGATATAGCGCAACTGGTTCAGGAAGATCAAGAGGTGGCTTTAGCGGACCTAGCTCAGGCCGCTCAGGAAAGTTTGGTGGTGGTTCAGGAGACACACGAGGCTCAAAACGTTTGGGTGGTTTCCGCAACTTTGGTGGTTTTGGAAGCTCCAAAAGTTCAAATCGATCGAATAATTTTGCAGAAGAGTTTGATTCAGGCCGTTCTAGAAGATTCGGAGATTCAGATCATGATCGAAACAACCGTTCAAGCCGTTTTGATGTCTTCGGAGATGACAATGATAGTGGTGAATGGTGATCAGAGTTGGAGGAGAACTATTTCTAACTCTGTTGCAAGGCAAGTTTCATTCTCTCTATAACAACATATTTTCCGATAATTTTTTGGCTGCTATACGAAAAATGATGTCAAATCTCTCTATAACAACATATTTTCCGATATCTTTTTGGCTGCTATACAAAAAATGATGTTATACTGAGCATATAATATAACACAACATGAAATATTGGTTCCACAAAAAACATGATTGTTATGGTGAAATGTTATAAGAGGTCTGAAAGTATATTTCTGGTCTGATGAATATCATGCTGCCTCCATTATTGGAGGCTTCTAAGGTTATAACTGAAGGATTATATTCTCACATAATGGCTTTGGTTTTGGTTCAGGAGGTGTGGCCACTCAATAGATGATGGTGAAGATGAAACTCCGATATGTGAAGTGTGTATGTTTATTACCAGGTGCTGTAGAGTAGCAGCAGCTGCAGATGGTGATGCTACGACTCGTTACAGTAGAAAATAACACTTCAACATCCACTTGGTCTCCAAAGGTACCTACACGCTATATGTAACCGATAGCTACCAAGTTCTCACCATTGCTGGCGTTATGTTTCTTCGCTGTATGCTTGAAATAAATATTTTTTTTGCAAGAGATCATATTGGTACTTGCTAGTGATAGTGGTTGTAATGTTCAAGAGATCATATTGGTACTTGCTAGTGATAGTGGTTGTAATGTTCAGTATAAATTTTGAACAGACCTTGATCTTATTATTTAACCAGTTTATGAGGATGTATTCAATTTGTTGAATCAAACAGGTGAAAAGGCTTATATTGAAAGTATATTGTTTTTCTTTTGCACTTGTAAATAGTGATTCTTCTGAATATCATGTCTATCAGTGTTTTAAAAGGTGGGGGCGCGAGTCAAGTCGTGACGTTTTTTTACTTGGCATAGGATGAGGCATGAGCCTCGAGACATAGACATGAGCGTAAGCTTCCATGAATCTTAAAATTTTTAGTTTCAAATTATAAAAACACATAATAGTTTGAAATAATTTAAAACATTATTAAGGAAATTCACAGAAAATTAAACTTCAGACATAATCATACAATTATAAATGATGTAATAATACATAAATATGCTATTTAACTTGGCTTCATTTCATGTTTATGCTCTCAAATTTTGGGTACTCGAGCATATGAGAATCGACAAAATTCGTGTTTACCTGCTTTGGAGTTCGTCTG
The DNA here is from genome assembly GCF_036512215.1 of Solanum lycopersicum. Taxonomy (NCBI): domain Eukaryota; kingdom Viridiplantae; phylum Streptophyta; class Magnoliopsida; order Solanales; family Solanaceae; genus Solanum; species Solanum lycopersicum. Next base: position 1,232,552 of record NC_090811.1, on the reverse strand, counting down.
AAGTTGAAAATACAAAAAATCTATGGACTATATAGCACACGAAAATCAATAAAATATGTGACTACTTGTTTTAAAGCTCGTTTGAACTTGAAAATGCTCTCGTTTCTCCCAAAGGATGAACTAGGTATATTGCTAAGGTCTTAACGGACGTCCATGAAAAATTTCGATTGTTTCAAAAATTGCGGTTCACAAAAAATCAATGAGCTATAACACATGAAAACCGGTAAAACCTGCGATTACCTACCTTGAAGCTCGTTCGAACTTGAAAATGTCCTCATTTTCTCTGTGGGATACACTGTTACATTGCTAATGTCTTCACGGGCATCCACGAAAAATTTCAGTTATTTTGTTTTTGAGAATTTCGGATCACAAAAAATTTATGGGTTATAGCTCACGAAAATCAATAAATTTTGCATTTATTTGCTTTGAAACTCTTTTAAACTTAAAAATATCTCTTTTTCCTGTGGGACGAACTAGTACATTGCTAAGGTCTTGACAAACATTGATTAAAAAATTTGGTTATTTTGTTTTAAAAAATCTGGATCACAAAAAATTCATGGACAATAGTACATGAAAATCGATAAAATCTGCATTGACCTGCTTTGAAGCTCGTTTGAATTTGAAAATGCATCTGTTTTCCCCGCGGTATGAACTATGTACATTGCTAAGGTCTTAATGCACGTCCATAAATTTTTTTGCTCATTTTATTTCAAAAATTTTTGATCACAAAAATTCATAGACTATGCGTTTATCTACTTTGGAGCTCGTATAAACTTAAAAATGTTCTCATTTTCCCCGCGGGACGAACTAGGTACATTGCGAATGTATTAACGGACGTCTATGAAAATTTTCGACCATTTCAATTCGGAAAATCTGGATACGTAAGACAAAAAATTACATGTAGGACATGTGTGTCTGTTTGTTCAACTTTATACAAGTTTAAGTGTATATTTGTGCACATCCAAAGTTGAAGAGCATAAATGTGATTTGAAGCCAAGTTAGAGGACGCATTTATGTATTATGCCGATAAAATTTTAAGCTATGAGTATAAATAAAAGAAAATCATATTGAAAGTAGATATAAGTTTCTTCGACTTGAATTGGGTTAAAACCCAAATCAATAGCAGCCCAAGCAAATAATTGATATGTACACGCAAACCTAGGGTAAAATATACGTAGATCTTACCCCTACCTTGACAGGTAGAGAGTTTGTTTACGATAGACCCTTAGCTCATGAAAAGCAAAAACACAAGAAGCAGTAACAACAGAACCCACAGGAATCAACCAAAAAGAGAGAGAGAGAGATGGAGAAGTTCAACATTTATTTCTGAACTGAAAGCAAGTTGTACATTCTTGTTTGTCTTAAAGGTTAAGCTTAATAATGTAAAGAGATTATACATCGAAAGCAACTGGTCATGGAGAGAGATCTTGTAACGACTCACTCGCTCATTCCACCTCCAAGAATTCACGTTCTGCAATGGCAGTCGCCCACACAATTACTTACAGCTCCCTCGTCATTGTGCTTCATCACGTTTGCAGGATTTAAACCCCATATGCGAATGGTCTGATCATCACTTCCTGATGCCAGCATATGAGGATTTGCTGGGTTCCAACTAACACAGTTGACAGTCCCAGAATGTCCAGCTAACTTCCGGAGGAGTTGTTGTGAACATCTGTCCCATATATATACCTGAAATATGGTATTAGATCAAGATCACTTTCTCTCCCCCGGAAATAACATTAAGAAAGTATTCTTTCCACGACAATAAAGATGTCAAAGCATTAAACAAAGGGAAAAAAAACGCAGGGCATTGTCACAGGCTGGTCTTGAACCTTATTCTTTGATTGTTGATTAAAAAGAGGGAAGGTGAAAAAAAACAAAGGAAGTTCTATCCTGGTCATGAAAACGCTGAATTTGGGGTCAAAAACCATCTGAAAAGACGCCTGTCTAATTTGATGATAGTAGAATTGTCAAATTGCTTGAATGTGCAACTAAGCATACAAATCATAACAACAAAAAGATTTGGTTTCTCAATCAACGAAAGAAGTACCTGTGAATCCTCACTTCCACTGGCGATGAAAGCTTGACGAAGTCCACCAAAGCAAGGTTTTATGATGAAGCGTTCTTGCTTATGGCCTTTATAAATGTGTACGAGTTTTATAACCCCATCTATACTCCAGAGATGGATTTCTTGATTCAACAGACTTACCAATACGTATTTACCGTCTGGGGACAATACAAATGAAGTTATTACTTCATCCTCTACAATTATTTTCTCTGTTTTTGATTCCAATCCAACTAACAGTATCACATTATTTTTACAAAGAGAGACCATCTGTTTCCCATCACTTGTTATCCCCAAATCAGCTATTTTAGTAATCCGATGGCCTTTCCAACACCGCAGCTCTTTCCCTTGAAGATCCCACATGCTAATGCTTTTGTTAGTAACACCGCAAAATATCCTTTCCCCATCTGGAGCCCATCCACACGAAATAAAACCAAGACCATTTTTCTCATAAAGACGTATACACTCACCGGAGTCTACATCCCACAGTCTAACGACCTCTTCCAGGCCACAGGTGAGAAGCTGACTATCATCAGGGCTCCATGATACAAAGCACACAGGCTCCTCATGACCAATAACTTTGTGCTTCAAGCATAACCTTCCATCCAACTTCACCTGCAGAAGGGCAAAATAATTGAGAGGTCAACATAAATCGTCAGTCAAATCTACCATTAAAATTTAGTTTTTCAGCAATAACAGCTCACTTTTCCCTTGTTCTCTGAACTACCTACCCCTGGGAAAGAGAACCAGAAAACCCATCTGTTTAGATCTTTTACCAAAATCATATACACCTATAGCAGGATTCTTTAGGTCGGAGAATGAATGTTACACAATGTTTAAATGGTATTGTAGGATAAAATATGAATAAATTGAGAATCATTTGGGAAGCAAGACTTGATCATAAAGATGTATTGGTAAAAATAGCTGAGGATATGGTTATCTCGTTAAGACTAACATGGGAAAGAACACAATCAGAAAGGAATAAGGAAAGATAGCTAGTGTGATGACGAAAAAGAAAGAAGTTGGTATTGTTAGAGTTCTAGAGCGGAAGAGGAGCTACTCTCACTAAAGGTTTATCAGTAATAGAAATGGACAAAGGACTTTCTACTGTCATACTAAAGATACATCAGTGGAATCTACAAAAAAGAAACATTTCATTTGTGGCACAGCATGGAAAAGTGAAGCAAAAATAGTGCAACTTTTTTCTGAAATTATTAGTTAAAGGATAAAGATCATGCAAGAAAATTATGGCACCGGGTGCAAAGAGAGAAGAAATTCAATGGAGAAAAGTTTAATTAAAATAAATAATAAAGGATATAACAAGCATTAGTCAAGAGGACCTTTGATAAAGCAAAAATCTGTTGAGCAATACTTAAGAGCAATTAAACTTACCTCCCATATAATTACTGAACAATCAGCAGATGACGAGGCCAAACACTTCCCGTTATGAGAGAACTCCAAAAACCAGACTTCATCTTTGTGTCCTTCTAATATCTGGTGCACGACAAACAATGAAGAAAGGATTAGAGCTCAGCGTGATCAATAAACCCCTCTCTTATTTCTTTTACTCTCAGCTTTCAATAATTGACTAAACCCCTTCATTCTCAAAAACCAAAAAAATGATCTAAGCCCTTCTACCAATCATAGTCAAATTCAATGATATTATTGTTGGAAGAAGGAAAAAAAGCCTGTGTATGAGGAATACATGCAATCAAGCTCTATACAAGGACACTACAAGAAAAACTCAAACCAAGTCGTCACATATCAAACTTTTCTGCATAATCTGCAAGGACGGGGAAATACATGGGCATACATCCTTTTTGATATCTACGGAAGATAATCAACAACCCACTTCGACAGGTCTCATTCAAATCTAGAACATCTAAACCATGAATCCAATATGAAAGAATGAAGGAAAAGAACAATAAAGTGGAATAACTGTGTAGTTCTCATCTATCGGCACTGTACACGTAGTTTACTATATGAATCTTGGACTTCACATTTTCCCTCCATTCCAGCAAAGGCAAGGAAGGAATATTACAGTATCGTAGAAGGATTATCGTTGAGTAGACAGCAATATGCCTAGACTTCTATCACAGACACAAAAGAGGTCTAGAGTAGATAAAATTTGATAAATTCTACTTATTCCTTATACACATACTTGTACTTTTGCTGAATAAAATATAGGAAAAACACAATCGACACAATGACAGCATAACCAAATATGGAATAACCAAAATTTTACACAATAGAAAGCACAAACTCAACACTTCATCAACACATCACCTCAGACATATCACTGATATATAAACTTAAACACAGATGGAATAAGTTATAAGGTGATTAATAATGCAATTGACAGACAACCAATCCTGGAATGATAATGCTTGCAGGTTAAACAAGTATCAAGACTCAAATATGATCTAACCTGCAAAGTCTGAGATGGAATCTTATCTATTCCACCATAGAATCCCCTCCATGTTACCCTATCCCTACCCTAATCCAGTGACAAGAGTCCAATTTTGATTAACGAGTGTCAAAACATAAAGAAGTGAAATCACTTAGAACACAGTGTAATTTTTCGACGTCAAGTATTTTTGACTCCGCCACTGCCCCTATATCTACATTTATGGCAAATCCAAGATTTTCACCAAGAAAGTTCGAAAAATCAAAAATATAGTGTGAGAGATCTGAACTTGAAATTTTTTATGATAAATCTTAAACCTATCAACCACTAAATTGACCTTTAATCTTATATTCCAAGACGTTTAAAATTTTTATAAATAAAATTTAAACATATGTTTAATATATCATATAATTTTTTACAGAAAATGTTCGAGTGAACCCCTCACTACCCTCTAAATCCGCTCCTGTCCTAGCCCTATTTTTTTTTTTTTTAAAAAAAAAAACAAGAAAATTATAAGTGGTAAAATAAATCATTAAAAAAAAAAGAAAAATTTTTTAGACCATATACAACTAATTTTCAACTTCTTCTCCGCAATTCAATCTATGGTTTAAAATAGGTAGAATGTTTCCATTGTGCCAATTTTTTTACACTATAAAAAGGCTTCAACATTCACTTTACAAAATCATAAATTGAAGTATTACTCCAAAATAATTTTAAAAAAAAGAAAAAAATTTAAAAAAAAAGAAAAAAAAATGGATATGAAAATCAAGTTTGTTTATTTTGGATTGGGTGTGTTATTTCTAGCACATTTTGGAGAATCTCAAAATGCAACTTTTGATATAACCAAATATGGTGCCACAGCCAATGCTGATATTAGTGAGGTAAGTCATGCATTTTTTTTTCCTCTCATTATTTTGTTGATTTCAACCTACTTTCATCAAAAAAAAAAAATCACTTTGTTTTTAAACGATGAATAAAATAAGTAAGTTATTACCATCGAAGGATGTGGTCATGTGGCCTAGCTACATTCAGTTGAATCTCATTCGCTTGAAAAGTATAATGCATGAATTAAGACAAAAATGATTATGAATCGTTGAATGTGAGTTACATATATAAAGACAAAATTGTCTTTAGGACATAGATTCAAGTAATATTTTTGAAATACTCCCTTTTATTAATATTTTTGACTCAGTCTCGATCGATGTCTAGCGATTATGAAATGTAAGATTAAGTTTACAATCAAATCACAAAATTTATATGTCTGAGTGTCATATGACATAATCAAATTACACAAAAGTTGATCAGGATATCTTCAAAGCTAATATTATTACAACATTATTATAATGTTTTTAGGCTGTTGGAAAAGCTTTTAAAGAGGCATGTGCATCAACAAGTCCAAGTACAATTGTGATCCCAAAAGGAACATTCCAAATGAACCAAGTGCTATTAGAAGGACCATGCAAAGGCCCTATTGAACTTCAAATTCAAGCCATTTTGAAAGCACCAACAGATCCTAATGCAATTAAAACTGGTGAATGGTTAACAGTAAACAAACTTGATTTCTTCACAATGTCTGGTGGTGGAACACTTGATGGTCAAGGTAAAGAAGCATGGGAATGCAAAAAGTCAAAAAAGTGCACCAAGCTTCCCAATGTAAGTTTCGTGTTTCTGTTCGATCAAACTTTTAAAATCTATTTTTTTCACGAGCAAACGCGTACTAACACTATTTTTGTGTTTTTATTTTGGTGTAGAATTTGAGCTTCAACTCCCTCACAAATTCCATAATCAAGGACATAACAACATTGGATAGCAAAGCATTCCATGTGAATGTTAACCAATGCAAGAACTTAACATTCACCAAATTCAACGTCAGTGCTCCGGCTGATAGCCCGAACACTGATGGAATCCACGTGGCGAGAGCAAGCTCTGTGAATATCACAGAGTCTTCTTTCTCCACGGGAGATGATTGTATCTCCATTGGCGATGAAACGGAACAACTTTACATCACTAAAGTCACTTGTGGACCTGGTCATGGTATTAGTGTTGGTTCCCTTGGTGGAAATCCTGGTGAAAAGCCAGTGGTTGGTGTTTTTGTTAAAAATTGCACTTTAGTTAGCACTGATAATGGTGTTAGGATCAAGACATGGCCTGCTTCACATCCTGGTGTTGTATCTGATATACATTTTGAAGATATCATTGTGCAAAATGTTAGCAACCCTATTGTCATTGATCAAGTTTATTGCCCAAGTGGAAAATGCAACAAAGACGTAAGTATATATCGCTCGATCTACTAGTTCAGATGATTGAGATTTTCACATTCTTTCGCATACTACATGGATACTTTTACAAAAATAACCACTTTTTGCTGCTTTTATTTAAAAACTAGCCACTTTTTTAAAAACTTAGGCCATTGGTCTAAAGTTTTCAAAATGTGTCCCAATGAATTACATTTAATCTATTGTGCATTGTTTTTCTTCTCTTAATAGATATAGTTGACCACTTTATCTAGCTAATTTGCAAAAAGATAACCACTTTTGTCTCGCCAGAGTCAATCGTTTTTCCAACATCAAATCGTTGGTCTAAAGTTCAAAAGCGGCCCTACCCACCCACTATACACATACACACACTATACCTATTATGCATACTCTTACTTACTTATACCTCTAAGTCACACGTACAACGATAACCTTTATATTCGATATTTCACGATCCTTTTTTTTGTAGTTGCCTTCACAAGTGAAGATTAGCAAGGTGTCTATCCAAAACATAAAAGGTACATCAAGAACTCAAAATGCAATCTCACTAACTTGTAGCAAAGGCTCACCATGTGAAGGTGTTGAAGTTGGAGATGTTGACATTTCATATAGTGGTAAAGAAGGGCCAGCAAAATCAAGTTGTGAAAATATTAAGCCAACTTTTAAGGGAAAACAAACTCCAGCTGTTTGTTCAGCTGGTGCTGATGCTCCTGCTCCCGCCGCCGCCGCTTCTTAAATGAATAATTAAAAAAAAATAACGATTTTGAATTAAAAAAAATCTCGATGTTTGAGATTTTTATTGTAAGTTTGATTGATTGAGTTGATGTATGAATTGAAATGTTAAATTTATCGTATGTTTACACATCCTTTTTAAAATATTATTCACTTTAGCCTTTTTAGTATCTTTTACTTCTTTATATTCTAAATCTCGACCGTTTAGATGAAAATTCCGATATTGATTATGATGATCTCATATGATGGTAAACCAAATACAGACACTGTATCTAATTTATACTACTAGAAATCAGTCGATTTTCATCGAATGAATACGTTAGATTAAAAAACACATGTTGAAGATGTTTTTTTGTTTGGACAAAATATCTGCGTTTTCCTGCTTTGGGCTGGTTTGAATTTGAAAATGTACTCATTTTTCCTGCGGGACAAACTGAATACATTGCCAACGTCTTAATGGACGCTCATGAAAAATTTGCACATTTCATTTCAGAAATTTTGAATCACAAAAATTTTATGGAATATATAGCACATAAAAATCAGCAAAATCTACGTTTACCTGCTTTGGAGCTCGTTTGAACTTGAAAATTCACTCGTTTTCCCAGTAGAACGAATTTGATACATTGCCAACGTCTTAAGGGACGTCCATGAAATTTTTTAGTCATTTCGTTTCAAAAATTTTGATCACCAAAATTCAATGGATTATAGCACACGAAAATTTAAAAAATCTGCGTTTACTTGCTTTGGACTCATTTGAACTTGAAAATGCACCCGTTATTCCTGCGGGACGAACTAGATACATTGTCAACATCTTCACAGATGTCCATGAGAAATTTTGGCCATTTCGTTTCGAGAATTCCGAATCACAAGAAGTGGTTATAACACACGAAAATCGGTTAAATCTGCGTTTACCTGCTTTTAGGCTTATTTGAATTTGAAAATGCGACAATTTTTCCTACAAGACAAATTGGATACATTGTCAATGTCTTAATGAACATCCATGAAAAAATTGGTCATTTCGTTTCACGAATTCTGAATCACAAAAAATCCATGGACTATAGTATAAGAAAATGAGTAAAATTTGTGTTTACCTTCTTTGGGGCTCGTTTGAACTAAAAAATGCGCCGTTTTTTTTGTAGGACGAACTGGATATATTGCCAACGTCGTAATGGACACCCATGAAAACTTTGAGCCATTTCGTTTCGTGAATTTCGAATCACAAAAATTTCATGGACTATAGCAAACGAAAATCCGCGAAATTTGTGTTTACCTTCTTTGGGTCTCGTTTGAACTTGAAAATACGTCTGTTTTCCCCGCGGGATGAAATTGATACATTGCCAATGTCTTAACGACATCCATGAAAAATTTCGGCCATTCTATTTCAGGATTTCTGTATCACATAAATTTCATGAACTATAGCACACGAATATCGATAAAATCTGCATTTACGTGCTTTAGGGCTCGTTTGAACTTGAAAATCCACCTATTTTCCCTATAGGTCGAACTGGATACATTGCCAGCGTCTTAACGGACGTCCATGAAAATTTTTGGCCATTTCATTTTGGCAGTTCCGAATCACAAAAATTTCATGGACTATAGTACATGAAAATCGACAAAAACTTCATTTAACTGCTTTGGGCTTGTTTGAACTTGAAAATGCACTCGTTTTCCCTGCGGGACGAACTTGATACATTGCCAACATCGTAATGTACGTCCATGAATAATTCCCAAAAACTATTAAATTTATTTAAGAATTATAAGGTTCAACAATGTTAACTAAAGAATCTAGCAAGTAATTTATATAAGATCTGTTAAACAAATTCATAGCATTGGCGTGCTTTTGGCGTATAATCAGATACTTAAGGCGTAAGTCTTACGTAACTAAGCCCCGCACTTTTAAGTCTAGGGGCATTTTGCTATGGCCGCACCATAGATCCAGTCCTACCAGAGTTTTTTTAAAACAATGATGCCTACTATTATGTCTAGAAGCAATTTTTCTCTATTTTCAAAGTCTCTTCATTTCTTTCAGATTTGATTTTGTCTATCTAAGAACATACATTATAAATGCCCATCTGATAAAAAGATATCAATATGTTGATTTATATAACATTTTCAGTTTTCAACAACTGAGCAAAATTGACAGCAAAATGTTTCATATTCCTAGGTTTTGTTACATAAACCAATGAATAATACATTTTCTTCTCTAGAATAAACTTGGGTATTGTTCTTCTAGTGCTACAAAACCACTGGGGATAAAAACAACTTGTTCATAAACATAATGTTGATCTGCTTTGTTTGCTAAAGCTTTTGCCTAGATCACCAGTGATCTGCAATTCAGCTTTGCCTGAACATATCAGTAGTGCAATGATTCGACGTTTAGCGCACAATAGTTCTGCTGTTTTTCTTTGTAACAGATTCAAGAATCTTGTACATCCATCCATCTAGCATGCCTATTACACAAAACAAATACCATGTTCGTCAGTATGTTCGACTACATGTTGAAGATCTCTGACAGGCTTATAACAGTTGGATTTCTTCTGCAAAAAACAATTTGCGAGGGAGGGAAATGCCAGCCAAGAAAAAGACTTTAAGATGATATAAGCCAAAAGCATCAAGTGATTTGTCAATTCATAACCGGTAAGACTTCTTAGTAAGTGGTAATGAAGAGAAACTATCCCAATCCAAATCCATCATTGCGATAATATCAGCATAAAAAATGGCATTCTACTTTGAAAACAGGAAATGACATCATAACCTAGTCACTCAAAATTTCTCACACCAGACATTGCTCAACATTTTGCGTGCACCTGGGGAAATGATTTTCACTTCTTCATGGATATTCAAGTCAAGAGCAATTGGTTCAATTAAATGAGGAACATTTCGACTAGTAGTGTACAACAAATTATCAGGGAGTTACGGCAAACCTGTCAAGGCAAATGTACCACCCAAAACTGCACAGAGCCGAGTGATGAAGTGCAGAAAACTGCGACGTTCTTCTCTAATGGTCACGGTAATTGGTGACAGATCATATAAGAAGTATACAGCTGCATAAAGCGGCAAAAGACACTCAGTGAAAGATGAAATACAGCAAGAGGAAAAGGGAGAAGGAGAGCAGAGACACACCTGGCCATGTCCGTTCAAAATCATGGATGGGAGAAAAGTACTCCGTTACAGAAAATTGATTTGTTGGTAAAACTTCTTTTGATATATATCTATACTCAGTTGGAACAACCTACATGACAAAAAACAGAACGTAAAAATATGGAAGCACGAGAACACATCCAAAAGAAAAAAATCATTGTGATTCAACACTTATCTTCCCAAAAAAAATCACAAGGAAATCCAATTAAGCCAACCTGGATGCATGTTTCAACTAATGTTCCTTGTCAACACTGTTTGATCGTGTGAACCGTCACATCTAGTCTAATCTTGTTATAAAGAAGACATACCTATTTCAAATCTACAAAACACTTCCTCACATCTTCATTTTTTACCTTTATCCAAACACATAGAAATAATTATGTTGAGTGGCAGTAAAACTTGAACAAAGCCCTCTTTATTTTGTAAATTGTCCCATCTAGGAGTTTAAGTTTCTAGAGAGGAAACACTTTATTTGTTTATTTTCAGATTCGCCACCCTAAATGGTGAGGTTACTGGTCCAACGAATAAAATAGTGGAAAAGGCCACTGCTGGCCCATGGGACAAGATTTTGAAAGAAGAACAAATCTGCTATTTTTTTTTTCACACTGATGGTCAACAGTTGCAGATATTTAGCCGTGGTGAAGACTAAGATAATTAGGTCCCTACATTACAGAAAAAGAATGCAGGTTAGGACTTTAGTTCGGTTCGTATATCATACGCCACAAAATAATCCAATCAAATTACAGAAGCATGCAGCCATAAATACAAGTTTGTTCTTTCCATCACTTTAAGAAAGTTGCCCAAGTTTGTTTATTACACCACTTTAAGAAAGTTGGTCAATGCTCCTTATGTTCAAAAGGAAAAAGATAGAAAGAAAGAATGGTCAAGGCTATGTTGAAACACTCTATGCAATGTATTCATAATAAACACTAAATTAGATCTTCACAAACCTTAATGTAATATTTGAATGTGCCACTTGTTCCACGCAGAATTCGTGATGTTCCATCTAGCGGGTTGTGAATACCTGGATATTTGGGCCCAAATGATAAATCATGGATGATATGGCTTACATTGACATGAGTAGACTTTTCAAAAATCTGCATTTCCAAAGGATGAAACTAAGAGTGAGCAAATACTCTGGAAGAAGAGAAAAAGTATTACTTCAAAAGCTATTCTCTGAACGCTGCTGTAAATGCAACCTTTGAATAGAACTTCATGTACTTCAGAATATGGATTAAAATAAAAATGAAAATCAGCTTCTGCACTCAGACCAACTTAGGAACTATGGTATTGCTAATTTCTCTAAACTTGTTTCACAAACTATCTAGAAACTTACTGTACAACTTACTTACTATGGTATTGCTAATTTCTCTCTACTTTTTTTCACAAACTATCATAGATCAAAATACAAGCAAAATCAGAAAAGTAGCTTTAGAGCAATCAACCTTTTGTCATGCATAAGCTCAAAATAAGTAGCAAGTTTGATTGAATCAGAGCTTTCACTTTACTTGAACCACCAATATATTACTTGATAGAACACTGGAAGCTGACGGAAAGAACTGTCTACCTCTCCCACTATCGGGAGGGTTATTGATCTAGTTTCTTAAACAAACTCTTTTAAGCATCTTCCAACTATACCGCCCTAATTTTAAGGATCACAACTGCTTACACAATTTGACCTGATAGATATCTTACAATAGGACAGAGTTCAATGCAATAGTGCATGCTTTCCAACAGTTATATGTATTCTCATCAAATCTATAAATATAAAATATCAACAGAGCTGACCATTTGAGCAACAAAAATGTTCAACCCATGAACGGATAAATGGAAATTCCCAGCAACCCGCTGGACATCTAATACTCCATACACCTGCACGCAACAATGTAGGTATCAGTTGGTGCGACACTGCTATAGCGTATAGTTAGCCAAAGTGGCAGCATATTTTAGGCCCAAAGTGAAAAGGATACCGGGGGTGGGGGCAGGGGGAATGGAATCACAGGTATGAGAACAAACATAATACAAAGCAACCAAAACAAATACCCTGCATCCTTCCCCATCAGCCAATGCTTGCTTAACCTTCTTGATCATATTCTGAGATTCTTCATCAATGCCCTGTAGATGGATCTTGTCTGAATCTTCATGATGTTCTTTGTGCACATCTGGTAAAAATTGTTACTTAAAACCATGTTATCAATTTGTAGGAGACTAATACTCAGTTGTGTTATGCAAGCTAGATCACAAACTAATCAACTGATATATCCATACAAATGGAATTTCTCAAGTTATTTGCGCTTTGTAAGTTAAATCCATTTATCCGATTCCAGAAAGACAGGATTTTGATAAAAGTCGCTAAGGTTTAACCAAAGCTCTTTATATTTGTCAAGAAATTAACATTAACATGATCAACGGCAAAGGCCACACTAAGCAGGTTAAGGCAAAAGCATACCAGCATACAACTTGGACTTGGATAAAGAGCAGCAGAGAGTTAAACTAATGCTACTACCCAAATGCAGAAGAACCAAAAGCATTACCATGTTTATGAGCTTCACGTTCCTTCTCAACAAGGTCTGACAAATACTCAGTGCCAGTGATATGGCCATCACTGTTCAAGCGAAGCTGCAAAAACTCTCAACCTTAATTACCGAAAAAGGCATGAAAAAAGAATATGCTTGGGCATGAATCCACTATAGAGTATAGACTGAATCTGAAAATAAATGCGAATTTGTAGAGAAAGAAAATTGCAAACACTTTAAAAATGAAATAGAAGACAAATAACAAATATCTTCATAATTTGCTTCAGTGTTACAAAGCTTGCAGGGATAAATTCACTAGCCTAACAGAATGAAACTGGGAAGGTGTCGATGCCAAGGTACACCTATTCAGATTTGTAAGATTTAAGACTTCCAGAAGTTCAAGCCTGCTAATACCAAGTTAAAAAAGAATGAGAAATGTTGGGTGAATTACACTGACATTCTTAATTGCCAGATACAAAAAAGAGACCAGGTAGGGAATTATAAAAGTGTCCTACACATTGTGAGCATTGCATTTTTTATATGAACTGTTAACGGGAAATACAAGAAAAGTTAAAATGTCCATCTTTTTAACCTACATCTCTTTTGTGTTAGTTAACTTTTTCTTTTGGCTTTTAAGATACAGAGAATTTTTCTTATAGTATCAATAGCATATAAAGATCCACTTTAGAAGGTAGGATGATGATAAGTAATTTTGAAATTGTAACAGAGGATGAGGATAAGTAATTATGACAAACTAGAATTGGCATCAAAGTATCTTACCCACAATCGAAGCATGCACAAGCAATGCTGCAAGTCATAACCATCAAAACTGGAGAAATGTTATGTTTGTTAAATTTTTACTATATAGTACTGATGACTAGATTGCAAGTTTTGGATACAATAAAATCAAACTCCCCCCTCCGGCCACCACCCATCCGCACACAGACACACACACACACAAAAAGAACAAATGACTAGATAACCAGCAAATTTAGAACATTCTTAGAAGAAGACAAACAAAAACAAAAGTGAAACCCAAAAGTATAGTAAAAACAGAGCAATCCTTTTCTTCTTCCATTTCCCTGACACGCTCAAAAGATGTAGAAAAACAATTGCTATATGACAAACTAGAAATAAATGTTATGTTAACAATACTTTTGACTGGAAAGGCACCAGAACAATGGTGTTGACTGTTGTAGGTCTGATAACATTATAACAAATTGATTCATCCCATAAAACTTAGTCTAAGGCATAAAAGTTTCTTTAACTAGAATCCAACAACATTAACATTATGATCCTAGTCTCTTTTTATTTAGTAAGAAACACAATTTACTAAAACACGTAACGATCTAACCGTGTTATGTGATGTTCTGTGCCTGTAGTACAAAAGATTATCGTTTAGTTTTCAGTTCAATGAGCAGCAAAATTTGTTATTAGTCATAATAGACCAATTACCTTCCATATGTTTGTATCAAGATCTACTTCATGCTTCCCCGACATATCAATAGCATCCACACTAAGAACTACCGAAAAGAATAAATTGATCAACTGCCGAAACATTATGTAAGAAATATTCACAAATAACAAATCGGACAGCAAGTAGAGAATATTGACTTACCATCACAAGGTAGAGAGGGAAATGTCATATTTATGTGAATGGGAAGATTTTCTCCACGTCTCGAGTCAACAGACATCTGCACAGACGAAATTCACAGCACAAACTTTAAATGAGATAGACTAAGCTAACTGAAGAAGATTTCATCAAAGAGATGTAAACTACCTGATGAACAGTATATATATTAAGATAGTAACTAAGTTCATGCAAGAACAATGTTACCATAATTAGCAGCCCCACAATGGAAACTGGTAATGAAAAAGAAGAAAGAGTAAAGTTAGTAAAGGAATCAAACTCAAGTAAAATACAGACACAAAATAAGCGAGAAATCTTCTAAATGTTCATTCAAAAGTAATTCTAAATCAATGAAGATGTTAGAGAGAATTGCCTGTGATATGTCACAGTAAAGCTCGGTTTTAGGTAACACAGATAACACACAAATATGTAGCATTTAGCACCAATCAAGTAAAGATCAACTTCACTTTTCATCCACATAAATAGTATGACATTCACCATCAATAGGTTGCATTCTCGTAATCTATTACTTGCGAAATAGCTATCTTTTTCTATTATTAACATTCCAATCATCATGGTAATATGAGAAAAACAATTGGGGAGGGTGGCAGATAAGGATTGGAAGTTCTGCTATTCAACAATAATCAAGTGTCATGGTCATCTAGTGACTAAGAAAAGCCAGTAATTAAAATATTTAATACTCTCATCTGTAGAACATGAATAGTTACATATCAAACGAGTTCCAATATCTGATGAATAAATCTACCTAAAACATCTCCAATATCCAACTGATTTTGTCATTCTTTTGGGATTAGCTTCCTCAGTTGATGTTCAATGGATTGCGTACTGGAATCAAGCCAATTGCTCAGAAGCAAGTGGTTCCATACGCCATATCCACCTAATAATACTCTGGCAAGGAATCTGTGGAGGAAAATCGACGGTAGAGCAAGAACAAGGCCCAGTGCTTGTGGGACAAGGCCATATGGTTTCTACTTTCTAGTAGGAGGAATGAATTTGAGAAATTAGAACGTAAAGTGCCTGATTTCAAGTCTATACTCTAGATA